>NC_059330.1:3188636-3507500 GCF_018350155.1 Leopardus geoffroyi
CTCAGGTCATGATTTCGCGGTTTGTGAGTTCGAGCCCTGTGTCAGGCTCTGTGCTGACAGCTCAGAGCCTGGAGCCGGCTTTGGATTCTGTGTCTCCTTCTCTCTCTGCCCCTTCCCAGCTCATGCTCTGTCTCTGTCTCAAAAATAAATAAAACATTAAAAAAAAATTTTTTTTTTTTTTTTAAAGAAGATCTATCACATGAAAATCCAGATTTCTGGTTTCCCTTCAAAAATGAGAGGATCTGGGGGCATTTGGGTGGCTCGGTCGGTTAAGCATCGGACTCTGGCTCAGGTCGTGATCTCATGGTTCGTGAGTTCGAGCCCCGTGTCAGGTGAGCTCAAGTCCCACTTTGGGTGAGCACGAGCCCTGCTTCTCTTTGCCTCTCTCTCTCTCCCCCTCTGCTCCTTGCTCACTTGTGCTCGCTCTCTCTCTCTCAAAAAAAAAAAAAAAAATTGGAAGATCTGGAAATTCAACAGCAATTTGGTGATGCTTCGGCTGCCACTCATTCTTAGACAAAGCATGTGTCCCCCAGTATGCCTCAGTCACCACTGGTCCCTGTGGTCTCTTAGAGCCGACCTGCTTCACTCAATGACATCCTTCCTTCCTTCCTTCCTTCCTTCCTCTTTCTTTCTTTCTTTTTTTAAGTAGGCTTGTCGCCCGGCGCAGAACCGAATTCACAACCCTGAAATCCAGACCTGGGTTGAGATCACAAGTCAGATGCTTAACTGACTGAGCCACCCTCACTGGCATTCTTTGCCTAGTCTTTTTAGCCATTTATTTGAGTTTTCCGTCCTTGTTATGCCTGTCGAGGAATTTCAAGCCAGATCATCCAAGAGAGATAAAAAGGGTAGTAATTTTGAGTTGAAGGGCTGTTTCCCTGGGGTGCCTGGCTGACTCAGTCAATGGAACACTGACTTGATCTCAGGGTCTCGAGTTCGAGCCACACATTGGGCATGGAGACTACAAAAAAAGAAAAGAAAAGAACAGTTTCCCTGACAGTGGGAAGGAGTCAGAGGTTTAGAGTGTCCGTGACAAGTGCAGAGAGGGGCCTCCTTTCAACATGGTTCCTGGGAGGGCCTTAGGGCACAGACAATTGTTTTTAAAAATTTCCGAAGCAGGCTCCAGGCTCTGAGCCGTCAGCACAGAGCCCGACATGGGGCTCGAACTCACAGACTGTGAGATCATGACCTGAGCCAAAAGTCAGATGTGACTGAGCCACCCAGGCACCCCAGGGCGCAGACAACTGTAATGACCAACTTACAGCCTGCCAGGGGCAGTCACATTTGACCAGCCTGACAGATCAGTGCCCACCTGTTGACATCTTGAATCAGCAGGAGTAATGCTAAAAACAGAGACTCCAATGAGCTGAGAAAGGAAAAAACCTTCCAGAATTTTCTTGAGCCTCTTAAGCTCTGGGGTTCTGGGAAGAAAAAAAAAAAAAATACAAACGAACCATGAGAAGAGTTTCCTGAAATGCACTAATGTAAGACCTCTTGCCAACTATGTAGGATAAGGCTAAGTCAGATTTCAGGTGATTTAGAAACACGAAGGCATGATAGTTGATAGTGCCTGCATCCTAATATCATAGAGCAAGTCACATCTGCTGTAAATGCTTTTTTTTTTTTCCCACAAATACTTATTGTTTTTTGTGTCTAGATTGTGCCAGGTGCTGAGGAAATGCCTATATCAACATAGGCATAGTCTCTACCCTTGGGACCAAGGAGGTTGGCAGGGGCCAGATCGTGCCCTATAGAAGCATACATCTGGCAGGAAATATAAGCAAATAGGCCGATAATTATAATTATAAATAACTATATAATTTTAGAGCAGGGATCTGAGTCTGGAGTCCATGGAAATCTAAAGCATTTTAATGCCAGGGGCACTTGGGTGCCTCCGTTGGTTAAGTTTCCATCGCTCGATTTTGGCTCAGGTCACAATCTCACAGTTCATAAGATCGGGCCCTGCAGTGGGCTCTGAGCTGACAGCACAGAGCCTGCTTGGGATTTTCTCTTTCCCTCTCTCTCTGCCCCTCCCCTCCTCGATTTCTCTCTCCCTAAATAAATAAATACACATTTAAAAAGAAAGAATTTTAGGGGCGCCTGGGTGGCGCAGTCGGTTAAGCATCCGACTTCAGCCAGGTCATGATCTCGCGGTCCGTGAGTTCGAGCCCCGCGTCGGGCTCTGGGCTGATGGCTCGGAGCCTGGAGCCTGTTTCCGATTCTGTGTCTCCCTCTCTCTCTGCCCCTCCCCCGTTCATGCTCTGTCTCTCTCTGTCCCAAAAATAAACAAACGTTGAAAAAAAAAAAAGAAAGAAAGAATTTTAATTCTATAAAACCTTTGAATTGCATGCAAAATTTATTGTGTGCCTTTTTTTTTTTTTTTTTCTGGAAGGAGATCTACAGGTCTTAGCGGATTCTCATAGAGTCCCCTGATCCAAAAAAGGTTACGGGAATCCAATGTAGTATGATAAATATAGGGGTGGGGATGGGGGATGTCCCAGACAGTCTTCTTAGAGAAAGTAATTTTGAAAATGTAATCTGAAGAATAAGACGTTAACCAGAGAGAGGGGGGAAATTCTGAGAAAACAGCCCAGAGAAGAGAGGGTGCAGGGTTTTCCCAGCACAGAAAGAAGTTCAGAGTCGCCAGAGCCAAGAGAACAAGCAAGGAGGGGCAGCGAAATTCTGGGACCAAGGAGGTAGGCAGGGGCCAGATCGTGCCTGTAGACCCCGAGGTGGAATTCAGGTTTTATCCGGAGGACAACAGGGAACCACGGGAGAGTTTTCATTTGAAGACTGACGTGACTGGGGTTGCGTTTTAGAAGGATCCCACTGGTTATAATGTAGTGGATGGATTGAAGCGGGGTGTGGGAAGATTATTTAAGAGGCCGCTGCAGCAAAAGTCCAGCTGAGAGATGCCGGTCACCTGGTCCCAGCAGGCTGGAGAGATGTGGGGATTACTTGTGCAAGGATTAAGTGAGGTATTTTGTGGCAAGCCAACTCACGAAGATATTACATGGAACAAAAGCATATCTACAGTGCCTAGCACAATGCTTAACACATAAACTGATTCCTTTCCTCCTGGGTCTCCTGGCCTCCTGAATTAAAAATAATCACCCATTGAATCCGATGCACACATTTTTATAGAAATGTCTAAAACTCCTTACATGTTTTTGCCTCCCTCAAGACCAGCGCTGTCCCGTAGAAGTGAATGGTGATGGGGCGCCTGGGTGGCTCAGCCAGTGAAGCATCGGCCTCTTGGTTTGGGCTCAGGTCAAGATCTCACGGATTGCGGGTTCGAGCCCCGCGTCGGGCTCTGTGCTGACAGTGTGGAGCCTGCTTGGGATTCTGTCTCCCTCTCTCTCTACCCCTCCCTCACTTGTGCTCTTTCTGTCACTCTCAAAATAAATAAGTAAACTTCTTAAAAAAATTTAGAAAAGGTGAAGTGAAATCAACGAAATCAATTTTTTTAATGTTTATTTATTTTGAGAGAGAGAGAGAGAGAGAGAGAGAGCACAAGCAGGGGAGGGGCAGAGAGGGAGAGAGAGAATCCCAAGCAGGTTCCGCACTGTCAGTGCAGAGTCCGACCCGGGGCTCGATCTCACAAACCGTGAGGTCATGACCTGAGCCCAGATCAAGAGTCGGACGCTTAACCGAGTCGGACGCTTAACCAACTGAGCCAGCCAGGCGCCCCTGGAATTAATTTTAATAACGTATTAACCCAAGGCAGAAAGAATAGTACATTTTGACACGTCATCGGTTAAAAATCATTAGTAAGATGTTACACATTCTTGTCCTTGTGCTAAGTGTTCAAAATCCAGTGTGTTTTTGACCTGTGGCACATTTCATTTCAGACCTGTTGCGCTTTAAATGCTCAAGAGTGACACGTGGCTGGTGGCTGCCATGGAGGACAGAGCACAGGGCACAGAGTTAGACGGTCGACACCTTGCAGGCAAGTCCAGTCTGTTCAGCTGGTATCCCCAGGAACTAGCTCCATGCTTCGTATATAACAGAAGCCCAGGAACTGTTGGGTAGAAGGATGGGTGGATGGGTGGATGGATGGATGAGGAGATCCCTTCTAGCTTTCCAGATGCCATTTTAGCCAAGCCCGAGAAGGTGAGCAGGATCGCAGCAGAAAAGGATGGTGGGCTAGGGGCGCCTGGGTGGCTCAGTTGGTTGGCCATCCGACTTCGGCTCAGGTCACGATCTCAAGGTTTGTCAGTCCGAGCCCCACGTCAGGCTCTGTGCTGACAGCTCAGAGCCTGGAGCCTGCTTGGGATTGTGTGTGTGTGTCTCTCTCTCTGCCCCTCTCCTGGTAGTGCTCTGTCTCTCTCTTTCTCAAACATAAATAAACATTAAAGGTGTTATTTTGAAAAAGAGAGAGACAGAGCATAAGCAGGGGAGGGGCAGAGAGAGGGAGACACAAAATGGGAAGCAGGCACCAGGTTCCGAGCTGTCAGCACAGAGCCCGAGGGAGGGCTCAAACTCACAAGCCGTGAGATCGTGACCTGAGCTGAAGTCGGATGCTTAACCGACTGAGCCAACCAGGCACCCCAATAACATAAAAAAAAATTTTTTTTTTTTAAAGGATGGTGGGCTGGGTGCAAGAGACCAAAACCCAGGCAAGGAAAAGTGATACCAGAAAACAGTGGGAAGTAACAGCATTTGACTACAGGATGTACTGAACGCAGCAGAAAACGAGGTGGGAAGTGGTCCTGGAGTTTGTCGAAAGCCAACGCCATACCCTATACATCCGGGGATTCCCAAGCGTCCAGAGTAATTGCCAATCAGTAAATATTTAAGGAGCAGATGGACAGAAAAGTAAGAGAAAGAGGTGGCAGAAAAGGATAACAGGAGAAAGGAAAATGTTAGCAATGTGGACAACCATCGCTGGGGTTCACGTGGGCAAGAAACAAGCCACCGGAAGGTTTACTGGAGAACCTAGGTTGTCATCATTCCGGGGACTCCGGAAGGCAAACCGTTGGAGAAACCCGGAGTCTGGTCAATGGTCTGAAGCGAAAGCAAGGTTGTTGGCCTCTCAACGTCTGCTGGTCCCTGGTAGATGGGACCTGGTGGGAGTCTGGAGAATCACGTGATGGTGCAGAGGGCCCGCGTTCAAAATCAAGCCTGACTGTTGTCGTATGACGTGGCGTCATTGTCCTTAGTCCAGTCAGGCTGCTATAAAAGAATTCCAAGTAACTGATGCTTGATAAACAACAGAAATTCATTTCTCACAGTTCTGGGGGCTGGAAGTCCAAGATCAAGGTGTCTTCAGGGTCAGTGTCTGGTGAGGGCTTCTTCCTGGTTTGTAGAAGCCCATCTTCTGGCTGTGTGCTCACGTGATTGGAAAGGCAAGGGAGCTTTTTGATGCCTCTTTAATAAGGGCACTAGTCCCACACACGAGGGCTGCATTCTTTTTTTTTTTTTTTTTAATTTTTTTTTTCAACGTTTATTTATTTTTGGGACAGAGAGAGACAGAGCATGAACAGGGGAGGGGCAGAGAGAGAGGGAGACACAGAATTGGAAACAGGCTCCAGGCTCTGAGCCATCAGCCCAGAGCCTGACGCGGGGCTCGAACTCACGTGACCTGGCTGAAGTCGGATGCTTAACCGACTGTGCCACCCAGGCGCCCCACGAGGGCTGCATTCTAATGACCTACTCACCTCCCGAAGGCCCACTTCCTATCACATTAGGGGCTATGATTTCAACATACAAATTTGGTGGTGGGGGGGGTGGGTGGGGGGAGGACATAAACATTCATTCCATTGCGTAACTGGTCTCTCTGCTTCTGCAAATATTTGAAATATTCCATGACAAAGCATTCATTTTTTAAAGATTTTTAAGATTTTTTTAAAGGACGAGTGGGGGAGGGGCAGAGAGAGAGAGAGAGGGAGAGAGAGAGAATCCCAAGCAGCCTCCGTGATGTCAGCACAGAACCGGAGGCGGGGCTCGAACTCAACAAACCATGAGATCATGACCTGAGTCAAAATCAAGAGTCGGACGTTTGATCGACTGAGCCACCCAGGTGTCCCAAAGATTGTATGTTTTTAAGTAATCTCTACACCCAACATGGGGCTCGAACTCACAACCCCGAGATCAAGGGTGTATGCTCCACCGACTGAGCCATCCAGGTGCCCCCCCCCCCAAAATCATTTTTGTCGGTAGGATTTCTACCGGGAGGGCTGGATTTTAGGGAAAAGGCAATGAGATCCTAGCGAAAATAAGAAATTCCTTCGCGTGATGCTCATGGGGTCTCAACCTACTCGCAGAAACGCTTGTCTCCTGTCCCTTCAACACAGTGGCTTCTCCCGGTAACGGCCTCTCTTGCTTCTTTCTGGCCATCTTCTCCCCTTTGCCGGTGCTGTTTCCCATGGGAAGGCCCCTCCTCGACTCACCCCCCTGGCCGGGTTCCCCCATAATGTGCAGGCTGAGTCCACTCACCTCCTTCTGAAGCTTCGTTCAATACTCTGGCCAAAACGTTGCGTTCCTGTTGTACTTAAACCGACTTTGTTTCCTGCCTGTTCACACCTCTCCCTCTAAATTAAAACATGAGCTTCTTCGGGGCACAGTTCCTCCTTCCCTGAAGGCAGGGCACAGAGCCGGACCGCTGACAAATATGTAATCAATGGCAAGTATCAGGTCAGCTTGTGATACCAAATCCCGCCTCTGCTACTTTTACGCTCTCCTCTAGTCCCTGTCCCGGTGACTCCACAAACTGGATTAATCCTAATTCCTTGAATGCGCCCCCAGGCTTTGCCACCACCCCGATTCGGTCACAACACTTCCTCTGCCAGGGCCTTCCCCAGATCCGCGCCTACTGAAATTCTACCTGTGCTCGGAGGCTGGTCTCGGGCACCTCCCTCCTCCCAAAAGCCTCCACCTCTGCTTCCCATCCCTCCTCCAGCCCAACCAAATGTGATTCTTCTTTTAATTTCTAGAAGGATTACACAGGAAAAAAAAAAAAAAATCACCGAAAGCTTTGACAATCTCATGGAAACTATGGACACTCTCTCCTTGCCCTGAGGGCACACGTGCACACACACAATGTCTCAGTTAACTTTGTGAGGGGCACTCATGGAACCAGGTTACATTCCCGCCCGGGTCCCTTCCTTATAACATTGATCATAATTCTTCTGGTGCTCAGGTGACCCGTAGACAAGACTTGTTCTTCTAGATTATGAACATCTTAAGGGGAAAACTACATCTTGCCTGACTTCATGTCCCCATGGCACCTCATATGACGTGGCACCCATCATCGGTGTTTGAAAGACGTTTGTTGTCAGAAACTCTCCAGGATCCCACTGGTAGATGAGCAAGAATGTTCTAGTCAAGTTAACTCATTGTCTTCCTTTTTTAAAAAAAATTTTGATATTTATTTTATTTTTGAGAGTGAGAGAGAGAGAGAGTGCGGGAGGAACAGACACAGAATTCGAAGCAGGCTCCAGGCTCTGAGCTGTCAGCACAGAGCCTAACGAGGGGCTCGAACCCACAAATCGCGAGATCATGACCCGAGCCGACGTCAGATGCTTAACCAACTGAGCCACCCAGGCTCCCCAGCTCATTTTGTTCTTCAGAGAAGTCTGGCCAAAAGTGGTTGGGATTGGGAAGCCAGCGATGGGACCACCCGGTGCAGTGCGTCCCCCAGGGAGCCCTGCGGAAGCTGTCTGGTGTGAGAAACACCACTGGGGGAGCTCAAGCAAGGCCTACGCTCCCCCCCTTTTTTTAATTTTTATTTTTTTTTAATGTTTATTCCCCTTTGAGACAGAGAGAGACAGAGCATGAATGGGGAAGGGTCAGAGAGAGGGAGACACAGAATCAGAAGCAGGCTCCAGGCTCCGAGCCGTCAGCCCAGAGCCTGACACGGGGCTCGAACTCACGGACCGCGAGATCGTGACCCGAGCCGAAGTCGGACGCCCAACCGACTGAGCCACCCAGGCGCCCCGGCTCCCCCCTATTTTAAAGTCAAGTTTTCATAGTTGTGCAGTGTTTCTGGCGTATGAGGAAATGGTGCCCTTTGATGCGCTCATAGAAGGAGATTCCCCAATTTCCTTCTATCGAGAACGTCTATGGCTCTGAGCCAACTGGTAACAGCACTATTTTCCATAGGACGTATGTGAATGTTGGCTGGCAGGTGGGCAACGCCGAGGCCCTGCCCAGGAACCCAGCTTCCACAAAGGAGCTCCAGACCCCGCGTCTGACCTTCAGACAGGCGTGTGGGAAATCACAGAATCTCGACCTGTGCAGGTGGAAAGGGCCGTAGAAGCCACCCCGTCATCATTTCACAGATGACGCACGGAGTCGGGACGCTCGCCCAAGAGCACACGGCAGGCAGGCGGAGCCACGATTTGCCCTAAGTCACCGGCTCACTCTCCATCCGGGGTTGTCCGTGTTATCAGCACGGTTGGCCGCGGCAGTCTGGTGGCGTGCCTACTGTGTGCAGAGCTCCTACTGCGTGCGGAGAAAAATAGTGCAGAGCATCTCAGGACGGGTCGTAGAATGCCAAAGATGCCAACGTGTTCGGGTGGGGGGCGGGGAGGGGTGGGAAAGAACTCACGGAAACGGGGGGCTTGTGCTCAGCTTGGACAGAAGTACGGACAGGCGGGCAAAGGCCGTCAAGACCACAGGGAGTCTGGGGGAGACCGAAATAGAGGCATGCCCATTCTTCTCCCAAAGTGTCTATTCACAAATCGTAGAGACCTCCAGTTACCTTCTCTTCCCTACAATGCCCGACAGCCTGTGAAAATGCCTAAGACTTCTTCCAGGTCCCCAACTGGAGGCGAGGCTTGTGCTACAAGCAGGTGACCTCCAGGTGATGTTTAGCACGTGGGTTAAACCGAGAGGCTTTGGAGACGCGGCCCGAGTTCGAACGCCAGCTCAGGAGTGACTCCACCTTAGCCAAGTCCCTCGGCCTCTCTGGGTCTCCATTTCCTTCCCACGTGTCAGGTCACGACGTAGGTTCGGGGACGGCCGTACACGAAGCCGCGAGCCTGGTGTCTGGAATGCACGTAACCCCTCAGTAAATGGCAAGCTGTTATCATTCTGGTACTTTGCTCTCTTGTCTCCCTAGTCCTGGCTCCTGAGTCAACAGGAAGCTGGCCTAGAGACAGATGAGCGCCCCCCCCCCCAAACATACCTGGAGTCAAGATCTATTAAAAGTTTCTCTATCTCTCTTCACAACCACATCTTTCATTGCGGGGGGTGGGGGTGGGGGTGGGAGAAATTCGGAAGAGCTAAATTGGGAACAGAAAATCTGCATCTGACAAAAGGTATGTGCAAACACATGTTTGCAAGTGAGGTCAAGGTTTCAAAATACCCCTTCTCTGACAGATGAGTCAAGCCCCACACACCGTGGTCTTGCTATTTACCGCGCATGACGGCACATTCTCCCAGCGACGGATAGGGTCGCCCTGCCAGGAGTTATATTGGACGGAGTTACTCATTGGAAAATGTGGCTGCGTTGCCCAGACTGAGATCTGAACTTGGACTTCCAGGGATTTCACCCAAAATAAGCCGAATTCCTCAGTTATAACTGTCACAGAAACACAGCCAAGGAATCTGTTTGTCAGACCAGAGGCGGCCGGTTCCTGCTGGGGGAAAGCGTGGGTCCAGGCAGTGGATGCTCATGGCCTTCAGCAGGAGAGCACAGGGCACTGGGCTTGCCTGCCCCTTGGAGCTTTACCATTACTGCCAAGGACGGTCGCCAATCGGTCATTCGTTCTTTGCTCACGCCCTTATGATCCCCGAATGATGATGGCTAGCCCTCGTTGGGAACCCTCTGTCTGATCTGATTATTGAAATAGTGCCTTCACACGGGCGCCTGGCTGGCTCAGCCAGTTAAGCGGTTAGGCATCCGTCTTCGGCTCAGGTCATGATCTCACGCCTCGTGAGTTCGAGCCCCGAATCGGGTTCTGTGCTGACAGCTCGGAGCCTGGAGCCCGCTTCGGATTCTGTGTCTCCCTCTCTCTCTGCCCCTCCTCTGCTCGTGCTCTCTCTCTCTCTCTCTTAAAAAGAAATAAACACTTAAATAAATAAATAGATAGATAGATAGTGCTTTCACAGGGCACCTGGCTGGCTCAGTCAGCAGACCATGGGACTCTTGATCTTGGGGTTGTAAGTTTGAGCCTCGTTGGGGGAGCGGAGGGGTGGACCGTACTTAAAAATTTTTTTTAATCTTAAAAAAAAATTCGTCATTTTAGGTAATGTTCCGTCTTCCAGACCACCACCCTCCCCCAAGCCCTGCTGCTTCTGTCTCTCTTTCTCTCTCCCTCTCTCTCTCCCCCCTCCATGGTGCTGGGTTATGTGGAGGAGGGTTGCTGGTGTGTCTCAGGCCTCCGGGTCAATGGCCTGTATTCTCTCATCTGCTATCTTAGGACACGTCTTTCTCCTCCTCCTGGGGTCCTGTGGTCTGGGGTCCTGTGGTCTACACAAGAAGCCCACACTTTCCACCCAGCTTTCAACGCCCTCCCCACTAGGAGCTGGATTTCTACCTTCAACTTTCTCTGGTATGTTTCCAATTTGTTCCTGAAGACCCAACTGAGAACCAACTACCCCTTTTAAGGCCTTTTGGGCACCAGACCCCGATCACTCCCCCTCTCTGAATTTCTGGGGTCATTGTATCTGGCAGTTAATTCCGTCCTCTGGTGAGATCTCTCTTTCCCTACTGCTTTACAGAGTTGCTCATGTATTGCGTTGTTAGTTAATTTTTTAAGCTCTTTGGGGGCACGGATGATGCCTTATGTTTTGTTGAATTCCCCAAATCGAATCCAGAGTGCAGTCTAGACAAGGATTGCAGGTGCTCGCAGACACAAAGCTTCACTATCCCTTCTAGGAGCTTCTGAAAGTAGAGAAGGAAATACCCAGTCCCACGACAGAAAACCAGGCTAGAGACATGAACGTATTAAGTCACAGAAGAGGAAATGAAATGGTCCCCGATGCTGTGAAAAAATGCTCAAACTCGTTCCTAACAAGGACGATAAAAATTAACCAACTACACAGATCTTCTTTCCAACCTATCCGATTGGCCCAAACCCGAACGTTGGACAACACAGTCTCGGCAAAGCCGTAGAGAAACGGGCGCCCCCGGGCACGGCTGCGCGGGTCTATTTCAGTGCGCGAGGGGTAGTCAGATTGTTCTCGGGGGATCTGGGGCCTTCGTTTATCTGCCTTTGCTCCAACCTGAGCATTCGCCTGGCTCACACCGTTGCCATACTTCAAAGCTATGTCGATCCCCCTCCCACCTGGGGTGGGAGCACAGCCCGCAGGCCTTCCAGACGTCAGGCACAGTCACCGTTGCTCAAGGCCACCGAGCGAGAGGCAGGAGAAGCGTCTCCCCGGGGCTTGCACGGTGTTGGCTTTGAGACAGCGTGCTCTGGGTCCCGCATCACGCTCTACTGTGCCAGTGCTGAGTACTGGGGGCCGGGCTTCTTCAGTGACTGGGTTGCTCGTGTTTGAGAAATGGAGGCGGGAGGGTCCCCTCTAAAGCACGGGATCTGCAGCAGGGACCCAGGGTAGGAACCCCTTTCCCCAGGTTCTAAGGAAAATTCTGCTTTGGAGTTACCGCCAATGAAGAGAGCAAGGTGGAGGAGAGTATGCTTAGAATGGAAGAAAGGGTGGGGGTGCCTGGGTGGCTCAGTCGGTTGAGCGTCCGACTCTTGATCTCAGCTCAGGTCACGATCTCACCGTTTGTGGGTTCGAGCCCTGGGTGGGGCCTGCTTGGGATTCTCTCTCCGCCCCTCCCTCACTCACACACTCTCTCTCTCTCTCTCAAAATAAATAAACTGAAGAAAAAAGTAGATTGTAAGAAAGGGTGTGTCGTTTAAAAAAAATTTTTTTTTTAATGATTATTCCTTTTTTAGAGAGACAGGGCATGAGCTGGGGAGGGGCAGAGAGAGAGGGAGACACAGAATCCGAAGCAGGCTTCAGGCTCTGAGCTGTCGGCACAGAGCCCGACACGGGGCTCGAACCCACAAACCACAAGATCGTGACCTGAGCTTAAGTCGAATGCTCAACCAACTGAGCCACCCAGGCACCCCAGAAGGGTATATCTTTAAAAAAAATTTTAATTGCAAAATATACCCTTATATACATATATATTTGTATAGTATGTATATTTTATATATGTATAATATATATGTTATATTCTACATATTTAAGTACCTATAGGGAGACAGACGGATTTGGGTAGAGAGAAAAGGATAGAAGCTAGACTTCTCTAAATATACTTTGTTTTGTAGATATGACTTTGGAACCAGGTAACTACTTTATATAACTATGCAAAATAGAAGTTAAAATTTTTTTGAGAGAGGGAGAGGGAGAGAGAGAGAGAGACAGAGTATGAACAGGGGAGGGGCAGGGAGAGAGGGAGACACAGAATCCGAAGCAGGCTCCAGGCTCCGAGCTGTCAGCACAGAGCCCGACGCGGGGCTCGAACCCACGGACCGTGAGATCATGACCTGAGCGGAAGTCGGACGCTTAACTGACTGAGCCACCCCGGTGCCCCCAGAAATTGAAGTTTTAAGAAAGGATCATCACTAAAAAATCTAAAGGAGATAAAAGAAATTAACCTAACTCTCTGTCCAAACTGAGTCATAACCACACAGAGAAAAGCTATTCCTAGTGAGTTGGAAGCATAGAAACTTGATTGTACATTCCTAGCGGGATAGCCTAAAAATGAAAAAACTGCCAAAAAAAAAAAAAAAAAAGAAAGAAAAAAAAAAACCAAAGCGGGAAGGAAGGAAGGGAAGGAAGGAAAGAAAAAAAGAAAGAAAGAGAGAAAAAAAAAGAAGAGAAAGAAAAGAAAAGAAAGAAAGAGAAAAAGGAAAGAAAAAGAAAAGAAAGGAAAGGAAAGGAATCTTGAGCCACTGTCGGTGGTAGTGTCGGTGATTCATCCTGCTGTGTGCATGCTGTGGGAGAAAGCGAAAGGGCAGTTCTGTTATATTGTCCAGAACCAGGATTTCTGGGTAGGAGAAAGCAGGTACATAGTGTAAGACAGATGAGGCTACGTAAAAGCTTTGTAATACTGGGGCGCCTGGGTGGCTCAGTCGGTTGAGCGTCCGACTTCGGCTCAGGTCACGATCTCACAGTCCGTGAGTTTGAGCCCCGCGTCGGGCTCTGTGCTGACAGCTCAGAGCCTGGAGCCTGCTTCGGATTCTGTTTCCCTCTCTCTCTGCCCCTCCCCACCTCATGCTCTGTCTCTCTCTGTCTCAGAAATAAACATTAAAAAAAAATTAAAAAAAAAAAAAAAAAGCTTTGTAATACTGACTTTGAATCAGAAGTTTTGGCAAGAATTGATGAGAATATTTTGTCATTAAAAAAACGTAGCTGACCAGGGGCGGGGGGCGCACCTGGGGGGCTCAGTCGGGTAAGCATCGCACTTCGGCTCAGGTCGTGATCTCACGGTTAGGTTCCCGAGTTCCAGTCCTGCATCCGGCTCTGTGCTGTGAGCACTGAGCCTGCTCCGGACCCTCGGTCCTCCTCTCTTTCTGCAACACCCTCCCCCCTCGCCTCCGCTCCCTCTATCTTAAAAATAAAATTAAAACATTAAAAAAACTACAGCCGACCCTCGAACGACGAATGCGGTTTGGACGGCACGGATCCACTTGTATGTGGAATTTTTCAATAAATGCAGCACAGCTCTGTTAAATGTGTTTTCTCTTCTTTACATCTTAACATTTTCTTCTCTCTAGCTTACTTTATTGCAAGAATACAGCATACAATACACGGAACATACAATGTATGTGTTCGCTGACTGTTACTGGTAAGGCTTCCTGTCAACAGTAGGCTCTCAGCAGAGTTACCTTTTTTGGGGTCAAAAGTTACATGTGGATTTTCAACTGTGAGGGGGTTGGGTGTCCCCTAACCCTGGGCATTCTTCAAAGGTCAACTGTATTTCCTGGCTCTGCCCACTTAAAAAGGCCTAGAAACAATGAGTACCCCTAGGGGCTACAAATTGTGGTAAATAATACTATTTCCCATTAACCAAACCAGGGCTCCTTGGAGAAATGGCCCAGCGCAGGTGGGCGGCAGGAATATAGGACATGAACTTGGAAACAAAATAACAATGGCTGAGCCGTGAGGGACGTTCTCAGAAGCTTGCTGGAAGGAGTTCCCTCTGGCCAAAGACGGAAGGTGCCATTTAATTTATCAGGCACACTGATAAAAGTAACAATAAATCGAAACATGGTAAATAGGTTTAAGTACATGCGTTCATCATGGTTAAAACAAAAGCAAAAAGTGAATTATTGGGTTGGCTGTGAAGACACTAACCGAGCAATGTCATGATTTTGGAAACAGGCAAATAGAGATTTAAAAAAAAATTTAAGTGTTAGGCTTGCCTTTCCTTATATGAACTGCACCTTGGGGACAGCCCAAGAATTGACAAGGGAAGGGCTTTTGCTACAGAAGTTACTGCAGCGAATAAATGACAGAGGAAAAATA
This sequence comes from Leopardus geoffroyi, assembly GCF_018350155.1. Taxonomy (NCBI): domain Eukaryota; kingdom Metazoa; phylum Chordata; class Mammalia; order Carnivora; family Felidae; genus Leopardus; species Leopardus geoffroyi. Next base: position 3,203,070 of record NC_059330.1, read on the forward strand.
GAATTGAAATTGGAATAGCTTTATAACCCCTGAAAATAATGGATCTAGGCAATCATCATGAGGCGTTTGCTAAGTCACAAGAAGAAAAGCAAATGAATTTTTGTCTCCTGGTGGAAGTATATAAGCCAACATAATATATACACACATACACAACCAAACCTAAATCCAATCAAGCCTCTAGACCCTACTGCTGATTGACGGCAAATCCAGAGAACAGACACACATGTTAAACATCACCAGGGGAGAGCAATCTGAAAAGTTCGGGAAATTTTACAGGACAAGGAACCCAGTTTCTTCAACAATAAATTGCAAGGATATTAAAAAGAAGGGAGAGAGGGAGGTTATAGGAGAGATCTGTAGGTCAAAATCAACAGACAAAATGTATCAGCAAACCTGACGTACGGACCTTATTTGGAACTTGGTCAAACAAACTGCGCAAGTATATATATATATAACATATGTATATCATATGTTATATATATATATGTTAACTATATACATATGTTAACATGTATATATATATCATATATATGTTTAAAAATATATATCTTTTTTTAACTTTTTCAAACATTTTTATTTATTTTTGACAGAGAGAGACAGAGCATGAGCAGGGGAGGGACAGAGAGAGAGGGAGACACAGAATCTGAAGCAGGCTCCAGGCTCCAAGCTGTCAGCACAGAGCCTGACATGGGGGGCTCGAACCCACAAACTGTGAGATCGTGACCTGAGCCGAATCAGAAGCTCAACCAACTGAGCCACCCAGGTGCCCCTATTTTATTTTTTAGAGAAAGAGAGAGAGAGAGACAGAGACAGAGTATGAGCAGGGGAGGGTCAGAGGGAGAGGGAGACATGGAATCCGAAGCAGACTCCAGGCTCCGAGCTGTCAGCACAGAGCCCGCTGCGGGGCTCGAACCCACAAACTATGAGATCCTGACCTGACCTGACCTGAGCCGAAGTTGGACGCTTAACTGACTGAGCCACCCAGGCGCCCCTATGTTTATGTTATATATATGTGTGTGTGTGTGTGTGTGTGTGTGTGTGTGTGTGTGTATAAAACAATTGGGAAAAAATGAACACTGGTTGGATGTTTGATGATAGAAAGCAATTATTGCTAATTTTTTAGGCATGATAATAATACCGTGGTTATTTGTAAAAGCAATCTACAGATACATACTTAAATATTTAAGACACAATAATACGATGTTGCAACTTATTCAAAATAACCCGGGAGGAGTGGGTGGTTATTATTGAAGCAAGATTGTCTCTGAGTTAAGAATGCCTGTAAGCTGGGTGAGAGATCATAGTGGCCGGGGCGCGGTTCATCATACAATTCCTCTCTGCTATTGCCTACGTTTGAATTTTTCCACGATACAAAGTCAAAAAGAAAGAAGGTAGCTAAAAGGTATTTTTAATTACAAAACTAGCACATGCTTTTTGAAAGACATTAAAATAACATACAAGTGTAGAAAGTTGGGGCATGTGCATGGCTCAGTCGGTTAAGTGTCCGACTCTTGATTTCAGCTCAGGTCGTGATCTCCCGGGTTCGTGAGTTCGAGCCCTGAGTCGGGCTCTGCGCTGACGGCCTGGAGCCTGCTTGGGATTCTCTCTCTCCCTCTCTCTCTCTGCCCCTTCCTCCCCCCTTCAACATAAATAGAAAACATTTTTAAAAATTAAAAAAAAAAAAAAGAAAAAAAGTGAAAATTCACCTCTCTTTCACCCCCCCCCCCCGCACTAGGACCTCAGGACTAATCGCTACGGGTCAGTAGATTCTGTGAGAGTATTTTGTATTCCTGCCCACAGGGAATGCACGCCCTCACCCTAACGTGTCAGGCTTAGCCGTGGACTTGTCTGACCAATGAACTGTGAGCAGAAGTGACCAGAGTCACTTCTGAGGAGACTCTTTAAGAACTGGCTTGTGGCTCCCTTGTCTGTCACAAGAGGAGTGATGTTCCAGAAAGCTGAATCCCACAGTGAAGACAGAGACATAGCCTCGCCCGTCCTGGTGGATACAGTATCTTCCCATAACTTTTGCAAAGCATTTATACATACACCTTTCCCCCAAATGTTATACAATCTGCTCTTCGATGTGCTTTTTGTTTGTTTTGTTTTTTTAATGCTTATTTATTTTTTGACAGAGAGAGAGAGAGAGAGAGAGCGCGTGCGCATGCAAGTAGGAGAAGAGGACAGAGAGAAGGAGAGAGAGAATCCCAAGCAGGTTCCACACTTACAGCACAGAGCCAGATGCGGGGCTCGGTCCCGTGAACCGTGAGATCATGACCTGAGCTGAATTCCAGAGACAGATCTTAACCAACTGAGCCACCCTGGTGCCCCTGCTTTTATTATTATTTTTTAACTCAATAATGTATCATGGGCATTTAAGTCTACCTTGAAATAAAACTGATCTGAATTTCCACAAGCCTCCAAATGGTTTCTTAATGCCAGAAATGTCTATTTCTTTAAATCTTTTAAAATTTTATTTATCTATTTTTATTAAAAATTTTTTTTTAACGTTTAATTATTTTTGAGAGAGACAGAGTGCAAGCAGGGAAGGGGCAGACAGAATCTGAAGCAGGCTCCAGGCTCTGAACGATCAGCAGAGAGCCCAACGGGGGGCTTGAACCCATGAACCGTGAGATCACCACCTGAGCCGAAGTTGGACGCTCAACTGACTGAGCCACCCAGGTGCCCCAAAAATTTATTGCAGAGAGAGGGAGCACATGAGCGTGGGAGAGGGCGCAGAGAGAGAAAGAGAGAGAGAGAGAGAGAGAGAGAGAGAGAGAGGATCCTAAGCAGACTCCACACTCAGTGCAGAGCCTGACTTGGGGCTCAATCCCATGACCCAGGGATCATGACTCGAGCTGAAATCAAGAGTCGGACACTCCACGGACTGAGCCGCCCAGGCGCCCCTCTGTTTCTTTAAAATAGGGGTCAGTGGATGGGGCGCCTGGGTGGCGCAGTCGGTTAAGCGTCCGACCCAGCCAGGTCACGATCTCGCGGTCCGTGAGTTTGAGCCCCGCGTCGGGCTCTGGGCGGATGGCTCAGAGCCTGGAGCCTGTTTCCGATTCTGTGTCTCCCTCTCTCTCTGCCCCTCCCCCGTTCATGCTCTGTCTCTCTCTGTCCCAAAAATAAATAAACTTAAAAAAATAAAATAAAATAAAATAAAATAAAATAGGGGTCAGTGGAGAGGTTCTCCAGGAAACACTCGTGCGGGAAGCAAGCTGAGTGCATGCTGAGTGTGTTGGTGCTGCATTCTACCATCAGAGGCCTCCGTATCAGTGGAGTAGACAATGCTCCCACCGAGATACAAAATACATGTCCCCACTTTTTTTTTTTTTTATTAAAAACATTTTTTTTTGTTATTTTGTGAGAGACAGAGGGAGACAGAGTGGGAGCAGGGGAGGGGCAGAGAGAGAGGGAGATACAGAATCCGAAGCGGGCCCCGGGCTCCGAGCTGTCCCCACTCTGTGCCACTTGAACCAGCAGAGTAGGGTAGAAGGGATACTGTGCTACTCTGCAGACCCAGGGTTTAAGAGGCAGACCATGTTCACTTCCTGTCTCTTAAAACTCACACGCTTACAGGGGCGCCTGGGTGGCGCAGTCGGTTGAGCGTCCGACTTCAGCCAGGTCACGATCTCGCAGTCCGTGAGTTCGAGCCCCGCGTCAGGCTCTGGGCTGATGGCTCAGAGCCTGGAGCCTGTTTCCAATTCTGTGTCTCCCTCTCTCTCTGCCCCTCCCCCATTCATGCTCTGTCTCTCTCTGTCCCAAAAATAAATAAACGTTGAAAAAAAAATTAAAAAAAAAAAAAAAACTCACACGCTTACAGCTGTGTTCTGCTGGACAGACCCCATGAAGAGGGGGAGGGGACCAACAGACATCAGCCTTCCAGCCTTTCCCGCCAAAGAGATCAAATCCAAGAGTGAAGCCATCTTGGATGCTCCGGACCCTCCAGACCTACTAGCTGAATCCCCCTGAGTGACCCGGGCTGGTGTTACGTGGGACAGAAGGACCATCCAGCTGAGCCCTGGGCTGACCTAGGTATGCACCTGTAGCTGAGCCCAAACTCCTGATCTCTCCAACTGGAAGATAAATAAAACTGTTGTTATTAGCCATCGGGTTCTGCTTCTTTTTCTTAAGCCATCAAGTTTTGGGGTCATTTGTTAACGTAGCAACTAATAACCAGAACATTCCTCTACTCGGGACCTTGTCACGTCTCACCTGGAAAACCGCTCCCACATTCTGCCTCCTGCCCTTCCAACCACGTTCTACACTGTGATTGCTTTCGTGGAGATACTGTGCGGGGCTCCTGTTTTAAAATCAAAAAGTTGGGGCGCCTGGGTGGCGCAGTCGGTTAAGCGTCCGACTTCAGCCAGGTCACGATCTCGCGGTCCGTGAGTTCGAGCTCCGCGTCAGGCTCTGGGCTGATGGCTCAGAGCCTGGAGCCTGTTTCCGATTCTGTGTCTCCCTCTCTCTCTGCCCCTCCCCCGTTCATGCTCTGTCTCTCTCTGTCCCAAAAATAAATAAACGTTGAAAAAAAAAATTTTTTTTTAAATCAAAAAGTTATGGGGCACCTGGGTGGCTCAGGCGGTTGAGCGTCCAACTTCAGCTCAGGTCAAGATCTCATGGTTCGTGAGCTCCAGCCCCACTCGAGCTGTCAGCACAGAGCCTGGACCCTGCTTCAGATTCTGCGTCTCCCTCTCTCTGTCCCTCCCCTGCTCATGCTTTGTCTCTCTCTCTCTAAGAATAAGTAAACATTAAAATAATAAATAAATAAATAAATAAATAAAATAAAAAGCTATTGTCTTCCACTGGCTTCCATTGGCCTTCCAATACCTGTCTCGGAACCCAGCTTTCTTTCTTTCTTTTTTATTTTTTTAAGGTTTTATCTATCTTTGAGAGATCTACAGAGTATGAGTGGGGGAGGGGCAGAGAGAGAAAAGGAGACACAGAATCCAAAACAGGCCCCAGGCTCTGAGCTGTCAGCCCGGAGCCTGACGCGGGGCTCGAACTCATGAACCTCAAGATCACACACAGAGGCAAAGTCAGATGCTCGACCAACTGCACCACCCCAGCTACCTCTGAACCTAGCGTTCAAGGCTGCCTGATTCCCCCGTCAGACTTCTCATCGTCTACAACTGTACAATTTTTGGCCTGTCCCCTTGTCCCTTTATAGTTCTTACCTTATTCAAGAAGTTCCTCCTCTGGGAATGCCCCTCCATTCCACATTATAATTTGGAAACACGCCTTTAGCATTCCTCGTTGCCCAGGAAGGCCCTGAAGATGGGGCTTCTGTCTTATTGTATTTATTTTAACTCATTCTTGAAACTAGCAAAGAGCCTGGCTCTTTGTAGATCCTTGATAAGGATTTGTTGGACAGACAGGTGGATAAATGGATGAACGGGGCCTGGTCTCATTCCTCCATTATCACAGGTCAGCAGCAAACAACTCCACTCTGATGCACCCCTGTAAACCTCTCCCTCACTCTGGTGGGAGATCCATTTGCCACAAATATGTCACCAGGCCGCAGATTCTGTGTCTCAGCCCTGCTTTCTTCCGTCTTGGTTCCTTTCGGAGGCAGGCTGTCCCAGGCAGGGGTACAGATGGTCCCTGGAAACCTCACATCCTACCAGTTTAGCAACCCCCGCGGAAAAGAACGCTTCTCTGCACCAGTAGTTCTAGAAAAAGTCTAGCAACGAGGACCCACCAGACACACCGGAGGCCTTTCTCGGTGCCAATCACTGTGGCCAAGGGGATGATGGACGGTGCTGATGGCCAGTCCGGGCTTTTCAGGAGACCACCCCGGCCCCCCCAGAGCTGGAACGGAGGTAGTGCGGGGATTACCCTAAAGGAATATGGCGGTGTTGTTACCAAAGGGAAGGAGAATAAAAGCAAGATAGGGAAACCAACAGATTCCACCCCACCTGTTCTAGAAGGAGATACCAAGCTTTGCCCAAAAAGAGTGATTTTCTTTCAGCCTGATGCTGGGCACCTGTTTTTTTCTTGTTGTTGTTGTTTTTTTTTAATTTTGATCATTGAAGTCTAGGTAACATCCAACGTCATGTTAATTACAGGTGTACAGGTACCTGTTATTTCTCGAACCTTAAAAAAAATGTTTTTTAAATGTTTATTTGTTTTTGAGAGAGAGAGAGAGAGAGAGAGAGAGAGAGAGGGGTACTCTGGAAGAAACTAGCCTTGCTGACGCCTTGACTTCAGACTTCTAACGTTCGGGACTGTGAGAGAGGAGTGTCTGAGGTTCTATGCCACCTGGTTTGTGGTCATTTGTTGGGGTCTCTGAGAAGGAAACCTATTCCTGTGTTTCTCCTTGACTCTCTCATGACTATCGCACTCATGCACCTCTGACTCCAGATGCGGTGGGGGGGGGGGGTTCTCTCCCACCAAGCACTTCTCAGGCACCAACTGGGCATCGTAGGACTCGGCTCAGTTCTGGCACCGTCCACATCAGAGCCCCCCCCAGCTCAACGGCTCCGTCCCGCAGGTGTGCCCTCGGGCACCAACTCCAAGTCCGGGTTGTCACCTGTGCTTCCGAACGAACGGCCTGCTGGAGATTGGAGGTTCTGACGACCTCCCCTCGGGCTTGAGTGATTTGCCGGAGCGGCTCACGGAACTGGAGAAACCTTTTATTTACTAGATGACTGGTTTGTTATACAAGGACCTAGCTCAGGAACACAGCAGGTAGATGGGATCCAGAGGGTGGAGTATGGGGAAGGGGCTCAAAGCTTCCATGCCCTAAGTGACCCCCCCCCAAGTGCCCAAGGGCTCTGAAGCCCCTCCTTTGGGGTATATACGGAGGCTACATTACGCTGTCACAATTGACGAAATCACGGGTCTCTGGCAATTGATTCAACCTCCAGCCCCACCCTCGTCCCCAAAGCTCCCGCCCTCTAATCCCACCACTGGTTGTCCTGGCAACCAGCCCCCATCCTGAGGTGGCCTAGGAGCTTTCCAGAAGACGCCTCTTGACCGTAACAAGACACGTTTTATGGCTCTCATCCCTTAGGTAAATCCAAGGGTTTTTGGAGCTTTGCGCCAGGAACTGGGAAGAAGACCAAATGTCTATTTCTTATTATACGTCACAGTGTCCCAGCAGCGCTAGCAAAATCACATGCCCCCTCGTTTTCTCCCTCCGTCTTGCGAACCAAAGAATTGCCAGGTTGCCTAAGGAAACTGTTTCCGTCACTTGCTGCCGACGTCCTAAATAATCCGTGTTACCTACTCTGTGGGGTAACGATGCAAAGGAGATTACACCCTGTTCCCTACCTTTGGGTCATCCTTCCTGTGGCACTAAGCCCAGCACCGTCTGACATGACTGCGGCCCAAACTAGTGAGGAGGACGGGGAAAAAAAAAATCCAGTGCCATACTGGGAAGGCAATTTCTTACCCCCTGATTAACAAAAGTAAGTCACTAGGGACAGTTCGACTCTGATCAAAAATGCTAATGGCTTTCCGTCTCATACAAGACGAAGGTTGAACTCCTTAACCTTGCCCTCGAGGCCCCAGCCCGTATTTCCACCATCTCCCACCATCCCAGTCTCCCTCTGTTCTACTGCCTTGCCTCCAGCCACATCCAATTACTAATTATTCCATGAGGGCACCATATGCGTCCGAAAGTCATTAGAGTCGCTAGAGGAACCGCGTGCAGTCCTTTTCTGCATCTCGGAGTCCGACCCATCGACACTGGTTTCCTGGGGCTGATGATAAATTACCACCACTAGCTGGGTGGCTTACGTGGACAGGGATTTGTTCTCTCGTGGCTATGGAGGCTCAACGTCTGAAATCAGGGGTTCAGCAGGGCTGTGCTCGCCCCAAAAGCTCTGCGGGAGGATCCCTGCCTGCCCCCTCCTGGCTTCTGGTGGCCGCCGGTAATGGCGGGCGTTCCCTGGCCTGTAGACCCATCGCTCCAACCTCTGCCTCTGTTGTCCCATGGTGTTCTTCCTCCATACCTGCGTCTGCGTCCGACTTTCCCCAGTCCTTGGATGGGGGCTCACCCTGCTTCAGCATGACCCCCACCCCCTCCACTCGATCACACCTACAAAGGCCCGAAGTTCACATAAGGTCACATTCGCAGGTACGGGTGTTAGGACTTGCGTAAATCTTTTGGGGGGACGCCACCCTCCAAAGCCCAGCTGGAATCCACCTGCAGAAGCTCGCAGCCTTGCCTCATGGGCAATTGTGAACTTCCTGGCGCTCGCAAGCCACAGGACAAGACTTCAACCCTCGTCTGTACGGCCCAAAGCCCTTGGCCAACCGGTAAGCAGAAACGCGCTAAAACGAGACAGAAGGTAGCTGTACTGTGAGCATGCCAGGATGGTTTTTGAGCCACCAGAAGGGAACAAAGGTAAAGCCGTCCTCCTAAGGACTGACGTGGGTTCAGTGTCTCTATCCCTCTTTTGCAGGCAACTCGCCTGCCTCGGTTTCCCACTTGTAACAGGCAGCGTATCTGCCCTTGCCCCCTCTAGATGGGAGGGTTCTGAAATGCTCTGAGGCCGGAGAAGAGTCTTTGAGACCCAGGAGTGGCCCCTGTCCCGCGCCCGAAGCAGCCTGGAGGCTCCAAGACAGGCAAGAATCCCCTCGCTCCCTACCATTCCGTGACAGCCTCCAGCCCCAGACTCTGACGACCCCATCGAAAACCCCAAATCAGACGCCCACCGGGAAGCCTTCTGTGCCAGCCTGCCCGATGGGGCGGCGCGGATCCCGCGATGCTTCCGGAAACCCATGGGCCAGTGACTGAGCCCCGATGGTGCGGCCCCCAGAAGCACTCCTTCCCACCCCCCGTGGCGTAAACACTGACAGCAGTTGGAGGCATTGTGTCTGCCTGGAGACAAGAATAACACTGTGGAGTCCTACGCCTCCTGAAATAACTGAGAAATCATCGCCTCGTACCTTGATGCCTGTCTTTCAGGGCAAGACTTGCAGACAGTGGCCCAGCAGAACAGCTCGGTTTCCGCCTCTTCACTGGACTGTTTCCATCGGACCCCGAATCAGGCTCTGGGACCCGGATTCCAGCAACCTCTCGGTTAGGGTTCGGCTCTGCTGTTTTGGCGGTTCTTGCAGAATTGGGCGGTTGACATACGGACTGAGTGTCTGAGAGCAGCCGGCCTCCTTAGGAAAACCACCAAGATAGTCAAGAGGAAAAGGAGATGCTGGTAACAGTCCTTTCCTAGCACTTACACCGCCTCACCAAGCACTATTTTAAGCGTTTTGCACAGGTAGGTATTGCAACAGATTGCTGGGATCATCTCAAATAGTCTCTGCCTTCTACTGCTTGTGGGAGAATTCTGTCTCCCCCACCACACTGACACCGAGCTTAGCCAAGGAAATGTTCGCAGAGAGTAACATACGCCATTTTCAAGAACGAGCCTTAAGAGCCATTAAATGGATCCACCCTTAACCACCCTTTCCCGGCTGCCCCGATGCCAGCAATGTTCCCGATAAGAAACATTCCTTCAGTCCCGTCCCCGGGGGAAGACTCAAAGTCACCCCGGAATGCACATGTGATATGAGCAAGAAACAAACCTTTGTCTTCCTGAGCCACTGAGTGTTTGGAGATGTTCTCTACTACAATGCAACTTAGCCTAAGGTGTTACTTACGGTGGGTGTCGCCTGAAATCCTACAACCAGGATTCCCATCCAGGCAGTCCCGCCTTAAGAGTCCGTGCTCTCAACCACTTTACCACGTCCCCTCCGAAAACGTCTTGTCATTCTCCCGCAAGACCCCTTTAGCTGACAAGATCCCCACGTAGGCTCTGTTTTTCTTCATCTCCCATGGAGTTAATGAAGAAAAATCAGCAGATTGTTTGGCCCTCGGGAGGTAGAATAGACCAGGTAGGCAGACTCTGCACGATCAAACACAACTGGTTATTGAGTGAGCCGGACTCATTGGTACGTAAACAGGAAACGATTTTATCTTTCCCACACCAGAGTCTCTCAGGAATTGAGAAACTCTGAAATCAAATTTTGCACGAGAACGCCGATCTCAGGGTGCCTGGATGGCTCCGTTGGTTGAGCGTCCGACTTTGGCTCACGATTCAGGAGTTCGAGTCCCGCGTCAGGCTCTGTGCTAACAGCTGGGAGCCTGGAGCCTGCTTTGGATTCTGTGTCTCCCTCTCTCTCTCTGCCCCTCCCTTGCTCGTGCTCTGTTTCTCTCTCTCAAAATTAAATAAACATTAAAAAAAAGAGAGAGAAAAGAACTCTGATCTCTCAGCCATCTGATCTCTCTGATCTCCCCCGCCCCAGGTTTGGAAATTTGCAACAGGGAAGGGGTCACCGAGGTGAGGGGGGGTCCCCCTGATTTCGCTCCTCACTTTCACTGCCTCAGGCTCTTGTAGAATTAGGGCTGAGGGTAGCATGGGGAATGAGGGGCAGGGCAAGTTTTTCTTGGCTTGAATGCTCTCTGCATGTGGCAGCTGGTCAGATTCTGGCTCCTTGTGACAAGGGGTTCTTTTATGACTTCCCCAGAGAGCCTCCCACTGGGGACAGCCCACAGCACTACTTTGTGGTCTGGATAATGATCCACCTGGCTCACCACTCAGGGCTAAGTCAGCCCTCTTCCCCACTAGCTTCTGTATCCAACCTCTTTCTGCTGGAGTAGACGGGCTCTCCGCAGAAGGTTCTCTTATCCTGGAGTCCTTTTTTGGTTCAACAACTGTATCTGGATATGTGTAGCTGGCATACAACAGACTGCACATATTTAGACTTTATTATAAGTTTCGACTTTTTTTTTAAGTTTTTTAAGTTTTTAAGTTTTATTTTTTAAGTTTATTTCTTTTGAGAGAGAGAGAGAGAATGGGGTTGGGGCCGAGAGAGAAGGAGAGAGAGAATCCTAAGCAGACTCTATGCTGTCAGCACAGAGCCCCATGCGAGGCTCGAACTCCCGAAGCAGCGTGAGATCATGACCTGAGCCGAAATCAAGAGGCGGATGCTGAACAGACAGAGCCACCCCCCAGGCGCCCAAATAAGTTTTCACTTCTAAAGGAGCCCTAGGAACCAAAATCAAGACAATGAACATTCCATCACCCCCCCAAATTTCCTCATGACCTTTGGCGATTCCTCTCTCTCGACCCTCCCCAACCCCCGGGGGAACCCTGACCAGCTCTCTAGCGCACTGTAGATAATATGGCGCTTTCTAGAATTTCATATAAATGGCACCACACACAGTGTGGGCTCTAAGTGGGCCACGTGTCCGGTCACTCAGTGGAACTGCAGCTGTCCTGAGCCCCTTTACTTTCCAGGTGTGGGAGGCTCCGGCGTGAGGCCACCCCCTGGGACGAAGCCAGGCTCTCCAAGTACTTGAAGGTCCCTTTCGCGGGGCTCCAGGAAGGGACGATCACCCCCTCCCTTCCTTTGCACCTCATCGCGGATGACTCAGGGAAAGCCTTCCCTATCCAGTCTCCTGTGCACGCCTCAGTTTCCCTTGCACAACCTTCAGTGGCTGATGCTCCGAGGGTCCCCCACCAGTTTCTCGGATCACTTTAGGGAGTTCCACACAGATGGTTCGGAGCCTGACTTTAGTAGGTACGTGGGCACCTGACATCCCGTGTTCTCAGCGTGGGCGGCTCGGCTGAACCAGAGACAACAGGGTAAGTTTCACGTCAATACCCCGTGTGATAATTCGGAGGCTCAGGGAGGCCCTTGTGTAGAAACGCCCCTATGAGGGTTCTGCACCCAATTCCAACATCGGGGTGTGTGGGAGCGGGGAGGGGGAAGGGGGGGGCCCACGGGGGGACCCCACCCCCCACCCCCCACCAGCTGGGTTTCCTACAATTCAACTCAGTCACCAGCTACAGGTTATCACCTGCGATTCTGCCCGGACCTGCTGGAGATGGGAGGTTCCAACGACCCCCTCCTTGGGCTCGATTAATTTCCTGGAGAGGCTCACAGAACTCGGGGAAACGTCTGATTTGCAGGATTACCGGTTTATTATAAAAGGATGTAATTCAGGGCCAGCGGGAAAGAAGTGGGACAGGCAGGATGCGGGGGAAGGGGCTCAGAGCTTGTGTCCTCTCCAGGCACCACCCCCTCCCCCGCATCGCCGCGTGTTCACCAACCTGGAAGGTCTCAGAAGCCGTCCTTTTGGGTTTTTATAGCGGATTCCTTGCACAGTCATGAGAGTCACGGTTGATTAAATTAGTGGCCTCTGGCAATGGATTCGAGCTCCAACCCTTTTCCCTTCCCAGAAGGTGGGCGTGGGATGAAAGTTCCAACCCCCTAATCACGTGGCTGGTTGTCCTGGCAACCGGCCCCCTCCCACAGGTGTATCCTGAGAGAGTCACCTCATTAACAAAAGGAAAGGCACCTTTTATGGCTCCCTTCATTTAGGATATTCCTAGAAGTTTAAGAAGCCCCACGGCCAGGGGCACCTGGGTGGCTCAGTCCCTTAAGCCTCCGAGTTTGATTCAGGTCATGATCTCACGGTTCATGGGTTCCAGCCCCACATTGGGCTGTGGTGCTGACAGCTCGGAGCCTGCAGCCTGCTTCGGATTCTGTGTCTCCCTCCCTCCCTGCCCCTACCCCCCTGGAGCCCTGTCTCTGTCTCAAAAATAAATAAACATTAAAAAAATTTAAGAGCTCTGTGCCAGAAATGGGGTCAAAGACCAAACATACATTTTTATTATACATAACGGTATCTCAGTCCTTAACCCTGATGCCTCATGTTGGAATTGTAACCCAAGTGTGACAGACTTCAGGTCAGGGGATCACATCGCCCTTTAATGTCCAAATTCCAATAGCCCCCGGCGCCCCCGCCCTGCCCGCCCCATCACCGCCTCCCTGACCACAGACTTTTCCTGGGTTCTCCTCTGAAAGTTTTCCCCAACTCCAGAAGAGACGCGCACAAGAGCCTACACAATTTCAACTTCAAATAAACAACAAATGGTTTTGCAGTGTAAGTATTTCCTGTGCAATATTAGGAACCATGCAATATTTGGGATGTACTTATGCTAAAATATTATCTGTTGTTGATCGGGAATGCAACTGTACCACAGCATCCGGCATTTGAACTGGGAACCCTGTCCCCTCCTGGTGTCTTTCTGTGGCCCTTGTCACGTCCCCCCGTGCAGATTTCAACTTAATCTCCCACGGGGGGGAGTAACTGGGGGAAACCCTCCCTAGAGTCTAGGCTTTTCAGACCACAAGGCTCCAAGAACGAGAAATGGTTTTTCCCTTGGAGAGTCTAAGGCTCCTTCCAAGTTCCTATTTCAGGGACCCCAGGGTGACATTTATGGGAACATCCATTCCTTTTTGGGTAAACCCCACCCACACCCAGAAGAATGTGGTCCTGCTCTTTGTCCCCAAAGGGCATCCGAGCAATATTCTGGAATCAGCACATGTCCTAAAGTCTAGATGACACGGTTGTTCTAGAATAATGTGGCCTGGGGGAATTTTAAGGATTGACTCAGGTCATACCTATCTGTCTGCCTTTAGGGGACCTCTGCCAGCTGGCAGTGAAGATAAGCCTGTAGGCACCTTTCCTGGACCCTCTGATAAGTGTCCCCAGTCTTGGACAAGACCACGTCCGACACACGCGGTCCCAGTAGAAACAATTTGAGGCCCTGCCCTGATACAGCCCTGCCCTTGGGGAAGACACTGGTTTACGTTACCATGCAGAGAAGCAAAGCCCCCCGTTTCCCTAGCAGGGGACACGTTCACAGAATCAAAGACCCTTTAGAGGGTTTCCTTAAACGAATGCAGCAAGGTGCCGTTGGGTTAAAATCCCAGCTTCTGCCTGCACAAGAGGACCACCCTTGCGTTTGAAATGGTGGTTTTCCCAACATTTGGGAAATCTAGGAGTTAGTCTTACCCAAGACTTCCCCTGCTCCCCCTGCTTGGGGAACACACCAGTGGTGATTCATCCAACTGATAGATTTTTTAATCTATCTTTGAGTGCCTTGCTAGGCTTTTTGATTCAAAACATAATGGCGCTTGACATTTCAATTATAAATAGCTCTGCTGACACCAGATTCTTCAAAAACAGTTAAGTTTTCTAGGTAACTGAGGCTCATCTTCACAAAAACTGGATGCTTACTTTATTCTGGCCGTTTTGACTGGGGGTCTGTCAGAAATGTCACAGCGCAGTGCATCATGGTTTTTTTAGTTTTCCTGTCTCCTTTGTCCCCAGGCGACCAGATGGTTTAGCACTGTTGCTAACTGTCTGTCTTTAGTAGCCCCCTCCTCCCTGTTATCCGTTTGTTGAGAAGGATGCATTAAAAAAGAGTAAACAGAATTTCCAGGGCTGAACACTTTTCTCACAAATACAGCTCTGGTCTTTAGCGCGAGACTTTATGAAGGTTATCCTAGGGGCTCCAAGGGTTTCCTTCTGCCTTGTGGCTTAATTTTAGATTTCCATCCTTTTGAAAGGTTAAAATTTCTTCCCTTCAGGATCATGGAGATGTTATTTTCATGAAATCCACAAGTTCCTTTAGAACGAGCTCCGAGGGGAACCAGGCAAAGCTGGCCTCGTGTATAAACCTGGTTATTATATTTAAAATTCAAGCAGCAGCTGGAGATTCCTAACGGGAGAGAGGAGTCGGCTCTTGAAGAAGAAAGTAGGAAATCACTCCTCTCTCATAGAACAGGGCTGTCCCCGAGGCTCATCTTTTGTGGCCTAGAATAAACTAGGTGACTACTCTTCTCTTTGTGAAAAAAAAAAGGTGGAATGATGGTGGAATTGCAATGGTGGAAGAGAAGGGAGGCCACGCCTGTGGTAGGAACGTAGGAATGTGGAAGAGGAAACATCAGCAGCCCTGTCTTCCCTGTTAGCAGTTTGCCGATTGAGGTGGGAAAGGCTGAAAGCAGACGGTCTGGAGGTATGATACCCGGTCTACAGAGTTTTTAAAATTATTTTTAGGGAGAGAAAGTGTGAGCCTGAGCAGGGGAAAGGGGCCGTGGGAGATGGCATTAAATCGCCCCGACTTCAAAAGCTTATCTGGTTCATCACACTTCATTAACCATGGCCGAAAGTAGGGACCGCAGGGGTCCTCCTCAGGGAGGCGCGGGAGCACTCACTCCTGACCCGGATGCTTGCCCGCCGAATCGTTTAAGGCAGGAATGTCCCTGGCAAATTTTCTCGCTTAAGAGGGCTCCCTCAGATCTAGAAAGAGCATCATTTCCAAAGCATGTTCCGCAGAACCCTCGCCCAAGAGATGTTCTAGCCATCGCTTCTGGGTCTATGTTACGAACGTCAATGAACATCAGGGACACGAGGCTGACTGAAAGGGGACAAATATCGTATGATCCCACTTACGTGAGGTCCCTAGAGGACTCAGATTCACACAGCTGGGAGGGGGACGTAGAGGCCTCAGAGGGGGACGGGAGTTGAACGAGCAGCGTTGCCAGCCGGGAAGATGAAAGCATCCTGGAGAGAGAGAAGGTCATGGCCGTCACACAAGGGTGTGAGCGTGCGTAAGGCTCGCGAGCCGCGTTTCGCCTTACGTGTGCCTCACCTCACACACGCAGAAAGAGCCATTTCCACCATTTTCGGGGTGTCACCAAACAAACCGGCCTGAGGACGTCTGAGTCCTACCCCCTCCAGCCCCCCACACGCCCCCTTGGTCCTGGCGGAGCGCAGTGCATTCATAAAGGACTCAGAGAAGTCCTAGATTGAAGGCTGTTTAATTCAGTTTAAGTCAGGCATTTCCTCCACTGACTACAGACGCTTTTCTTTTCACGGAAGACTGTTCATAGCCCGCACGATGGTGCACACTCCGGGAGCCGCTGGTGAAGACTTTTTTTTTTTTTAATTTTTTTTTTTTTCAACGTTTATTTATTTTTGGGACAGAGAGAGACAGAGCATGAACGGGGGAGGGGCAGAGAGAGAGGGAGACACAGAATCGGAAACAGGCTCCAGGCTCCGAGCCATCCGCCCAGAGCCCGACGCGGGGCTCGAACTCACGGACCGTGAGATCGTGACCTGGCTGAAGTCGGACGCCTAACCGACTGCGCCACCCAGGCGCCCCTCTTTTTTTTTTTTTTCAACGTTTAGGAGCCCCGCAGGCTCCCTGCTCGTCACCTGCTACCCCTTCTGGGTGCCCGGATGTGTGAGCAAGTCCCCCGAAGAGACTCAGAGCCCCGGGGCTGCTGAACGGCAGGTCAGGTGGGAGACACCACAGGTGACGGAAAGACCCCAGGATTGCGGGCCCCTGTCCCTCACAATGCAGAGCCCTTGAAAGGCCCGTGCTCCCAGGCTCTTCTCCTCTGTTCCTTTCTCCAAGATAGGGCAGGGGGAGTTTCGAGAGGTCCCGTCCCCTACAGCAATTCCTGAATTTTCTTGAGGGAAGACTCATCAGGGTACCGACTAAAACAGAGATGCCGGTGAACTAAGCCAGACACGGAAAGACGAATGGTGCATGATCTCGTTCGTAAGTGGAATCCAGAAACCTCAGCAAACTCGTGGGAACAGAGATCAGATTTGGGGTTGCCACAGTTGGGGGTGGGAGGGATCGGGCGAAGGTGTCGAAAGGTAGAAGCTTCCAGCTGTCAGGTAAATAAATACTGCGGGACTGTGGTCAACCATGCTGTATGGTGTATTTGAAAGTTGCCAGGAGGGGCACCCGGGTGGCTCAGTCGAGTGAGTGTCCAGCTTTGGCTCAGGTCATGATCTCACAGTCTGAGAGTTCAAGCCCCGCACCGGGCTCTGTGCTGACAGCTCGGAGCTTGGAGCCTGCTTGGGATTCTGTGTCTTCTTCTCTCTCTCTCTCTCTCTGCCCCTCCCCTGCTGTGCTCTGTCTTTCTCTCTCTCAAAAATAAATAAAAATGTTAAAAATGTAAAAAAAAAAAAAAAAAAAAAGAAAGAAAGTCGCTAGGAGAGTAGATCCGAACATCTCTTATCATCTCTTATCACAAGGAAAAGAGAATTTTTTGGTAACTGCTTGATATTAACCCACTGCAATCATCATTTTGCAACATATATGCACATCAAGTCATTATGCTGTACCCCTTAAACCCATACCGTGCTGTACGTTAATTATATCTCAATAAAATTGGGTACATAAATAAATAATGCTGGGGCGCCAGGGTGGTTCAGTCGGTTGGGCGTCCGACTTCAGCTCAGGTCGTGACCTCGCAGTTCATGGGTTTGAGCCCCATGTCGGGCTCTGCTGACAGCTCAGAGCCTGCTTGGGATTCTCTCTCTCCCTCTCTCTCTCTGCCCCTCCCCTTCTTGTATGCTCTCTCTCTCTTTCAAACATAAATAAAAAATAAACGTTAAAAAAATAAGGCTTTAAGGCGTCTACTGAAATCATTGCTTCACTATATACTAATTTGGATGTAAATTAAAAACAATAAAAAATAAAGTTAAATCAAAAAAAAATAAGACTTCAGTCTCCTCCTCTCTAAAAAAATATTTAATTAGTAAAACACAATACAGATTCTCAGGCCCATTCCCTGGAGACTCTGACTCAGTAGGTCTGGGGCAGGACTTGGGAAGGTTTGAGTATCTCTGACCTTCACCCTGAATGGGGTCAAAACAGAGCTGCTCTCTCTCCCTCTCTCTCCGCCCCTCCCCCCTCCCTCCCCAAATAAACAAATAAATAAACGTTAACAACATTAAAGGGATCGTAACAGATCCTCTGGTTTCGTTCCTCCCTCCCCGAGGAGCTCACCCCCACCCACCCCGGCTGCAGGACCTGTGCCCCAGCAGGATGAGCGAGCTGGATGAGCCTCGGGAGGCTGGGCACACGCAGGGCATTGCCTTCCGCGGCCGCTTGGCAGGGCTCCGCCGGAGAGCAGGTGGAGAGGTCTGAGGACACGCAGTTCCCCAAATTCCTCTTCTGAGAGCCTCAGCAAGTTAGAGTCTTTTCAAACGAGTTAAAACCCAGCTCCTCCCCACGCACGTCTGCACCAGTTCTCTTTATTTCGGGTCACAGGAGCGGCGTAGCTGAGATCTAGATCGATAGATCACTGATGCTGTGGAACTAGGAAGTGTCCGCCTGCCTTTGCCGGGGACGCTCTGCTCCCGATTGAGGCCGAGGAGCCTGGGGTCAGAGCTGCTCTGTCCGCAGGGTCTTCCCTGAGCGGGCTTCCCCCCCCCCCCCCGCCACCCCGCAAGGGCCTCAATGCTGCACGGAGCCCTGGGGTCCTTGCCAGGTAGAGGGACAAGGCTAGGAGCCACAGACCAGGCTTTCAACCCTGGTCTTCGGGCTGCCTGGGGATAGCGCTGCAACGGTCTGGGGCTGGTTCCCATCTGGAAAATGGGCATAATGCTATCTGGTTCACGACGTATTACACGAGAGGCTGTGTGTCCCGTGCTGGGCGCCCCGCTGAATGCCAGCAAACGGCAGCCGTGATTATTTCCTTGAGCTCTTGGAACACATCTCACTTTTCCACGGCTCCCCTTTGCTACGAGGAATGCCACCAAGTATGACGAGACGGGAACTAGACTGTGGCCATCACGGAGCCTAAGTAATGACCATCCGGAAGTAATGGATTCAATCAAGTAAAAACTCACTGCACGCACACACACACACACACACACACACAGGCCATTAGGGATCTTAATTTGTGGGTTTTCCAGTAAAATAAACTTGGGGGATGTAAGCGTACCTGGAATTTGACCCAAGAATGAGTAATTTGAATTTTTTTAAATGTTTACTTGTTAGAGAGAGAGAGAAAGAAAGAGGGAAAGAATGAGTGGGGGAGGAGCACAGAGAGAGGGAGACACAGAATCGGAAGCAGGCTCCAGGCTCTGAGCTGTCAGCACAGAGCCCAACGCGGGGCTGGAACTCACGAGCTGTGAGATCATGACCTGAGCCAAAGTTGGACGCTCAACCGACTGAGCCACCCAGGCGCCCCATGTTTATTTATTTTTGAAAGAGAGACAGAGAGAGCACAAGCAGGGGAGGGGCAGAGAGAGAGAGAGAGAGAGGGAGACACAGATTCGGAAGCAGGCTCCAGGCTCTGAGCTGTCAGCGCAAGCCTGACACGGGGCTCGAACCCGTGAACCGTGAGATCGTGACCTGAGCCAGTGTCAGAGGCTCAACTGACTAAGCCACCCAGGCGCCCCCTTGCAGTTGGACTTACGCCCATTCAATCACAGAGTGACCTTATCTGGCTCCTGTTTTCTCAACTCCGTCCATCTCCCATCAAACTCTGTGCTCTCACCAGACATAACGGTTCACCCTTGTGCACCCAGGCTCTCGCTCTGCTCCCTATCACTGTGCACTGTTCCTCTACCTAGAACTTGCTCCCCTGATCCTCTCAGGACTCCGGCTCATTCTTCCAGCCCAAAGCTCCCTGTCTGTGAAGCCCTCTCTGAAGCCCACGGGGAGATGGAGACCCTTCATCGACTGCCATGTTTTTTATGTTCCTATGATGGCGATTATGTATCTGTTAACAAGTCTGTCTTCTCACGATGGAAGACAATTTGAGGATGAGGACTGTGACCTTTCCACTTCGAATTCCCATAACCTGCCACAGTACTTGGGCTCAAGGTCCTCACTCAAGAGAATGTAGGGCGTCAAAGAGCGTAACTCGGACAAGGCTGGAGAAGTTGAAGCGATACCTGAATTGGAGGACAGAAGCAACAGAAAGCCAGGAACTGGATAAGAGGCCATGACAACATTTCGGGGTAGACAGAGGCAGGTCTGAATAAAGGCGGGGGCTGAGGCTTGGGAAGGAGGGCACGTTGTTGAGGGACGACGCACGGTTAGAATGATCAGGACGCTGAGGTTGGACAGAGCCAAAACTGTGACCAGGAGCCGGGAATTCTCATGGAATTTTCAATGCTTTTATGTGTTTTGTGTCATTTGCAAACATCGCAAGGGATGTTCTGTGAAATATAAACGAATTATTACAGTGTCGCCGATGACTGTTGTAGAACCAGCTGAGTTACCTCAGCCAAGTCTTTGTCACTGTTTCGTTGCCTGTGAAATGGGATCATCATGGTGGCCCCGACACCCCCCTGCCGTGGGGCTGTGGTAAGGATTCAGTGAGTTAACCCTTGGGACGCTCTTGGAGCAGCATCTTACACACAGTCAATGCTCCACAACTGTTGGCTGTTTGAAATATTATTATTCACACATTTCCATCTCAAGAGGCACCCATTCATCCCTGTATCTACGTAGCTCCCTACTTGTGACAAAGAGTGACTAGTCATTCGGTGGCTCCCGGAGACTTGCATGGGGCAACTCATCAAAGGCTTTCTGAAGGGTGTGACTGGGGGACTGAAGGCCACATAGATGGAGAGAAAGGAGGCCACCCCAAGCAAGAGCCACTCATGTCCCAAGAGGAAGGGCAGGATGCTATTTTTTCCACATGGCTCCCAATGGGCAAGCCTCCCAACGTGAGTTGAGAGGGAGAAACTGGAACTTGAATCCCTCTCGTTCTTCCAACCCACCATTAATCCCGCCATCTTGCTCACGACAAAAGTGAACATATCACAGGGTTTTGATTCTGTCCTCTTACCCAGAACAAGGGTGAGAGGTGCCCCTGTCTTGATCAAAGCTGCTATTGGTCCCTCCTTGTGAACGGAGGTTCAAACGTCAGAGACTCCGTGGAGCTATTCTGGAACTCTCCATCCGTTCTGCCCTTGCCTTCAGACTTGCCTGTCTCAGTCCTCCGGGACAGGACTCTGACGCTGTAAGGTCTTTGGTTAGCACTGCCATGTTTTGAGGGGGTCACAGAGTTAATGCCTTTGTGTTGGAACAAGGTCTCCACTGTGCCTCTCTGGGTGAAAACAAAATCCCTGAGACACAGAGCTGACTTCCAGAAAAGACTCCCGTGCTAAGTCAGCCAACAGACTCCAGAGCTAATCGGAACCAGATGTGAGTTCTTTCACTGAAATATATTGCAGATCACAGATTTATTTTTTGAGAGTACCTATAATAACAATTAAAATCATAAAATGTGTTTTCCCTAGATATTTTCTCCTAGTCAACCAAGCAATATAGTCTGATAAGTTGGGGCTAGCCTGTGCCAAAACCAACATATTTGCTTTGTTAGAAATCTGCAGAATGTGTCTGTCTGCGGAGGTGTGCTGGTCAGACTAGGGACAGCCGCCAACATGCAAACAGTTTCCTAAAATATCCGTGCACGCAGGAATGATAAGCAGACTACACGGGTTTGCGGCTGGGAGGTGGGGAGAGAGAAAAGCCGGGGGGAGAGGCACACAGTAAGCGGCATTAAGCATAATTCGCGTAATGTGGCGATAGTTCCTGTGTTTACAAAACGGGGTCTCCCCAAGAGCCCAGCGGCCGATGACTTTCTCCGCACCGGCATCTGTCCCAAGGTCAAACGCTGGGCTCACGGCCACCCCTGGGAAGCCCAACTAGGAGATTCACCAGGTCATCCCATCAGCAGAAGTCTTTTACGGAGGCTCAGTTTTGTTTTGTTTTTTGTTTGAAGACGTGTTCCGCTTTCCCAGGAACTGATCCCCCGGCCCCCCGAACAGGCCACTCAGCCAGCTGGGGTCAGCTGGCCCCGCTTGGGTCCCTACTTTCGGGACAGTGACCCAGCATGCAACTCGAAACACCAGCAAGCAGGGGCCTCCCGGGCCCCGCACCGTCCGGCCCTGGGGGCCTGTTGCTTGACTTGCTGGCATTCACTTCTATGCTTCTATGCCTCTGTTTCCCCTATTTCCCACCTCCGGTCACAGCCCCTCGTCTGTATGTTGTTGTTTCCACACCCGCTATTGTCTTTCATGACTACTTTCTGTTCTCCCTGCTTTTGGTAACAGCCATCCACCTCCATACAGAAAAGCAGCGCTCCCACTCTCAGCCCTGGGTCCCACTGGGGTTGATGACACCCGCCCCTAACCCCACGCACATGCCCAGGCACCTTGGGTGGCACACACCCTCAGCCTGGTCAAAGGATTAATGATGCCTTCAATGAAGGCGTATGATCGGTGACGGTTTTAGACTTCAGGTCCTTTCTTTTAAAATGTCCCCTTGTGGGGGCTGCCTGGGTGGCTCAGTCGGTTGAGCATCCAACTTCGGCTCAGGTCACGATCTCGCGGTCCGTGAGTTCGAGCCCCGCGTCGGGCTCTGGGCTGACGGCCTGGAGCCTGCTTCGGATTCTGTGTCTCCCTCTCTCTCTGTCCCTCCCCCGTTCATGCTCTGTCTCTCTCTGTCTCAAAAATAAATAAACATTAAAAAAAATTTTTTTTTAATGTCCCCTTTTAGGGGTGCCTAGGGGACTCAGTCAGTGAAGCATCTGACTTTGGCTCAGGTCATGATCTTATGGTTCATGGGTTCGAGGCCCACACTGGGCTCTGTGCTGACAGCTGGGAGCCTGGAGCCTGCTTTGGATTCCTCGTCTCCGTCTCTCTTTGCCCCTCCCCTCCCCACCCTCTCTCTCCCAAAAATAAACATTAAAAAAAAAAAGTTTCCTTTTAGGGGCCCCTGGGTGGCTCAGTTGGTTAAGCATCCGACTCTTGATTTCAGCTCAGGTCATGATCTCGTGGTTCGGTTTGTGGGATTGAGCCCTGAGTCAGGCTCTGGGCTACCAGTGTAGAGCCTGCTTGGGATTCTTTCTCTCCCTCTCTCTCTCTGCTCCCCCCCTGCTTGCTCTCTCTCTCTCAAAATAAATACATCATCATTAAAGAAAAAAAAGAAATTACTTAAAAACAATAAAAATAAAAAATAGTTTTCAAATAGTTAATACATTCACACGGTTCGAAAAAAAAGTAAAGTTTAAGAAGCTAAAGAAAATAAAATAGGGACCTACGAGTCTCTACGTTAAAAAACGAATACAGTGAAAATCTGAGATGGCACAGGACATTTTACATAGTCTCAGAGGACCTCCCCACGAAACACCCGTTCGTTACGAAGGGATAAAGAGTAATTTTACGGAGGAGAATCTCGGCAGACAACACCTTAATGAAGCCGTTAGAGTTGATGACATCATCAGCGACGCGACAAATCAAAATCACGTGCCACCTGACGGGATGAGATGTGAGAAGATCACAGATCACTTCGGTGACAGCCCTGCCGGAGATTCCGGAACCCAAATCTAATCGTGAGGAAACGTCAGGCGCACCCAAGTTGAAGGACCTTCTCTAGGGCTACTGGCCTATAATCTCCACATCCTCGAGGGCTGAGAAGGCTCTCGGGGACTGTTCTAGACCGAAGGAGACCAAAGACAACTAAACAGTCATGCGTGATTATGAACCGGATCCTTTCATTTCTAGGAAGGACGTTGTTTGGCCCTTGGCGAAGCGTGAATGGCGGAAACGGGTCTAATGTTAATTTCTGGGTTTTATTGATCGTATTGTGGCTATGTCAGAGAAGGTCCTGGCCGTAGGGGATCCACCAGGGATGATGGAGGCATCCTATCAGCAACTTATTCTCTTTTCTTTTTAAGTTCATTTATTTATTTCTGAGAGAGAGAGAGAGAGAGAGAGCACAAGCTAGGAAGGGGACACAGAGAGAGAGGGAGACTCAGAATCCAAAGCGGGCTCCAGGCTCCAAGCTATCACTGCAGAGCCCGACGTGGGGCTCAAACCCACGAGCCGTGAGATCATGACCTGAGCTGAAGTCGGACGCTCACCCGACTCAGCCACCCAGGCGCCCCTCGGCAACTTATTCTCAAATGGCTCAGGAAAAAAAAAAAGTTTTTTTGCTTTTTGATTTTTTTGTCTTGTTTTGGTTTTTTTGTTCATTTGTTTTTTGTTTTTCCCATACCTGCCGCTTTCATATAAAGTGGAGATTGTTTCAAAATAAAAACACTTGTTTGAAGCTACCTGGTAGAAATGTTGCCTCTGATCCCTGACCCCCTCCCCCTCCCCAAGAGTAGGTAACCATATATCGTGGTGTATTCTCTAGAGATCCTCTCTCTCCTGTACGTGTAAGAATGAAGAAGCCAATGCCCATGGTTTAAGAGGCACTGTTTGCTACCAGGTTCTCTGAATCACAATCTGCTAGAGGGTCTTAAAACTTTGCCGGGGCTCAAGACCCAGTCCTGGGTACCTTGTCCCTCGTCCCCATGGCCCTTGGGGATTCCCAGTGTGGCGTGTGAAACATCTGGCTCACAGCTGACCCTTTCCAAGTCACCCTGCACTCTTGGTTAGCGCTCTTTATCTCCTCCGTCATCAAAAGTCACACAGCTCTGCAGAAATGAAAGGGACTCTGGCTCACATAGCTCATCGGTCCAAGGCCACCAGCCCACGGGAAACATACAACATGGAAGAACCTCATTTGGGGACACGGAGGGACACTTAGATTTTTTTTTTTTGAGTGCGATATTTCAAAGAGTTCAACGTATCCAGACGTTGAATAACATTAGGTTACTTGAAACAGATAGAGTCACCCACGAACAAGTTTTCACTCCAAGTGAAGAGAGAGACAAGGAAGGAAACAGGGCTGAGAGAGAAAAAGGTTGAGGGAAAATTTCCGGCACATCCGCAGAGGCCGGCGGCCCTGTCAACTGTCCTGACACGACCGGCTTCCCATTGGCTTCTTTTTATTTTTTTTAAATTTTTTTTTTCAACGTTTATTTATTTTTGGGACAGAGAGAGACAGAGCATGAACGGGGGAGGGGCAGAGAGAGAGGGAGACACAGAATCGGAAACAGGCTCCAGGCTCTGAGCCATCAGCCCAGAGCCCGACGCGGGGCTCGAACTCACGGACCGCGAGATCGTGACCTGGCTGAAGTCGGACGCTTAACCGACTGCGCCACCCAGGCGCCCCCCCATTGGCTTCTTGTGCCCTAACCTGGGGTGTGGAGAGAGGGAATTTCTCCTCTTGAGACTGAGTCACGGAGGCCTTTCCCACAGCCTCTCCCACAGTAGAACTTTCTCTGTACCTCATCTGTGGTGATTTCTCATTGACTCCCAGTTCAAGAGCCAAATTACCATTCCTCAGGAAGGAATGCCTAGTGTGCAAATTCTCTCCTGTCAGAGGCCCGTCTCGAGGTCAGGCTCTTGGTACAGACGCTTCCTGGTGTACGAGTTCCTCTCAGACACGTCCTGTGATTTTCCACCCCACGGCTCCTCTTTGCGGCTCCCATCATGGCTGACCCTCCTGCCAGTTCACACTGCTGTCATCCCCTGGCTGGGAACCAACTTGGCCTTTCAGGGACCTCGCTCCTCAGGGAAGCAGGGCCTCTTTGTTTCAGTTTTTCATTCAGCAAATGTGTTCGGGAAGCCCTCTGCGTGCCTGGCGATGGCGAAATGCTGAGGCTGCGGTAGGGCAACAAGATGGCGCCCGTAGCCGTGGCCCCTTCATGGGGCCTGTCGGAGGGCACGGGAGGCCACGATTTAAACCACACATTCAAATATTTCATTACCAGGGTAGCCGGTGCCCTGACAAAGTATCATGTGAGAGGCTCCCGACTTAGGTTGAAGACGAGACATCAGAAGGGAGGGAAGAAGGATGATGGGGAGTTAGCCGGGGGTGTAGGAGAGGGAGGCGAACAAGGAATCGCTGAAACGTTTTCCACAAAGAAGGTTACGTGACCCAATTTATGTTTTTTTAATGCTTATTGAGAGAGAGAGAGGGAATGCAAGCAGGGCAGGGGCAGGGGCAGGGGCAGAGAGAGATAGAGAGACACAGAATCGGAAGCAGGCTCCAAGCTCTGAGCTGTCAGCACAGAGCCCGACGCGGGGCTCGAACCCACAAACTGAGATCATGACCAAACTGAAGTCGGATGCTTAACCGACTGAACCACCCAGGCGCCCCTAAAGTACCTTAAAAAAAATTTTTTTTAATGTTTATTCATCCTTGAGAGAGAGAGAGAGAGAGAGAGAGAGGCAAGCATGAGTGGGGGAGGGGCAGAGAGACAGGGAGACACAGAATCCGAAGCAGGTTCCAGGCTCCGAGCTGTCAGCACAGAGCCAGATGCGGGGCTCAAACTCATAAACTGTGAGATCATACCTGAGCCAAAGGTGGATGCTTAACCAACTGAGTCACCCAGGCACCCTGACACAATTTATGTTTTTAACAGATCGTTCTTTTCTTTTTATGTTCATTTGAGAGAGAGAGAGAGAGAATATGAACAGGGGAGGGGCAGAGAGAAGGGAGGAGAGAGAATCCCAAGCAGGCTGCATGCTGCCAGTGCAGAGCCTGATGCAAGGCTAGATCTCACAAACCGTAAGATCATGACCTGAGCCGAAATCAAGAGTCTGACGTTCAACCGACTGAGCCACCCAGGCGCACCCCCCTCCTCCGCCCCACAACAGGTCATTCTTTTTTTTTTTTTTTTTTTTAATGTTTGTTTATTTTTGAAAGAGGGAGACAGAGAGCAAGCGGGTGGGGGGGGGGGGCAGAGAGAGAGGGAGACACAGAATCCAAAGCAGGCTCCAGGCTCTGAGCTGTCAGCACAGAGCCCGACATGGGGCTTGAACCCACAAACCGTGAGATCGTGACCCGAGCCGAAGTCAGACGCTTAACCGACTGAGCCATCCAGGCGCCCCTCATTCTTAATAAGAAGATAACCCAATTTTAACAACGAGCAGAAGACTTAAACAGATGCTTCCCTGAAGATACGTAGATGGCAAATAACGCATATGAAAGGGTGCTCAACATTATCAGGCGTTAGGAAAATACAAATTGAAGCAACAATGAAATATTCCACCAGAATGGCTGTAATGAAAAAGAGTGACGATAACCAAGTGCTGACAAGGACGTGAAGGAAATGAAACCCTTAGTCCTTGCTTGTGAGAATTACCACCATAGAGTCACTTGTGCAAACAGTTGGGCGGATTCTTAAACATCTTTCTTCTTTTAATGTTCATTTATTTATCTTGAGAAAGAGAGAGAGTAATAGCGGGGGAGAGAGGCAGTGAGAGGGGGAGAGAGAATCTCAAGCAGGCTCCACACTCAGCACAGAGGCCGACGTGGGGCTCGATCCCACGACCATGGGCTCATGGCCTGAGCCGAAATCAAGAGTGGGACGCTTAACTGCCTGAGCCACCTGAGGCACCCCAGATCCTAAAAGTCTTAGCAAACTCACCAGATGACTTGGCAATCCCATTCTGAGGTCATACACCCCAGAGGAATTAAAGTGTGTGCTCATACAAAGTCTCGTATCAAAAGTTCACGGCAACGACTTTCGTAATAGCCCCAAACTGTAAACAACCCAAATGTTCGTCAGCTGATGAAACATAAACAAAACGTGGGATAAGCATACGATGAGAGACGACTCAGTAATGGCATGAACACGACGTCAGGGTGAAGGACTGATGTATTCTACAACACAGAGGCCCTCAGAAATACGGCGCTGACCGAAAGAAACCGCACTTATGTAAGACTACATAGGGTACGGCTTTATTGATATGAAATTTCTAGAAAAGACAAAACTATGGAGCCAGAAAGCAGATCAGTGGTTGCCTAGGGCTGGCGGCGGGAGCAAGGCACGAAATAAATCTTTGAGGTGACGGGAAAAATTCTAGAAACTGGACTCTGGTGATGGCTGTACGGCTGTCTAAGTTTTACTAAAACTTGTCTGACTGTCCCTTTAAAATGGGTGGGTTTTACGATATGTAAATTATGCCTTCATAAAGCTACTTAAAAAGAAAAAATATTTAAAAATCATTGGGGGGCAGAGTTAAAGATAGAAGACGATTTGGAAGTCTCAGAGTTCAGAGTACCTTCTCTGGTGCTTTGGTCCTTAGACTCTTGTCTCCAGAAGTCAACCTCCCTTAAAAACTAAGCCCCAAACCACCTCTCCGTAGAAAAGGCCAGAATACTACCACATTCTTACACACTCTGATTCAGCAGACAAAGAGAATGGCACGAGGAACCCACCACAATCAACAAAGGCACTCAGGGCGTGTTGACCGCACAGCGTGTCTAAGAAGAGTGGGTGCGTACCTGCGTCATAGTCGCGCGACAAAGGGTCAATTCTAGCGTTGCTTGGCCAAGACAAACGATGATAAAAAGCAGTTGGTCTTAAAGAGAAGTTGCAAAGCCCCTCTTCGGTAACAGAAAAGTTGTTCCTAATTTTTAAATTGCAGTCCCCGCTGCCACCCCCTCAAAGTTTCTAAATTCATAGACTCTCTTCTCCACCCCTCCTTACCCTGGTATTCCTCACTGCATCTAGCAGAGGGAAGGCAATGGCAAACATATATCAAGGACCAAGTGGTTGAGTTTTAGAATGTCTCTAATTCCACCCCCACCCCCCACCCCACTGTCTGTCCCTTCTTCCCCTCAATCCATCTTTCCAATGTCGGTTCTATTTTTAGTATCACCCTTTTCTTCTCCTGGGTTCTGTTATTGTTGGGTGGCCCTGGCTGTTGGGGCCTGGGCCAAGAGTATAAATGGAGGCCTGGTCTGTTATATGTCTAATTATTTAGAAATTGCAAACTAGGGGCGCCTGGGTGGCTCCGTCGGTTAAGCGTCCGACTTTGGCTCAGGTCACAATCTCACGGTTCGTGGGTTTGAGCCCCGCGTCTGGCTCTGTGCTGACAGCTCAGAGCCTGCTTCGGATTCTGTGTCTCCCTCTCTCTCTGCCCCTCCCCCACTCATGCTCTGTCTCTCTCTTTCTCTCAAAAATAAACAAACATTAAAAAACACCTTTTTAAAATTAAAAATAAAAAAAGAAATTGCAAACCAGCATGCCAAACTGTTCAATAAAATATGTGCCACCCTTGAGGGCACGGACCCAGGCAGCCCTTGAAGTGGGCTTGGGACCAACTGGGCGGGTCATTTTGGAGTCCCAGTACCAAAAGTGTGGTCTACTAGGGAAGAGGGAAGGACAAGTCTTCTTGGCTGAGAGGAATCTTTTAACCTTTGGGAGGAGGGCTGGAGGTTGGTGGGGGGCAGGGGGGGGGTGCTGTTGTCTTGGCCCAAGGGCAGTACTGATTGTCTCGATAGATTGTATGAATAGATTTCCCGATATTCATCCATCCTTGTGATTCTGGAATGAACGCTGCTTAGTCATGCTTTTTTATATACTGCTGGATTCCATTTGCTAATGTTCGACATAGGAATTTTCCATCCATATCCAGAAGTGACATTGATCCCTACCCTTCTGTATTTGTGCTAACGTTGTTGGGTTTTGATATCAGGGGTGTGCTAGTTTTGTTAATTGAATTGGGAAGCTTTCCATCTTTTTCTATGTTCTGTAACAGTGCTTTCTTTTCCTCTTAATATGCGAGGCATTTGTAAAAACATTCCCACTGTGAAAAATTCAAACCATACCGAAAAAGCAAAAATTCTCCTTGACTCTCCCTTCAAATCCTAAGCCCCTGCCAGAAGTGACCACATTACCCATTTGCTGGGTTTTCTTCCAGAACATTTCATTTCCATCCATACATGTACCTATATATAACATGGTGCTTTTTTTTTTTTTTTTTTTTTACATAAATGGGATTAAATTCTACATACTGGATTGTAGGCTTTAGGTTTTATGTGTTTTTTGTTTGTTTTTACTTAACAACATCATATCTTGGAGAATTCATCATGATGTCAGTACATAGAGACCCATTTCATCCTTTTAAGATTCTATAGAATATATGTATTTATTTTAAAATATTTATTTTTGAGAGAGTGTAAGCAGGGAAGGGGCAGAGAGAGGGGGACAGAGGGTCTGAAGCAGGCTGTGTGCTCTCAGCACAAAGCCCGACGTGGGGCTTGAACTCATGAACTGCAAGATCATGACCTGAGCCGAAGTCAGACGCTCAACCGACTGAGCCACTCAGGTGCCCCTTAAGTTTATTTATTTTGAGAGAGAGAGAGAGAGACGCAGAGACAGAGGGAGAAAGAGATAATCCCAAGAGGGCTCTGTGCTGTCAGCACGAAGCCTGACCTGGGGCTTGAACTCACGAACCCACGAGATCATGACCTGAGTCCAAAATCAAGAGTTGGATACTTAACCGACTGAGCCATCCAGACATCCCTAGAATAATTTATAGTATGGGTATTTTTAATATATATATTTTTAGACAGAGAGAGCAAGAGGGAGAGAGGGGGCAGAGGGAGAGAGAGAGAGAGACAGAATCCCAAACAGGTTCCACACTGTCAGCACAGAGCCCAACACAGGGCTCGATCTCACGAACTGCGAGGTCATGAGCCGAGCCGAGAGATTAAAAGTCAGACGCTTAACCGACTGAGCCACCCAGGCGCCTCTGAAAACCCTTTTTCTAATGCCCTGTTCTTGTTGTGTCTAAAACTGTGTCTGGTACACAGTAGGCACTCAAGAAATATTCACGGAATAAACAGGTGAACGAAAGACATTTTTGTAAACGGCTCTTTGGATGAACAGATTCTTCAGATTAGGTACCAAGCGGCGGGGCTCTCAAGGTGGGGGGGGGGGGGCAGGCATTACAACTTCAGTAGATACTGTCCAATATCTCCAGACCCCCAGTCCGACCAATCTACAGTTCCAGTAATACCTGAGAGAATTCGCTTCCTCTCTGGCCAACATTTGCCATGAACACACTTGACTCTTTGTTCAATTTATGAGTGAAAAACAAAAAAGGTATCTTACTGCTGTTCTAACTTGGCCACGTGGAAATCCTTATCTGCGAACTACTGTTCCCATTTCCCCCTGGTCATTGCTTGTACTTTTCTTACGGACTTGTTGGAGAGTTTTCTTTATTTTGGAAAAACACGTGGCCAGCATTTTCTCCTAACCTGTAGCTTTTGACTTAATTTTGTTTCGCCGCATTAAATACGTTCTGTTTTGATGAGTCAGACTTGTGAGTTTTTCCTTTATGCTTTCCCGCCCCCCCAATTTGCATCTTGTCTAGTATCAGACTCAACGCTGTGGATAACGAGACATCTTCATACTCAGGGAGCGCCTGGGTGACTCCGTCGGTTGAGCGTCCGAATCTCGATTTCGGCTCAGATCGTGATCCTAGGGTTATGGGATGGAGCCCTGCATCGGGCTCCATGCTGAGTGTGGAGCCTGCTTTAGGTTCTCTCTCTCTCTTCCTCTGCCCCTCTCCCCTGCTCACTCTCTCTCTTAAAAAAAAAATTAAAAAATATTTTCACACTCAGTCACAAAGATCACGTTTTCAAATGATAGTCTTTATTAAAAAAATTTTTTTTTAATATTTATCTTTATTTTTGAGAGAGAGAGAGACAGAGCACGAACAGGGGAGGGTCAGAGAGAGAGGGAGACACAGAATCCGAAGCAGGTTCCAGGCTCTGAGCTGTCGGCACAGAGCCTGACGTGGGGCTCGAACTCGTCAACTGCGAGATCATGACCTGAGCCGAAGTCGGACGCTCAACCGACCGAGCCACCCAGGCTCCCCACAAATGATAGTCTTTAAATACTGACTATATTTATTTAAGAGGACAGAAAGGAGCTCTCTTTCTTTTCATTGCAGTGGAACGAGGCTTGCTTTATAAACCACATAGGGACTTATCCTAGGTCCCGATGTCATAGAGCATCTTTGTCTTTTAGCATCATCTGTCCGTTAGTCCTCTCTTGTTCACGGATAGACTCACAAAGGATGAAAGTGACCTGTGGGACAACAGGCTTAGGTCTTGTAATAGAAGTCTGTTCTTTCTTACAGTCAGACTCTTGGCTCCCCGGTCTAAACTTTTAAGCCGGCAAGTTGAACCTCTTTTATTTCCCCCCCAACAATGCCGTTCTAGTCTAACTTAGGGCTAGGTGCCCAGTAGCTATTTGGTAACAACTCCTCCTCCCCTCCCTTCCTCTCCCTGCCCCGCTCCCTCCTGCCCTCTTTCTTCCTTCTTTCTCTCCTTCCTCCTTCCCTCCCTCCTATCTTACCTTCCTCCTTTCCTCCTTATTCCCTTCCCTCCTCTCTCTCCTCCTCCTGTCCCTCCTCCCCTCCCTCCACCCCTCCCTCTTCCTCTCCCTCCTCTCCTCCCACCTCCTCTCCTCCTTCTCCCTCCTCCCATCCCTCTTCCTGTCCCTCCTCCCCTCTTGTGTCCCCTCCCACCCCCTCTCCTCCTTCTCTCTCCTCCTCTCCTTCCTCCCCTCCCTCCTCCTCTCCCTGCTCTCTCTCCTCCTCTGGGATAATCAGCAGCCCTTTTTGAGAAAAGCCCAACTATGGGGTCAGTGGTTCTCAACCAGGGGATACACAGCAGAATCAACAGAGCAACTTAAAAAAAAAAAAGAGGCTCCGGGATCTACCCTACATTTGCCGAACCAGAACCACCAGGGGCAAGGCCGGGGATTCTGAAATGTTGCACATCTCCCCAGGTGACGCTGATGCAGCTCGAGGACTAAGAAAACCCAGGTCCTGAATCCGAACGTATGTGTTTACCCTCGAGGGACAGCTAAGGCACTCAGTGAGGACACAGTCAGCCGACGTGGCTAATTCCACAGGGCAGATGACCCCGTTTCTTCAACGACAACAACAGAACGACAGGAAA
The DNA here is from genome assembly GCF_018350155.1 of Leopardus geoffroyi. Taxonomy (NCBI): domain Eukaryota; kingdom Metazoa; phylum Chordata; class Mammalia; order Carnivora; family Felidae; genus Leopardus; species Leopardus geoffroyi. Next base: position 3,235,301 of record NC_059330.1, read on the forward strand.
GCCAGAGCAGGAGGGCGGAAAGTGTCATAAATGAAAAGACCCAAAACATGTCACCCTGAGGCTGCGTGCAGACCTTGTCTGGACCCCGAGCCGAACAAGGCCAAAATAGGCATTTCTGAGGCAACCAGACGAAACAGAACACGGAAGGACTTACGGTTGGTTTTGTTGGATGTGATGATGGTATGATGGTTGTGTTAAAAACAAAACAAAACAAAGTCCTTATCTGCTAGAGATAAAAACTGACGTATTAATGGGTGAAATAATATATCTGAAATTCCCTTTAAATATTCCAGGAAAAAAACCCAAAACAAACAACCCGCATGTGAGGGGGTCATCAGGCAAGAGCTCGAGTGTTGCTAAGTGTTGAAACAGGGTGGTTGGTATGAGGGGGTTCTCTGTACTGTTTTCTCTGCTTCTGTCCATGTTTGAAAATTCCAAAGGGGCACCTGGGTGGCTCAGCCGGTTAAGCATCTGACTCTCCTTCTCTGCTCGGGTCACGATCTCGAGGCTCACAGGTTCACCACAGGGAAGAGAGGCAAGAAGCCTGGGAGTCTGGCCTCCATGAAATGGGAACAGGTTTTTTGTTGTTGTTGTTGTTGTTTTAAAGTTTGTTTTTATTTATTTTGAGAAAGATACAGAGAGCCAGTGGGGCAGGGGCAGAAAGAGAGAGAGAGAGAGAGAGAGAGAGAGAGAGAGAATCCCAAGCAGACTCCACGCTGTCAGCCCAGAGCCCGAGCCGAGGCGGGGCTCAAACCCGTGAACCGTGAGTCCGTGACCTGAGCTGAAATCAAGAGTCGGACGCTTAACTGACAGAGCCCCCCGGGCGCCCCAAAACTTGGTTTTCTTAATTTTTAACTTAAGCGTTGTGTGTGTGCATGCCTCATAGAGACGATGAGAGGGGAGGGTGCTGGTTTCACAGCCGGACCGTTCGAACACCCTGACAAAGGTTCCACTGTGGTGGCTCACCCCACGTTCCAGCCAAGCCCTTCAGCGACCATCATCGGCCTCTTGAACTCCCGTCTGTCACGTCTAAGTCCACGTCAAGACCATTCCTCCGACCTCCCTCCCTGGGCCCCTTGGCTTTTCCTGGAGTAGCCCGTTCTAGTTACCATCCCCCAGACTGCTGCTACCTTCGCCCCCTCCTGACATGAAGCTCACCGCCAACCCTCCCCCAACCTAAATTCCTCCTCCTTCCGATTTTGCTCAAAAGAAGGTAGAGGGGCACCTGGGGGGGGGGGGGGCTCGGTCAGTTGAGTGTCTGACTCTTGATCTCCGCGCAGGTCATGCTCTCACGGTTTGTGGGTTCGAGCCCCGCCTTGGGCTCTGGGCTCACAGCGTGGAGGCTGCTTGGGATTCTGCCTCTCCCTCTCTCTCTGCCCCTAACCCACTCACATTCTGTCTCTGTCTCTCTCAAAAATAAATAAACATTAAAAAAAAAAAAAAAAACAACGCAGAGGCAGGCTTTGAGACCCACTCATCACAGAGGGCATCTCTCTGCATGGCCTCATCAAGCACTCTCCCAGAACTGGTCTTGCCTGGGTTGGCCTTGACATCCCCCAAAAGACGGCCAGGAATAAGTCTGGTGTGTGCCCACCAATCGTGGTTTATAGGCACGCATGCTCTGGAATTGTATTCCAGTTCCCGCATGCGGTTAGTGACCTTGGCCAAGGGACTTAGCTTCTCTGGGCCCCAATTCTCTCATCTTTGAAGTGGGCAGGGTTGCAGAAGCAAGTGAAATAACACGTCTTCAGCACCCAGCATCGTCCTCGTCCGGTTGCGTCCCTACTGCGTAAATGATCTCACTGGTCTTTATAAAACTCGCCTGGCTCCAGACCTTGTGATGGAAGAGACTGGGTTTTAAGAAACGAGGAATGGGCTCTGGTAATTCAGGGCAGAGACGGGAGGGAGTCAGGATTCTTACTCCCAGGCTGGGGCCCGTCCTTCCTGACCAGCTAGGTCCCGTCTGCCTCCTGGTCAGTGGCTTTGCTTGGGGGACCTAAGGCTGGCCCGGCCTGCAATCAGGAGCTGGGGTGGGGGGGCTCGTGCCCCAGGAAGCCCCAGCTTGCTTTGTGGCACGCACACATCAGGTCATCAGGACAGCTTGCGGAAACAGATATATATCAGATCACACGCCAGAGACCTACCCCAGACCATTACGTCACAAGGTATCGGGCCGGGACACCCACAGTTTATAAAAGTTGCCTCTGGTTTCTCGCATGCAGAAGGCGGTGTGTATATCCTGGAACAACACGTCCCTGGGATTTGGAGCGAATTTAAAGACGGGGGTCACCAAAGCCACACTTCCCCCAGAGTGCATGTGCTCTGAAGCCGGTCTCTTCACACTGGGGGCTCGGTCGCTCCTGCCAACACCCTCAAACGTGCACCCACCACTCAAGAGCTGGTCTAACCTCGATCCGTCTGTCTTTGTTTTAGGCTTTTAGGCTTGGGTCCCCACCTGTGACGCCAGCCTGGTGCTCTGGAGGAGATCCGGGCTGGAGGTGCGAACCTCAGAAATCCAGAGACCTCAGGCTGGATGGAGAAAGTGAAGTCCTGACACTGGCTTTGGGGGAATCCCAGTATTTATTTATTTGGGTCTGTTGGAATTTCGGGGATTGGCTTCCTGTGCTGGCCTTAAAGCGACCTTCGGGTCCCTAGGAGGGCTGGAGTGCCACCTCCTGCTTGGTCAGACATTCTGGGGGCGGGGCGACCAGCCTCCAACATCTGGCAAGGGCAGGCTCTGGGAGCTGGGGGGGTTGTGTCCACACTTTGAAGCCTGCCCAGCCTTGGGCTCCTCTGCACCTGGCCAGCCTCACCTGGGCTGGAGGGGTGGGGAGTGGCAGGGGTGGGGGGTGAACGAGGAGAGTCAGCAGAGGGGGGCCCCTCTGCGGTGGCGGTGGCTGCGTGAGAAAGACTTCAGGGGGCTAGGAGGGAAGAAGTCGAGAGGAGGCGGGGAGGGTCACAGGATCAAGGAAGGGAAACGGCCCGCGGCTCTCTTCCCCCTACATTCCTGCCGGGATTTTTTTTCGGTTCCCTTGGTTATAGAATAGCAATTAGCAAATTCAGTAAAAAGAGCCAGAAATGGAGATTGTTTGCGCATTTGGGGGCCAACATGCATTAGTGAAGGAATGTGACCAGAACTATATATAACCCCTCTCTTGGCCCACCCACCTGTCCGGCCCAGTGAGCGATGGTCTGTTTGTTCTGAGCTGCTATGTAGCTCATTTCGCTCTGGGAGCCCACCATCTGGGCCCGAGCCTCGCTGCCAGTAGCGTTTGGTGACCATATATGGCAAAATGATATATGTGATAAAAAGAAGCCAAATTCTCCAGTTGCGTCAGCCCCCGGAGCATGCGGCCTGCCTGGCTCGAACCCCTCGCAGCCGGGCTCCCGGACTCCTGCCCCCACCCCTTGCTCCGGAAACCCCAGGGACTCAGCGATTGGCTGGGGGAGCGGGGCGGGGGCTCGGGAGGCCCCGCCCCGCTCGCCCAGGCCCGGGCCGACTTCCCCGGGAGTTTGGGGTGGGATTGAGGACGGTTAGAGGAGGCTCCGAGCTGCAGTGTGTTTGATCCTGGCCCCAAACCAGCAAGTTTAGAATTTAGGAGTGATAAACCCACGTTCTTTCCGGAAAGCAGCCTGGTTGGGGGGGGGGGGAGGGTGCCGGTGTATATGTGGGTAGCGGGGTGGGGGGCACAGTCCCCCCGCATCTCCAAGGATATGATGAACCCTCATTCCTCGGACATCCCTACGGTGGCCTTGACCTTAACACACCAGGAGAAAGTTTAGGCTAGACTGTTTAGTGGGGGGAAAGAAAAGGAAAGAAAAAAAAATATATATATATTTATAAATATTATAAATTTATAAATATTATAAATTATAAATATTATAAATATTAATTATAAAATATAAATATTTATAAATATATATTATATATTATATATAATATATATATATATATATATATATATATATAATTTTTTTTTTTACCCTCTCCAATTCTTTCTAATCCCAGTGCCCTGTCCCCAGCAGCCAAACCCCACAGCTACGTTCACCCCCTGTGCCCTGAGTTCCCACTCTGGGCCAGGTGCTGTTCTGGATGCTGGGGGGGTGGGGGGGGACGGTCACCAGCACAGGCGACAGCCTGGCCCTCCAGCAGCGCCCCCCCCCCCCCCCCGCCCCGGGTACCTAGCCATTGCTGTAGGGGACACCCAGCCCAGACTCAGGGGCTCCAGGAGGGTCCTGGGAGGAGGTGACACACAGCAGAGCCTTAAAGGACAAGCAGTAATTTGCCTAATAGTGGCTGGGGATTGGGCACAGAAATTCCAGGCTTAGGGGCAAGAGCTGGGGGAGTGTGGGGTGATGTGAGGCAGGGGGTGGCCAGGGGCCAGAGCAGGGAGGCCTCTTCCGGCCCCAGCCTCCGGTGGCATCTGAGCCCATCCCCCCCGCAACACGGGCACATCCCCCCACACCGGCTTCCGGCACGTGCACGCACACAGGGAAACGCGCAGAGACACGCGCTCCTGCCCTCCCACTGCCCGTGACATAAACAAGGAAATTTAGCAGAAGGGAAGAAGAGGACATTGGAGTCCAAATGAGGACGGGAGAGAAGGCAGGCCTGGGGGAGGCGCTCTGCCAGGAAGCGGGGCGTGTGGGCGGGAAGGCCAGGAGTCGTTGGAAGGGGGTGGACGTTCTAGCAGGCTCTGGGCTCCCCCTTTGGAGAAGGCACAGACAGGGAGGGAGACAGCTGGTCAGCAGAGGTGGGGTGGGGGACCCGAGCGGAGGCTAGTAGCTCGATGTCCTGACACTGACGGTTCAGCTCAGGACGTGTGTGTCTGTGTGTCGTCACCTGCTTTGGGACGGCCACCGCTCCTGGCCCTGAGGACTGTGGCCCCTCCTTCAGCTCCACTTCTCTGAGCTACTGCAGAGGCAGGGGGTCCCCGAGGAGCTGCTCTGGTGTGGCCCTGCAGGAAAATTGGGGCTGGGGTCTTGGCTGGCTTTCTGCCCTGGTGGGTGCATACATTGACGAGAAGTGTCCCTGGGCATCCTAGATAGCTCGAGAGCCCGTCCTGAGGGGTGAGTCTCATCACCGAACATGCCTTCAGAGACCTGTGTCCACTGAGCATTTGGAGAGGAGAATAAGACTTTAGGGTATGGTTCGATCGTTGCTTCCTCCAGGAAGCCCCCCAGGGCTGTGCAGTGGGAAACGCCCAGCGGGAACAAGGGGCAAAGCGTGATGTCTCTTACGACCCCGACTGGAAGTCACACGTGATCACTTCCACTGTATTCTGTTGGCCTCAGCAAGTCACCTTGATAGGATATGGGAGGGGACTGCACCAGGGGCATGGTTACCAGCCAGTGAGGATCTTTAAGGGCCATCTTAAATTTTTTTTTTTTTAACGTTTTATTTATTTTTTTTGAGACAGAGAGAGGCAGAGCATGAATGGGGGAGAGTCAGAGAGAGAGGGAGACACAGAATCGGAAGCAGGCTCCAGGCTCTGGGCCATCATCAGCCCAGAGCCCGACGCGGGGCTCGAACTCACGGACCGTGAGATCGTGACCTGAGCTGAAGTCAGACGCTTAACCGACTGAGCCACCCAGGCGCCCCTTTAAGGGCCACCTTAGAGGCTGGTCACTAAGTCTGGGATAACTCGTTATGCAGCCATAGATAAGCAAACGGCGGATGCCCTTGAAAGGGTACTTGGGCCCAGGGTGACAGGCAGATAAGGTTGGGTGGGATGAAACTCTGGGTCTCTATAATTAGGCCAGGATTCTTTCCATTACCAGAGGAAGAAAATTCACTTCGAAATGAAGTTTCGAGAGAACTCTATGGACTCATGTTGCAGAAGAGCCCAGAGACGTAGTCGTGGTTTCGGGAGGATGACGGGTTCTCGGAAGTTCACGGCGCTACTCTCTCCGTCGGCGTCCGCGTGTTCAAGCGTCTATCACGAAAGTGAAAAGGGGCAACAAGAAATCAGAGAGGGCACGCTTCCTACAAGGGCGTCACTTTCTCGATCCGTCTCTCTTGCTTTGCACGCATATGATCGACCGCAGTCAGCTGCACGTCACAGCCCTCAAAGCCCAGAGAGGTTCTCTGCATCGAGCTGCCCCAGAGACGTATCTGGACACACACACCCCCTTTCCCCAAAGTCCCCAAGACGTTCCCCATGACAAACCCTACCCAACAGCCCTCTTCCTGGTATGGGAAGTCCGTTCCCCCTGGCCTCCATATCCGTCACGTCTATCGGTCCAAACCGAGGGCGCCTGCCTCGCCAAAGAGGTTGAGATAGATTCTGAGGACGAGGATACCATCTGTCTTCTTGACTTTTCCACCTGCAGGGCTCAGGACCAGGCTTGGCCCATGGCACATACTCCATAAATATCTGTTGGACGGATGCATGAAATATTTTCAAGGAAAAGGGGGTTGTGAGGCTCCAGAGGGTCCAGAACTGGAAGCCACCCCAGGGACCACCAAGACTCCGCTGCAGACTTTCCCCCTCCCACCGCTGCCCCGCTCTGTTCCCTCCTTTCCACTGCCTCTCCCCTGCTTCCTCTGCTGGCTTGTCTCCATCGCACGGCGCCTCCCTCCTCGTTCTGTCACCTCTGGTTTCCAGGTCCCGCCTTCCAGGAACCTCGCATTGTCCCCGACCGCCTTCTCTTGTGTATTTCAGCCCTTGCCGTCAACATCTGAACGTTCTCTAGCTTCTCCCGCCGAAAGAGCACACAAGTCGTCTCTACACACACATCGTTCCCCTCCAGGTAGCAGCCTTCTTCCCCTCCCCGCCAGCGTCTTCAAAGGGTGTCCGAACATATTCCGCGCTCCTGTCTCCGCCTCACGCTCAGTTCTTACGCCTCCCACTCTGGCTGCCTCCTCTGTCGCTCCACTGACATACTGGTGACGTCTGGTGACGTCCTCATTGTTCTCACCCTCGTCTTACGTGACCCCTCGTTCACGTCGGAAGCAGTTGGCCCATCTCATCACGAACACCTCCGGTCCCAACCCCACCCCTGGTTACCCCATCTCGGCCTCTGTCACGGGCTCATCCCCTCTCTCAGGGTGGTGGCATTTCTTAAGGCCAGGTCCCAGGGTCCCCGTGTTGTCCACTCTGTCCTCTCTCACTGGGCGAGTCACTCGCATTGGGTTATTTAGGCTCTTCTGTCACTATGTATAGGGCTGTGGCTCCTGAGAGAGTCACTGTCCCTTCTCCCTGGCTGAGCACATGTGAGGACTTCCCCATCTCCTTGGGACGTGGTCATGAACGTGAGCACAAGTGAAAATAGGTCATTTCAGGGCAGAAGCTTTAAGAATCGGTATGCAATTCACCATGTCTCCTTTCTCTGCCATGATCCTAGTGAAAGCAGGCGTCAAGACGGGTGTTTCATCAACCTGATCCTTGAGTGTCTACGACAAGCACAGTCTTCCTGATGACCTATTTCTGGATAGGTAGCATAGGAAGAAATAAATCTTATTGAACTGAGATATGGATACCCGGATTCTGTCCATCCGTCCGTCCATCCATCCATCCATCCATCCATCCATCTACTTATAGTCTCTTTGTTGTTTTGGTGTCAGGGTATTGCTGGCCTCATAAAATAAATTCAGAAGGGGTGCTTGGGTGGCTCAGTCGGTTGAGCATCCGACTTCGGCTCAGGTCATGATCTCACAGTTCACAAGTTCGAGCCCCGCATTAGACTCACTGCTATCTCCCTCTCTCTGCTCCTGCCTCCCCCCCCCCAAAATAAATAAACATGAAAGGAAATAAAAATAAATCAGGAAGTGTTCCCTCCTATTCCTTTTTTTTTTTTTTCTTGACAGATTGTGTAAGTTTGGTGTTGTTTCTTCCTTAAATATTTGAGAGAATTCACCAGTAAAACTATCCGGGCTTGAAGTTGTTCTTTGTTTCTGTTTGTTTGTGGGAAGGGTTTTGATCATGAATTCAATTTCTTCCATAGATAAAACTATTTGGGTTTTCAATTTCATCTTGCATCAGTTTTGAGAGGTTGTAAATTGTTGTTGTTTTTAAAATTTTTTTAAATGTTTATTTATTTTGAGGGAGAGAGAGAGACAGAGCATGAACAGAGGAGGGTCAGAGTGAGAGGCAGACACAGAATGCAGAGCAGGCTCCAGGCTCTGAGCTGTCGGCACAAAGCCCGACGTGGGGCTCAAACCCACAAACCGTGAGATCTCCTCCTATCTCTCTCCTTGATCCATCTAGTTAGGAATTTACCAGTTTTCTTGATATTTTCAATGGATCAACTTTTGGCTTTGTTAATTTTCTGTTCATCTGTTTTCCTTTTTAATTCTTTTTTTAATGTTTATTTTTGAGAGAGAGAGAGAGAGAGAGCAAGAGAGAGCAGGGGAGGGACAGAGAGAGGAGACACAGAATCCGAAGCAGGCTCCAGGCTCTGAGCCGTCAGCACAGAGCCCGACACGGGGCTCGAACCCATGGACCACGAGATCATGACCCGAGTTGAAGTTGGACACTTAACCAACCGAGCCGCCCAGGCGCCCCTGTTCATCTGTTTCCTATGTCACAAATATTTGCTCTTATCATTATTTGCTTCCTTCCTTCTACTTACTGTGGGTTGACTTTGCTTTTCGTCAAATCCTCTAGCTTTTTGAAGCAGAATCTCAGACTACTGATTTTATATCTTTCTTCTTCTTCTTTTTTAATAAAGCCAAGTGTATTCCCTTAAGCACCCCTTGAGCTCTCTACTGCAAATTTTGATGGACTATCTTTCCATGTATCATTCAGCTCAAAATATTTATTTTCTTATTTTCCTTGTCTTAAACACAAGACAACAGGCTCCATCCAAACTGAGCTGTTTATGCTAAGCCCCGCGTCCCCGAACCAAGATTCAACTTTTTTAAAGAATTTTTTTAAAGTTTACTTATTTATTTTGAGAGAGGGAGAGAGTGCAAGTGGGGAAGGGGCAGAGAGAGAGAGAGAGAGAGACAGAGAGAGAGAAAAAGAGAGAGAGAATCCCAAGCAGGCTCCACACTGTCAGCACAGAGCCCAACGTGGGGCTCAAACTCATGAACCGTGGGATCGTGACCCGAGCCGACGTCAGACGCTTAACCGACGGAGCCACACCCAGGTGCCCCCAAGATTCAACGTAATTCCAGTCTCGGCTCTCCCAGAAATGGAATCTTGGGCCAGTCAGCCAAGAACCACCTGATCAGCACCGATGGTCATCTGCCTGGTAGACCCCAGCCATCCATTAAACGAAAGTGACCCGGTAAAAACCAACCCACTTTTTATTTATTTATTTTTTTTTGCCAGTACAGAACTTCCTTTTTCCTGCGCTCCTCTGCGTATAAAAGTCTTTCATTGTGTACAGCAACTCAGAGCTCCTTTCTCTCTGCTAGATGGGACGCTGCTGGATTCATGAACTGTTGACTGCAGCCAACCAGACCTTCCAGATTTATTCCGTTGAATTCTGTTGTTCAACAAGAGGCAGATCCCCAAGTGATGTGAAGGGGGCAGGGAGGGTGGGGAGCCTCTAAGTGGGGAGAGGGAAGGATGAGCTTCAGATTACACTACAGTCTTGAGAGCGTCCCCGCCGGTAGGTGGCCCTGCCACGGTGTCCCCCCCTGTGCTCCCTCCTTGGCTAGCAGCTGCCTGGGGAGGGAGCACTCGGTGTGAACACTGAGGCTGAAGGTGGGGCAGCTGGGGGCCACCAGCCAAGGTCGTCCCTCGCAAGAGGGCCTCTGGAAGGGACAGGCGAGTGGTCCCCCTCCGTGGCCACATGGCTCCCCACGCTAGATCATGTTCCTCTGAAACGTACCGTCACAGAACCCTGTTCTTTCCCTTCAGAGGACTTACTTTGGCTGCGACGACACCACTCGGGAGCATTATTTTTAAGGCGTGTCTCTCCCAGAGAACAATAGATTCTCTCGCGACCGTGTCTCCCAGACAGGGCGCTGTGTTCCCTCAGTGAACGAGGGACTGGTGATCCAGACTCTCCGAATGCCCTAGGAGCAGTCTGGCCACCCGGGGGTGACGTTGGGGAGGGCAGTGGAGCGGTACGCATCTGGGTGCACGGTGGATATTTCTAGAATGGGCATCTTTGAACCTCCACAAGTCTTTGCGTGTCTTTCTCCTTTGTGACCTCCACCTGACCAGCCCCAGAGACTGGTTCCGGTCGTGAGGAGCAGCGGAGATGTGAGTCCCCGTCCCCGTCACAGCTGTGAGCCTTTACACCTGACTCTACCTATGCCTAACGTGTCCCCTTACTCTCTCCTCTCCTTCCCGCCAAACCCGCCCTTTGTTCTGTTTCCTCTGAGATGCCTCAGCCGGGACAAAGGCAGCCTCTCAGGGCCCGTAACTTCTTTCTGGAACTTACTAACATGGGGAGAAAAATAGAGCGTCGTGTTAGGCACGTGGCCTCTAGATTCAGATCCCAACTCCTTCACGTGTGAGTCTCTCTGAGACTCCTTTTCTCATCTGTAGAATGGAAATAGCAAAATGGCAAAACCACAGTGCTATGAAGGGTAAGCAAAATGTCTGTGGCTCTGTACTCAAGGCACCTTAGCCTTAAAGGCTCTGAGAAGTCCTGCAGCAAAGCAACCTCGCTTTCCCCAAACGTATCGGACAACAGGTTGACGAAGGCCAAGTGCATTTGCGATCCTGGTGTTCCGCGGAGAGCGATTCGGGAAACTCTGCTCTAGAAGGTTAGGACGGACCTTCAGAACGACTGCAGATGGGAACCAGATGGGCCTGGTCTCCCGCAGAATTGTTCTGGGTTGATTTTGGAGGGTTATGCCTCTGGATTTCCTCGAGGGATGCTGGAACTCGGTATGTGACATCACTGCTGCTCTCAGGGATGCGTGGATGGCATTCTGTGATGCTCCTCTCTTTGATTATTAAAGGACCATTTCTTGGGTAAAAATGGTCACGCTCGTAGAGGCATGGAATTTTTTTTTTTTAAGTTTATTTATTTGAGAGCAAGTGTGAGCAGGGGAGGGGGAGAGAGAGGGGGAGAGAGAGGGAGAATCCGAAGCAGGCTCCGCGCACTGCCAGTGTGGAGCGCGGTGTGGGGCTTGGTCTCACGGACCGTGAGATCATGACCTGAGCCGAAATCAAGAGCCCGCTGCTTAACCCACCGAGCCACCCAGGCGCCCCGCAGGCACGGGCCGTTTCAAGCGGGGCACACCGTGGGGGTGGAGGCCCACCCGTCCCACTCTTCGTTTTAGACTAGGAGGGACCAGGAGGTTCTTAGCTCCTTCTCCCAGCCTGGGCACGTGGAAGGAGGCGACAGAAAGGCTGCTGGCTGGAGGTCGGGGGTTAATCGGCCTGAGTCCAGATGGCAAGCAGCTGGCCGAGGCACAAACCAAGGACGGCTTCCTCCCCTTCCCGGCGATTGCAGAGATGAGAAGACAGGGCAGGAACTTGCCACAGATGGAAGAGAGACCGGAGGAATTTGGAAGGCGCCCAAGGGGCCCAGCTCGGAGATAGCGAGGGCGACACGCTTTCTGCTTGGAGAGAACGTTCTTTACGCAAAGAGCAGGCCCCGGGTCCTGCCCGGGTAGCCTGGTGAGGCTCTGGCTGAGGCTTCTTGGCCACGACCGATCATACCCGTTCCCGTTTCTAAGACAACCGGAGGACCAAATAGGAAGAACGTGAATGGTGATAAGTGGCTGTTGCAGGCTGGGCCGAGCCAGACGAGTCGAGCTCAAAGATCAGAAGTTTTGAGGCCGGTTCTAAATTTAGAGCCCGATTTTGGAGGGAGCCAAAATGCACTCTCTGTGCACAAAGTGTGTCAGGAGAATAGAAAATACAGATCCCAGGGAGCGACCGGTACAGAGGGGGGTGGGGAACCCCCTTTCAGCCAACGATGCTAAGAGTGAGATCAACCAGGCTCCTTCCCTTTTTTTTTTTTTTTTTTTAAAGTCAGTATCTTTTCAAAGTGAGAGCTTTGCAAGCCCTGTGTATCCCACCCCCTCTTGTCTCTTCCCTGCTGCTTTGAAAAAGTTTTATGTAAATTTTTTTACACATGTATTCATTGTTGAGAGAGAGAGAGCGAGCAAGTCGGGGAGGGGCAGAGAGAGAGAGGGAGACACAGAATCGGAAGCGGGCTCCGGGCTCCGAGCTGCCGGCACGGAAGGGTACCCTGTCACCCCCCGGGGCGGGCTCTTTCTGTTGACTCAAGCCGAGTCACCCCCTCATTGGACAGCGCACTGGACCGACAGCCATGCCAGGCTGGTGCCATGTGTCCCACACTGAAGTCAACGGAGCCCCGACTTCCCTGCTTCCCACCGCACTTGAATGCATTAGGGGTCATGAGACCCGGACCCCGGGCCCCCACCCTCCGCTTACACTTTCACCCACGGGCCTCTTACCCTCTGCCTTTGCCGGTGGCTTTGCTAGGACATCCCGGAGCATTGACCTCTCGGAGTCACGATTTCCTCACCTGTTAAATGCCAAGTTGCAGGGTTAGGTGGGATCCACCCCGGATGTCTCCTGCGTACACACCCGCCCCTCTCTTCCCTCCTGTGCTATCCGGGTCAGATCAGAGAGCATCGCTCCGGCAGTGTCCGCATTCACCGGCCCGCCAGTCTCCCAGTGTCCCCAGGGCACGGTCCTGGACAAGTCCTTCCACTCCGGACCTTCTCACAGCTTCCCACTGCCTACACGGTCAAGTCCAGACAGCTTAGCCTGGCACTCAAGGTCATCCGCGGCCTAGCGTTTTTGCCTCATTCTCGTCAAGCGGCGACCTGAACGGTTACTCTCCAGGCTCCGTTGTACGCGAAGCTTCTCCACGCTTCTGCACGTCTCACCTGCACCCCGCTGACCGCCCACAGCCTGCTTATTAGCGGTAGGACGTCGAGCCAGTCACTTAAACCCCACGTTGGCGTAAGATTGTTTCCAAAGATGACCAGAGCAATCCCTTCCATCCCGCGTGTCTTTGGCCACGTGACTTTGCCGCTCCTTGCCTGTCGACCGAATCCCTTCCCCTCGAACCCGGGCTGGCTCTGCGCCAGTCGCTGACCGGCGTTGTGAATGTGGCGGGCGCGATGCCGTGTCACCCAGTGGAACAGAGACGAGCTGTCCCCGCTGAGCCCTGAGTTCCTGACCCGCCGAATAAACAGTAAGATACGACGGTTGCTGTGCGAAGCCATTACATTTCAGACGGGAGGGGACTGCTGTGCAGCAACAGGCAAGCGAAATCAGTCTCCTGACCCGCAAAATGGGGGCGTCGAGGGTTTCCTGCCTCACGGAGGGCAGGCAGGACTAAACAGGTCAGTCTGGGTAAAGCCCTTAGAACAGGGTCAGCGGGACGGAAGCGTTCAGTGAACATTAGCTCCTCGTAACCTGAAGTACCTTGCTTAGCTCTTTCTTGTTCGTCCCCAAGCCCCTCGGGCATATAGTAGGTGCCCAGCAAACACAGCCGAATATCGAATGTCCCCTCCTTCACGAAGCCAGCTCTGATCTCTTTCCACCAGAGGGAGATGACCCTCCCTCCCCAGCCTCCGGTGATGTAGATTACATTCGGCTGCAGCTCCGGCCACTGCTTTCCGCTGGGGACCGTGAGCTCCTTGAAGGCAACGCCTTGCCCGAAATACACGCGCAATGAATACTTGTTGGATGAATGAAAAATGGGAACAATCCATCCGCCCTATCAGCCTACCTGGGCTTAATGGAACTCGAAAGGAGATCAATAAACAGGTGTTGGGGCGCCTCTGTGCTGCCTCGGGAGGAACCTCTCTCTGCTGCTTCTGTCTTCTGGTCCCACCCGGGTGACCTTTACCCTTTAGGGCAGGAGAGAAGGCAACACAGGATTCTTGACGGAAGTCTCCCCATTTCCTGGCCTAATTGCTGGCTGACCTCCCAGGTGGCAGAAGAATGGGGTGTGATGTCACAGACCTGGGAAGAAACTGGCGGCCTCCCCAAGTCCCCTCCCGTTGTTGGCGGACGCCTGAATTTCCACCACTCGGTGGAAAAACAGTTGATTCCTAAACCATGATTCAATCACACATCAGTTTAATATCTCTAAGCCTTGCCTGGTCCACAGCGGCCGTCAAGTAGGGAAGAATGCTGGATTCCATCTGGCTCAGAGATCTTTAGCTTTAGAAATGACCTGACTAATCTTCTTTTATTTTTATTTCTTTGTTGTTAAAAACATTTTTTTAATGTTAATTTTTGAGAGAGAGAGAGAGAGAGAGAGAGAGAGACAGAGCACGAGTGGGGGAGGAGCAGAGAGAGAGGGAGACACAGAGTCAGACGCAGGCTCCAGGCCCTGAGCTGTCAGCACCGAGCCCGGCGTGGGGCCCGAACTCATGAACCCCGAGATCACGACCTGAGCCGAAACCAAGAGTTGGATGCTTAACCGACTGAGCCACCCAGGCACTTCTGGCTTTCGAATTTTAAACTGAGAATTTCTTAAACTTATCCATAGTATTGGAACATTTCTGAGAACTCAAATTTATTGATTTGAGTTTAATTTATTGGGTGAATAATGTAAATTTAAATACTTGGAAAGATTTTGTCTTGTCACGCCACTAAAAGTACATAAGAGGAAACCGAACACAATGGATGTTTGCCTGCAATTTAAAATGTTTACGGGAGTTTGGGGCGCCTGGGTGGCGCAGTCGGTTAAGCGTCCGACTTCAGCTCAGGTCACGATCTCGCGGTCTGTGAGTTCGAGCCCCGCGTCGGGCTCTGGGCTGATGGCTCGGAGCCTGGAGCCTGTTTCCGATTCTGTGTCTCCCTCTCTCTCTGCCCCTCCCCCGCTCATGCTCTGTCTCTCTCTGTCCCAAAAATAAATAAACGTTGAAAAAAAAAAAATTAAAAAAAAAATAAAAATAAAAAAATGTTTACGGGAGTTTAACTTGGTCACTGGAATCAAACATTCAAACTCCTTTTAGAAGTGAGAGTTAAAATATGTTGGACATAAATAGAATAAGATTTGTAAGCCGGAGCTTAAGGAAGAGAGCTAGATGTTTTGAATTGTAATTTCAGTAAATTAAATACGAATTTTAAAAGTCAGCTAAACCTCTGAATCATCTTTGTCCAGAAAATGAGATTTACGATAAAACCCGCCTGGCAGGATTATTAAGAGGATTACATTAGAGACACCAGGTTTAAAGGGTTTGGCATCATGACTGTTACACGGGGTGCATTTACTATGACATGCCAGTGATTATTAGTACTATTAACTCTTTTTTTTTTTAAATTTTTTTTTTCAACGTTTATTTATTTTTGGGACAGAGAGAGACAGAGCATGAACGGGGGAGGGGCAGAGAGAGAGGGAGACACAGAATCTGAAGCAGACTCCAGGTTCCGAGCGCAGAGCCCGACGTGGGGCTTGAACTCACAAACTGTGGGATCATGACCTGAGCTGAAGTTAGAGGCTTAACGGACTGAGCCACTCATGCGCCCCTGTTAACTCTTTCTTAAAGGGGAGTATAAAAATGTTCCGGGGTAAGAGGGATGTTCTGAGATACAGGATGTGAGGCCGAACACACACAACATCCTTGGTGGTGCCAAGGATAAGAGTCCAGCAAATACCGTCATCCCTCAGTCCCTCTCTGGCTAGCAGGGCTCGCCCTCATCCTGTCCAGGTCTCCCCGAAATGTGGCCAAGTTCTCCAGCAGAGATGGCGCGTGGCCCATTATCATTACACCACCCAAGGTCCCCTTTGCCAGAGCTGGTGGGAGGCACATCTCTAGGCTCGCGCCCAGCCTGCAACCAGCCGCTGATGTTTGCTCCAGGCGCCGTTCTAGGCGGTAGAACGTCGCAGAGAACACAGACCACAGCCCTTGACCTCCCAGGGCTCCCATGCTGGTAGGAGAGACACATACTACTCAGAATTGAAGAGGTTCCAAGAGGATACTTTGTGTAGAAACACCTACAGGGCAAGGGGATGGGAGAGCCAGGGGGTGGGGCTGGGGGACTGAAGTTCAAGAACAGGTAGTCATGGTCAACCCCCTAGAGGAGGAGCCATCTGAGCCAAGACTTGAAGGAGATGAGAGCAAACTGGACACACAGGGAACAGCCAATGCACCTTGGTGGTGCCTCGTGGCCTCCGTGAGGACTTTGTCTTTTGCTCTAAATGACGCCGGGAGCCATTGGGGTAGTTGGAGAAATTCATCAACTGTATATTAGATATTAACCCATATCAAATTCATGGGTGCGATAATTCCTATTTTTAGTGTATGTGCTGCCGTGGCAAATACAATGGGTGTCATAAATCCTAATAAACTGAAATAAAATTATCCAGTGTTACCGTTCTTAGAAAAACATGCTAAAGTATTTGGGCCCGAAGGGTCACGATGTCCGCAACCTGTTTTCTTTTTTTTTTTTTTTTAATATTTTTTTTTTCAACGTTTATTTATTTTTGGGACAGAGAGAGACAGAGCATGAACAGGGGAGGGGCAGAGAGAGAGGGAGACACAGAATCGGAAACAGGCTCCAGGCTCTGAGCCATCAGCCCAGAGCCCGACGCGGGGCTCGAACTCACGGACCGCGAGATCGTGACCTGGCTGAAGTCGGACGCTTAACCGACTGCGCCACCCAGGCGCCCCTGCAACCTGTTTTCAAGTGAGTAGGAAAAGAAAAAGAAAAAGAAAACTAGTTCTTTGTCATAGTTATCTGCGGTAGGTCTAGGGAATACGTTACCTCAGACTTAGGGGCGTAAAAGAATATCACACGTATTTTATGAGGGGTTCGGGGATCACCACTATTCATTTTTCACTTCGTTACTGTCTTACAAAGTTATTTTTGTCCTGGAATGTTAACCGAGTTCTGATCACGCTCCAGCTACTGCGTTCAGAATCGTGGAGATGCGAAGATCAACACAGATCCTTCCGTGAAAGAATATACCTTTCATTCGTTTGATTCACCCCACAAACACTTAATGAGTACCTACTGTGTACCAGGCACGGCTGCCAATAATGCTCACACACCTCTGAATACGCCAAAACCTATTCCTGCTCTCATGGAACTTAAATTACAGTGGAGCTAGCTAAAAACCATGAACAAAGAGGAAAGTTAAGTAGTCATAGGTGGTATAAAAGAGTATATGGGATTTGGATAGTAGAGTGATGGGGTGGCTGCTTTAGACTGGCTGTCAGCCAAGAAAAGGCTGAGAAAGTGAGATCACGACAAAAGAAAAACAAAAAACCCAAACCCCAATAATATGATTTCTGAGGATCCGAAATCTAGAGCAGCTTAACTGCGTGATTCTGGCCCCGGGTGTATCATGAAGTGTAGTCAAGATATTGACCAAGGCTACAGGCATCTGATGGCTCATCTAAGGTGGGAGGACCCACTTCCGAGATCTACTCACATGGTTATTGGTGGGGGAGGACTTTGTTCGCCGTGTAGACTTCTCCACCAGGGTCGCTTGAGTGTCCTCGTGACATGGCAGCTGGCTTCTCCACAGACTGATGGAACCCAGAGAGAGAGAAAGGAGGAAACCACAGCGCTTTTTATGACCTACTCTTGGATGTCAGAAACCCTTACTCCCGCCATATTCCTTTCTCCCCAAGCGAGCTGGGAAGCCCAGCCCACACTCAAGGGGAAGGGAATTAGCTCCACCTCTTTGTAGAGCAGAGTATCAAAGCCTACTCTTTGCCAGTGCTACACAAGCTTTGTACCTATAATGATTATTAGAAGGAGTATTTTAAACTCTGCTGGTACCTCCCATGAGGAGGGGCATTGTGTGGACCGTCCGCTAACCAGTCCTCAGCTTGCTCTCTCTCTCTCTAAGAGGCAGAGGGGATCCTGGAGGGCACATGCAGGAAAAAATTGTGGGGAAGGAGAAAAGGATGGGCCAAAACTTGGCATGAATACCACCCTTACCCTCTGTCTTCATCACTCCTGCTGTGTCTCAAGAAGGAAGAGGCCACCAGGAGTTACCTTCATGTTTTCAGCGATTCCTTCCCCCAGCAGGGCTGGGGCAGCATGGGGAGGTGGGTGCTCACTGTCTCCAGCATCCCCTCTCTGGTGCCTCAGACCCACACTTGGAGGGGACTGCAGGCACTCAACATGCATACGATGGCAACGATGCTGGAAGTTCTCACCCTTGCTATTTGTTTTTTTTTTTGTTTTTTTTTTTAATTTTTTTTTCCAACGTTTATTTATTTTTTGGGGGACAGAGAGAGACAGAGCATGAACGGGGGAGGGGCAGAGAGAGAGGGAGACACAGAATCGGAAACAGGCTCCAGGCTCTGAGCCATCAGCCCAGAGCCCGACGCGGGGCTCGAACTCACGGACCGCGAGATCGTGACCTGAGCTGAAGTCGGACGCTCAACCGACTGCGCCACCCAGGCGCCCCTCACCCTTGCTATTTGTTGACATGGCTGAATCTTCCCAACTGTGTGTTCACTCCTGACGCTCACTCGTTAGTTAAGGACCACAGTGTTGATGGGGACAGGCATCCTGGTCCCAACCTCCAGGCTCCTCTGGAGCAGAGTGAAACAGAATGATGGCTCGTGAATTCTTTCAATCACCGGAATCACAATGACAGAAAAGATTCCAGACTTCCTATGTCCCAGGTACGTAATACGATGTATGTACATTAATTGATTTACGTCAATTACGTCATAGCATAATTGCATATGTCATAGCATAGCATAGGTTGTCATAGCAATCCTATGAGCTGCTTGCGAGGCTCTCCGTTTTACAGATGGGGAAACAGAGGCACAGAGAGATTAAGAAACATGCTCGAGGTCATGGTGCTCAGAGTTTATGAGTCTGCATTTAAAACCACGATGCTAGATTGCCTCTTAAAAATTGCATCCTTTTAAAAAAATTTTTTAAATGTTTATTTTTGAAAGAGGTTCAGAATGCAAACAGGGGAGGGGCAGAGAGAGAGGGGGACACAGAATCCGAAGCAGGCTCCAGGCTCGGAGCTGTCAGCACAGAGCCCAACACGGGGCTCGAACTCATGGACCGTGAGATCATGACCTGAGCCGAAGTCGGACACTTAACCGACTGAGCCACCCAGGCACCCCCAAAATTGCATCCTTAACGTTGTAAGTAATAAAAATTCAAGCAGGAGATGGAACTTAAATAGTATATAAATAATCGAGAGTTAAGATTTGGGAACCCAGAGATCCCAGGTAACGTGCAATGCTAAGCAGGCAGGAGCCTTCAAAATACTGAAGCCAAGAAAGTTTCCAGCTGGATTCTGAAGAGCCCCAGGCTTCCTGAGGCATCCCAGGATCTGCTGTCGGGAGCCGGGGAGATCTGTGGACCCTCTGCACCCCGGTCCACCCACAACACCCCACTTGGATCTGTCGCATTATTATTCCCCTGCAAGTCCTTGGGATTCTCTCTCCCTCTCTCTCTCTCTGCCCCTCCCCTGCTCATGCTCTGTCTCTGTCTCAAAAATAAAACCATTAACACATTTTAAGTTAAAAACAATTATCCCTTAGTAACACGGTCTCCTGTGGCCACTCGAGCCACCTTTTTTTTTTTTTTTTTAAGTGTATTTATTTATTTAGACAGAGAGTGCGTGAGCACATGAGCAGGGGAGGGACAGAGAGAGAGAGAATCCCAAGCAGCCTCCGTGCTGTCAGCACAGAGCTCTATGTGGGCTGGATCTCATGGACCGTGAGCTCATGACCCGATGGAGCCACCCGGGCCCCCTCCTTTTGTGCCCCATCCAGTTTATTCTACACACTCAGGAGGTAGAGTCATGTTTTCTGAGGGCAAATCTGACCATGCTCTTCCCCGGCTTAAATCTGACATGCTGTGTAGACCACACACAGAAGTGCAGGTCTGGCGTGCGCTGAGACGTGTGAGCCATCACCCTGGGCCGGGCGCCCTGCCTGCCATCAAATGGTGAGGACCCCGTGCCCACCTGACGAAGCTCGGATCTCACCAGGCTTGCCTTCCCAGCACAGGACAGAGATGGTTTGTGAGTTTTGTTTTTGTTTTTCAGGTTTAAAGACCTACTCCTTTTCTCCTTGCCCAAACCTCATTCCCCAGATCCTAGATTGGGTGCCAAAGACCTACTCCTTTTCTCCTTGCCCAAACCTCATTCCCCAGATCCTAGATTGGGTGCCAATCCTAGATTGGGTGAGCCTGTCACTCTAGAACAAAAAAACAAGAAAACTTCTGCTCAGAGCGCAGTCTTTGGCCTCGTATTCTTTATTGTGTTTCTTTACTAAAACCCTCTACATGACCTTCAGGCTAGAATAAAACACAAGATCCTTGGAAAGACCTCCCCATGAGCCCCAGCACGATCCCACCCTGCCTATCTTCTGTCCTCGCTGTCTCTGGTCCAGCGACCCCAGCCCTTCCAGACCCAGGGTGTCCCCATGTTGTGTTAGGACAACCTTCTTCTCGTTGTTCCTCCTCCTCCTCACCGTCGTGTGACTAGCCACTGGTTTAATGTCTCTCCCAAGAGACCATAAGCTCCAAGAGGTAGAACCCACGTCAATTGTTTCCCCATCTGTCCCCTTTGCTTCTATCTGGGCTTGGCACATAGGAGGCACTCAATGTCACCACTATCTGTTGATTGACGGAAGCCCGGGTGTGAGGGGGGAGGGTGGGTGGGAGCAGGGATGCTGCCTGGGGTGGCTGTGAAGTGAATTATGGGTAGGGGAGGGTGGCTTCCTGGTCCCTAACTCACAGTCCAGCCTCCTTCCTTGGATTCTGGATGGCACGTAATTGGGCATCTCATTCATTGATCTTCAACTGTGTCCTGGGCCATTGTTTCACCAAATTCTGGGTTTTCTTCTGACTCTTCCTTGCCAGCTGGCCTTCGTTTTGCTAATTTTCCATTACTCCTTGATACGAAAGCGCTCCCAGTATCTCAAGATGCAGTAGCTCCCAATAGTTTAGCCCTTCCTAGAAAGGTTAAACAGAGTTCCTGCATGGAACCAACAGTTTGTCTCCTAGGAATGTAACCCAGGAGAGATGGAAACCGATGTCCCCAGAAAACCTTGCACAAGAATGTTCCCAACAGCATTATTCACAAAGCCAAAAAGGAGAAACAATCCCAATGCCTGTCAACTGATGGCTGGATATGAAAACGTGCTGTGTCTATACAATGGAATATCATTCATCCATAAGGAGTGATGTACCGACCCATCCTATAGCGTGGACGAACCTTGAACACATTATACTAAGTAAATGAAGCAAAAGGCAATAGAGTGATTCCACTTATACGAAAGGCCCAGAATAGGGCCCCCCGGGTGGCTCCGTCGGTTGAGCATCCGACTCTTGATCTCAGCTCGGGTCTTCATCTCACGGTTCGTGAGATCCAGCCCCGTGCCGGGCTCTGCGCTGACAGTGTGGAGCCTCCTTGGGATTCTCTCTCTCCCTCTCTCTGCCCCTCATCCACTCTCAAAATAAATAAACATTTTCAGAAAATGCCAAGAATAGGAGATCAGAGAGCAGATTAGTAGTTCTTGAGTGCTGGGGGTTTGAGAGAAAATGGGAAAGATGGCTGACGGCTATGGAGGTTTTCTGGGGCGGGGGGGCCGCAGTGATGAAGAGGTTCTGAAATTCTGTCGATGGCTCCACGACTGAAGCCACTGAAATGTATACTTTCAGTGAATGAGTTCTATGGTATAGAAATTCTATCTCAATAAAACTGTTAATTAAAAGAAAAAAAAGTACTTCCTAGTCTTGTTAAGATTCTTGGGAGAATCTACCGAAAGGTAGGGAATTTCTCCTGTCCCCCCCCAATCCCTCACTCATGAAAAATCCATACATGCATGTACATAAAAGTTTCAAGAAATGTCAGGAGATTCCCAGACTGACTCAAGTCCATTCGTTGACCCCCCCAAGAAGGCAATAAGCCCCAGAGGAACCCCAAAGCTATCGCTAGCGCATAAATGGGAGGTCAGGTCCACATCTGAAAGGGTTCCTGCCCTCCGTGCCTCATCTGGGCCTTCGACACCCCGCCTCGTCACAGTCCCTCTTGTTCTGAGGTCTTTTCTTGATTAGTGCGGAAGACAAACTTTTAACACGGCTGCTAAGACCATCACCCCCTGGTATGACTCCCATGTTACATGGCAAGGGGGAGATGATCTGGATGGGCTTAACCTAATATCATGAGCCCTTTAATTTTTTTTTTTAATGTTTATTTTTGAGAGAGAGAGAGAGAGAGAGAGAGAGAGAGACAGAATCCGAAGCAGGCTCCAGGCTCCGAGCTGTCAGCACAGAGCCCGACGCAGGGCTCGAACTCACGGACCGTGAGATCGTGACCTGAGCCGAAGTCTGACGCTTGGCCGACTGAGCCACCGGGGTGCCCCTCGCGAGTCCTATAAAAGCAGAGTTTCTCTGGCTGGGTTCAGAAGAGGAAGCCAGAGGGATGGAAAGTAGGACAATGACTCCGCTGCTGGCTCCAAAGATAGAGGGCATGGCATAGGACAAGGAATGCGGGCAGCCTCTTGCCAGAGAGCCAGCAACCAGCAAGGAAATGCGGACCTCAGGCTCCCGGCTGCAAAGTTATTCTGCCAATAACCTGAACGGGCTCGGAAGTGGGTTGTTCCCTAGACCGTCCAGGAAAGAGCTTGGCCCAACCAACATTGTGACAACAGTCCTGAGGGCAGAACCCGGTGCGTCCTCGGACTCCTGGTCTACCTGTGAGATCGTTAGTGTGTGTTGGTCTAAGGCTCCAGGTCTGTGCACAGATTGCACACACTGGAGAACACACACAGTTTTGCATCTCTCTGCAGCTGGCTTTGGCTCCGTTGGCTGTTTCTGGATCCAGCCCATGGCCCTGTGCTCTCGATCACTCCTGGTCAACATGGGGAGCGGTCTCAACGTCAAAATGTTAAATTTTCAAAGGGGGAGGGGCACCTGGGTGGCTGAGTCAGCGAAGCCTCCGACATCGGCTCAGGTCATGATCTCAAGGGTCATGAGTTTGAGCCCCACATCGGGCTCTGTGCTGACAGCTCAGAGTCCGGAGCCTGCTTTAGATTCTGTCTGTCTCTCTCTCAAAAGTAAATACACATTAAAAAAAAAAGTTTCAAAGGGGGAAAGCACATGGGAACATCAGGCCATTGGGGGGTGAGTTTCCCAGGCGAGGCCTGCACTCAGCCAGCGTCACAGCGTCTCGGTGTGGGAGAAGCAGAAGAAAAGTTCCGGAGGCCTGGGCCTGGCGGGCACCGCTTGCCCACGCCATCCTGCTACGCACACGCACCTGCTTCCCATAGAGATTGCTAAGACTGAAGGTCCTAGAGTCGGGGAGCTTGCTCAGGTACCTGAGTGATCCACCCACAGCTGGCTTGAAATAAGAAGGTTCCAGAGCCCCTCCAGCCCCCTCCCCCCTTTCCGGCTGGAAGGGCTAACAGGCTCCATGGGGATCGGGGTGTTCTAGCATTGAGAGGAAGTCTGTTAAGGTCTCCCCTCCTCTTGCCTCCCTTTACCCAGAAAACACGGGGAGCCCTGCTTCCTGCCTTGGCTGATGAGAACCACTCATTTCTGGAACCAATCCGTTCTTTCTGCTTTAACGAGCTGGTGTCTTTTCTAGTTGGGAACGCTCTAATCAGGCCCTTTACTCCAGCTTTTCCTTGGAAGGTGATCTCATGCATCTGGGAGCCCAGCTCTCCCCTAATCGGGCAGGCCTTGGACTTCTTTCTGGGGGTCCAGGGCCGAGGGGCTGGGGGAGGGGGGAGGTCCTGTCCCCGGCTGCCCCAGGCGCTCTTCAGCGACAGAGTCCTTGTGAGGATCCCTGGGCTTTTCTGCATGTGCTCTGCCCCTTTCTGTGGGCTTGGGAAGGAGTTTGCGGGTTTGTGGCTTTGCTCGTAATCAAGAAATCTGCCTAGACCCACAGAATTTCTTCTCCCCGGCCGGGGCTGGGCCCTTTGGAAACCTGAAAAGTGCAGTAGTGTTGGAGTGATTTGTACACACATGTGCACACACGTGCGGGGGAGGTAAACCTGAGCGTGTTCAATTAAGCAGGAAACTGGACAGTCCAAAGATGAGGAGCAGGGGGGAGGGAGGGGAGGGGGAGAAAGACAGGGAGGAAGGGGAAATGGGAGGAGGGGAGAGGGGAGGGGAGGGGGAGGAGAGAGGGAGGGAGGAGAGAGGGAGGGGGAATGGGAAAGGTAGGGGGGAGGGGAAGAGGGAGAGAGGGGAAGGGGGTTGGGGCAGGGCTGAGGGGGTCCTAGGCCACCCAGGACCTGGCTTCAGTCCTTGCCGGCTGGTTGTCTCAACCCCCACCTCACAGACACAGGGTTTTTGGGGGAACTGTCGGTCCCACGCCCTCTCCCGCCTCCCCGGACACAGCCCAGGAGGCTCAGAGGTTCGGGGAAGCTGGGTTAGAGGCACGGCCTCGGCCCACAGATCTGTTCCAGGAGGGCCCTTGACGCCCATGTCCCTCCAGTAAGAGACTCGACCCTTTCCCTCCAAGCACCACCCCCAGAACTGGCCACCCTGGGTTTTCCAGATGGCCTCTCCCCCCGCCCCTCCCACGGAGAAGTCCCTTTGGCCGGGGCCACGTGACCCGGAGGGGATGGCCGTGTGGGCACTTGGGGCCCGGGCAGCAGGCGCTCCCGGAGCCACTTTCCCTGGGTGTCTCTGGGGAGGGGGCCTGGGGGTCCCAGAGAGACTCCGTGGGAGGCCTGGGGGAGCAGAAGTGAAGCTCGGCAGTTGGCCCCCCTTCCCCGGGCCCCCTCCTCCAGCTCCTGGGCTCAGTCCCTGGGCCAGGTGTGCGTGCTCGGCTCCCCCAGGCGGGATGCGGCTTCTGTCCGTCCTCACGGACTCCGGCTTGGGCGTGCGGATTCGAACTCACCCTCCCCGTCTCTCTTCCCCGGCTGCCTCCCGCTGTGGGCTCCGAGCCCCAGCGTCAGCTTTGTACAGGCCACTGACACCTGCCTGAGGTCAAATCCCCTTTACACACATCGGTGTGCATCCTCCGGGGGCTCTAGTCTCCGCTCGCACCCCGACTGGCACAGGCTAGATTCCCGGTACTGTTACTTACGCGGGAGGAGCCGGAAGGAGCCCAGGTCCTTGAAAGCGGCTCCCGGCGCAGCAGCGGCCCTCAATCAACCGGAGCAGGCAGCCGAATCACCTGGCGGGCTTATTAAACCCCCTCCCGTGGCTGGGTCCCGCCCCCGCAGTTGCTGATTTTCAGGTCTGGGGGCGGGGCCCGAGTATTTGCATTTCTAGTAAGTTCCCTGGTGCTGCTGGTTCTGCGGGTCTGGGGAGCGTGCCTTGAGAACCGCCTGGCGGATGCAGAGGGTGGATTCCAAAGCCGGGGCTGCCCGGGGCCTCCCGCAGGACCCCAGCGGAGAGGAGGCTGCCCAAGTGTTGTCAGTTGGGGATCCCAGCGCCACCCCCCCCCCCCCCCCACAATCACCTTGTTCAGTCCTGTTCTGCTACTGGCTTCGGAGGGGAAGCCATCGGTGTTCTGGCTTTCTGAGAGGCGCCTGGCTGAGCCGAGCACCTGCCCAGGGCAGGCAGACCCAACGTGAATGGCGACCTTGTCCCTGAGTAAGCGTGCTGTCCCGTAGGACGGGGACGGTGGTGCCACACGGGGTTTTCACCCGGATGATGTGCGCCAAGTCTAGGCTCCATAAACGCTTTCTTTGTCTGGTCTCGGACCTGCCCTGATGGTTTTGAGTTTGGGGGCCCCGAGTGCAAGAGTTTGCATTGGTCCGCATTGAGTTCAGTTTTTGCTGGTTTTCCACTCTCATTCCAGCCCGCTAAGACGCGTCCTCGGGCAGCCTGCCTGCGATACCCACGTTAGTGCTGCTGGTACCACACTGCGTGTTGTGGGTCCTCAGGAGGAGCAGGGCAGGGCTCGTTCCCTGGGTTGGGGAGGGTTCTTGACTCCCCACCTGTCGAACTCCCACTCGGGAAGCTGCCTCCATAGTTTCTAGTGAGTCTTTGCACCCCGGTTAGAAACACCGACTTCAAAAAAAGAATCTTTTCTTTGAAGGGATAGGGGAAAGACGGGTCCTACGTTCTCGCCCTGTGCTGGTCTATGGCTTTCTCCCCTCGGTGGGCCCTCTTCCCCCCTGAATAAACCAAAAAGAGACAGAACTTAGGAACAAACGTCTTATAGGCTTTAATGTTTTCGGGGATGGGAGGGACTGAGGCCTTAAGGGGTAAATGGTGGGGTGCTCGCCAGCAGGAAGGCATTGGGGTCCCAGAGGGCTAGACAGAGCTGACTGGGTGGGCCACAAGCTCACCAGGGCCTTATTCTCTCTCCGTCTCTGTCTCAGAACATTCTGGAACCACCGCTGCTCCTTAAACCCGGACTTGCTGTTGTTCCTTCCTCCTCACCTCTGTCCAGATGTCTGACAGATCCTGGATAAACTGTTGGATCTAACAAGGCAAGGGGACCGGGGCTCAGCCCAGCCAGCAGCAGGCCGCCCCACCCCCAAACGGAGCATGGCCGGGCAGAGCTTGTGAGGAGTCACTGTCTCCCTGTGACTGATTTCTCGGGGCCACTATCCCTTATTTGACAATTATTCTAGTTGAAGCTTCAGGCTTGGCAGACTAGAAGGCACAAACAGGGAACTCCTGGAGGCACACATGGTGACAGTACGAAGTCCAGCTGACCGTCTGGGGAGGGGGGAGGGGCGAGGGGATGCCAGCAGACCCTGATACTAGAAGCCTCCGGCAGGCAGGGGCCAGCAGCGTGGGGCGAGACGGCTCTCCACAATTGAACAGCCTTCACGGTGGGCGTTTGCTCGGAACCCAGAAGTGACGCCCCTTATGATCATCTTGAGTCATCGACGGAAGCTTGAGTTCTATTCGCAAGCTTCTGTTTCAAGGAACACGCACTCCGGTCATGATCTCATGGTTTGTGGGTTCAAGCCCTGCATCGGGCTCTGTGCTGACAGCTCAGAGCCTGGAGCCTGCTTCGGATTCTGTGCCTCCCTTTCTCTCTGCCCCTCCCCCTCTCTCTGTCTCTCTCTGTCTCTCTCTCTCTCTCTCAAGAATAAATAAACGTTAAAAATCAAATCAAATTAAATGTCTCCTTTTCAAGGATGTTCCTGGGGATGGGACTACGCAGACCATCCAAAACTCTCAACAGCCCGTTCCCCTCCCCATACGGTTACTACTGCAGATACAATTCCTGTTTTGCAAAAGAGGAAACAGGGTCACTGAAGGAAAGTAACTTCCCCAAGATCAGGGAGAAGACAAGTGCAGCACTCCTCCAACTATGTTCTTATAATAAGCGATCATACTCCGCCCCCCAAGAGGGTTCTGTGGTCAAGTAAACTTTGGAAATGTTATCTGCTTGGAGAGGCTGGGGCAGAGGCCCAGCAAAGTCCTGTGTGTCAAGACCCTTTTCTTTTTTTATTTTTAACGTTTATTTATTTATTTATTTATTTTTATTTAAAAAAAATTTTTTTTTTCAACGTTTATTTATTTTTGGGACAGAGAGAGACAGAGCATGAACGGGGGAGGGGCAGAGAGAGAGGGAGACACAGAATCGGAAACAGGCTCCAGGCTCCGAGCCATCAGCCCAGAGCCTGATGCAGGGCTCGAACTCACGCCCAACCGACTGCGCCACCCAGGCGCCCCAACGTTTATTTATTTTTGAGGCAGAGAGAGACAGAGCATGAACAGGGGAGGGGCAGAGAGAGAGGGAGACACAGAATCGGAAGCAGGCTCCAGGCTCCGAGCTGTCAGCGCAGAGCCCGACGCGGGGCTCGAACTCACGGACCACGAGATCGTGACCTGAGCTGAAGTCGGACGCTTAACCGACTGAGCCACCCAGGCGCCCCTAAGCTCCTTTTTCAATAACACTAAGACATCATTTGTCTTTGTCTCTCTTATTCGCTCACGAGCGAACAGTGGCTTTTATCAGAGTGGGACGTTTCCGTGACATAGGCTGTCACGACAAGACGAATGCTGAAGCCGAAGGGAGAACCCACCTGTCCTCCAGGAAGCCAGACATTTAAGTGGATTTGCAGAAATGTTCCTTGTCCCACAGAGCGTTCTTTTGGAAATGTGCTTTGCGTCAGGAACGCCATTTACGTTAACATGCTTCTTGTTGTCCTTGAACAATGAATCAAGGATTTTTAATTTTTCTGTTTGAATGTCTCCTACGGTAAATATCAGCAGCTATAACCCATACAAACAAAAGCTCTTTGAGGGTCTTCAACAAATGTGAAGGGTGCACAAGCCTCCTGCTCGCAGAAAATTTGAGAATTGTGGCTTCGGGAGCAAGCTTTCTTACAAACTGCCTTCGAAGTCTTTGAACTGTCGATAATTCTGTTCTGTGTGCGCTGGGCTGCAGGCTGATTCTCCGGGTTGAGGAAATCCCTCCTCCTGGTTGGTCAGCGGGGTGAAATCTTTAGATTTCACGGGTTTTACTTTGTTGTTGTTGTTAAATAGGGGAGATGCCTTCTGGCCCATTGCTTTCGTTGGCTTGGGTTTGATATTCATTCACCAAACGCTTATTGAGCGCCTACTGTGTTCCAGGCACTGTTTTAGACACCGAGATACAGCAACTGACTAAACAAACACAGAGTCTGGTCTTGAGGAGCTTTCTGTTATTTGACAGCAGCACTCAAGGCTTTTGCCAAAGGAACAAATAATCAGTCATGGTTCTGTGCGTCTGACAGAAGTATGGCTAACCCGTCTTCTGGTACAGAGCTCCCCAAAGTGCGGGATATCTGTACCTTTGGTGGGAAGTGAGATGATTCTGGGGCGCCTGGGTGGCTCAGTCGGTGAAGCGTCCGACTTCGGCTCAGGTCCTGATCTTGCGGTTCGTGGGTTCGGGCTCCGCATCGGGCTCTGTGCTGATGGCTCGGAGCCCGGAGCCTGCTTCGGATCCTGTGTCTCCCTCTCTCTGCCCCTCCCCGGCTCATGCTCTGTCTCTCTCTCTCTCAAAAATAAATACACGTTAAAAAAAAATTTACGTGGGGCGCCTGGGTGGCTCAGTCGGTTGGGCGTCTGACTTCAGCTCAGGTCACGATCTCGCGGTCCATGAGTTCGAGCCCCGCGTTGGGCTCTGGGCTGACAGCTCAGAGCCTGGAGCCTGCCTCCGATTCTGTGTCTCCCTCTCTCTCTATCCCTCCCCTGTTCATGCTCTGTCTCTCTCTGTCTCAAAAATAAATAAACGTTAAAAAAAAAAATTAAAAAATTTACGTAAGGGAGACGATTTGGGGTGGCACATAGACACAGCATCACACGGCTTTGAAGCATAGTGAGAAAGTTATTTCCTTTCCAATTGCCTCTTAGTTACTTCAAAGAGAAGAATCTCAGGGTGCCCCTAATAAGACAGACACCAACACTTTCCTAGACCTGCTGACTCCCCCCACCCCCAATTTCCTCTTTTCCCAAAGCGTGGGCCCCAGGCACGGAGCTTTCAGCCCGTCTCTAGAATCTAAGAAGACTGTTTTTGCACCAGCGATGAATCCGATCGTGGGTCCCCGTTGGGGCCCGCGTTCACTGGGGCCAAAAGGGTCTCAGCGCTAATGCCGTGGTTCTCAAAGCGTGGAAGCCAGACCAGCACCATCACCTGGGAACCTGTTGAAAAATGACAATCCCTGGGTTCTCATTTCGGACCCACCGAGTCAGAGACTCTGGAGGCGGTGACCAGTAGTCCCCCCCCCCGACCTGGTGACTCTCTGATCCTGTTGAATTTGAGAACCACTGCTCTGTGGGGTTCATTCTTCCACTGGACCAATGGACAGCCATCTTAGCTCAGTCGAGGCAGCCGCCAGGGCACCTGCACCCCCTCTTACCATGTCCAGCTGTTTGTGGGTGTCCTCCAGGGACACGGCGGCGGTCTCCTTCAGCTGCTTGCTCACGGTCTGGAAGAGGTTCAGTGCCGCCATCTTGATGGTGCCAAGCAACAGGGTCTTCTTGGCGGCCGTGTTCTGGATGTGTGCCCAGCGAGATTCCTGGGGAGGCGATGGGGCAGGGGCATGAGCAGGTGTGTGTGTGTGTGTGTCCCTTGCTCACCCAGAAGCCCCCACCCCCGCGCTCACCCAGACGATGACGTCGCTCCGGGCTCGGTCAAAGCGCATCTGCAGACGCGCCAGCTCGTTGTTGTGCTGCAGGATCTCGTCGTCCTTCTCCTCCATGTAGCGTGCCAGCCGTGCCTTGGCGCGCTCGATCTTCTCCTGGCCCTCCTGCGCCGACTGCATGAGGTCGTGGTGCATGCTTATCAGCGTCTTGTAGCGTGAAATCACCTCGTGGATCTCCTCGAACTGCAGAGGGGGCTCCCATCACGGCACGGCCGCCCCCCCAGGCCCACCTGCCAGGTCCCTGGCTGGATGCCTCAGCCTAGTGGGGAGACCCTCGGCCAAGGGCAAAGGGCAGAGGCCGTGAGGAGTCCCCCCGCTGGCCCTCCTGGGTTGGTAGGGGCCATGGGACAGGTGTCGGGGGCACGTGCAATCGGGAGCTAGGGTCCTCGGTCTGCACGTGGCAATCACCTGGGAGCTTTACATTTTTTTTAATGTTTATTTTGTTTTTGAGAGAGAGGGATAGAGAGAGACAGAGTGCGAGCAGGGGAGGGGCAGAGAGAGAGAGAGGGAAAGAGAGAGAATACCAACCGGCCTCCACACTGTCAGCACAGAGCCTGACATGGGGCTCGAACTCACGAACCATGAGATCTTGACCTGAGCCGAAATCAAGAGTCGGAGGCTTAACAGGCTGAGCCACCCAGGCGTTTCCCTTCCACCAAGACGTTCGTTTTAATAAACATGAGGGATGGGGCGCCTGGGTGGCGCAGTCGGTGAAGCGTCCGACTTCAGCCAGGTCACGATCTCGCGGTCCGTGGGTTCGAGCCCCGCGTCGGGCTCTGGGCTGACGGCTCGGAGCCTGGAGCCTGTTTCCGATTCTGTGTCTCCCTCTCTCTCTGCCCCTCCCCCGTTCATGCTCTGTCTCTCTCTGTCCCAAAAATAAATAAATGTTGAAAAAAAAATTTTTTAATAAACATGAGGGGGTCTGAGGGGGTCCCTGGCACCCGAATTTTCCACAAAGGTCCCCCAGCTGGATTCTAGAGGACCTGGTGTTTGGGGCTTGGGGGGCGGGGGGGGGGGTGGGGGGCGGGGAAATGCATTCTGAGATGTCTCCCAAGGCAGTGATGACCATATCCAACAAGAATGTACCCAGAACCATTTGTAAGCCAGGCCAGATGCTAAGCGCTAGGCCCAGAGCAGGAGATAAGAAAGGCAGACCCTGCTCTTAGGAAGCCTGAAACTCGGGGTGGTACAGAGTGAGGACAGACAGACAGGGAAAGAGTTACAACTCCGAGTGATAAGCCCTATCTAGGACTGGAGGATGGCTCTCTGGTATTTGTTCACACTTGCCGAGGTCTGCCTCCAGCTGGGGGCTGGAGAGGGCACCGGCGGGGCGGGTGGCCTGCCGGGCTCGGCTGTCCCCTCCAGCACGGTGCCGGGCCGTGACATTCTGACCCGACCCTGCAGACCACGGGCAGCAGAACAGAAGCCCTCTCTCCGTAGAAGGTGGCGTGGGCACCCGATCCAGGATGCCAACTCACCTCCCCAGGGGTTTATCGGAATGGGCCTTCCGGCTGCCCAGGGGACACGCCCTGAGAGCCTTCTCCATCTCGTGACATTCCCAGTGACAGACTGGCGTTCCAGGAAGTGCCCTGTGGGCCTTTCCATCAGCATGCCCCTGTGGGGGAGGGACCACCCAACCCGGCATTAGAGGAGGTGGGGACAGCCAGCAAAGGTTTCCTGGGGTGGCCAAAGTGAGGCCAGAGGTATGAACATAGCCGGCCAGGCGGGGGCAGGTGGGGGAAGGCGAGGACAGGTAAGGGAGCAGCCAGCCCAACGATGACAGGGGAGGGGCGGGGGTGTGTGGCAGGTTTAGGACGAATAGCCTGGGTTCAAGATGGGGACGGAGAGGTCCACCTGCAGGAAGTAAAAAAAAAAAGAAATGCCCCGTGAACCCGGAAGAGGAGAGTGGACTTCCTCCATTCAAGGATTCTAAGAAGCAGAGAGAGAACGTTACGTCTGCATTTCCGGAAGTTCACCGAGTCCACGACCCAGGAGCACATGACAGTTAAGTTGAATGGAGCTCCCAAGGGTACTCAGTGCTGATGTCAAAGGGACTGGGGTGCCCACCTGCAGAGGCTCCCGCTGTTCAAGGATGGGACACTCCGGGGGCACCTGGGTGGCTCAGTCGGTTAAGCGTCCCACTCTGGATTTCGCTCAGGTCGTGATCTCGAGGCTCGTGGGTTCAAGCCCCACCCGCGTCGGGCTCTGTGGTGACAGTGTGGAGCCTGCTTGGGATTCTCTCTCTCTCTCTCTCTCTCTCTCTCTCTCTCTCTTTCTCTCTGCCCCTCCCCCCAATAAACAAATAAACTTAAAAAATAAACAAGTAAAGACGGGACATTGAAACATCAGCCAGAGTGAGCGCAAAGGATCACAGCACACCAAATGTGTCAACAACCCACGAATTCGTACCGATACCAACAACATTACAGGTCACTTTTGGAAGCTGCCAGAGAATCCGTTCATTAATGTGAAAACGGGAATATAGAGTCCGGCACTTAACAAGCCTTTCCCTTAGGACTCACGAGGTCATCAAAGGTAGCTGATGAAAGGAAGAGCCCGTCTATGATATCTCTCTCCCGGTGGTAGTTTTCTCACTAATCCGTGAAGAAGGGAAGACAGAACATTTCCAGCTCTAGAAGGATCTTCCACCCCCTTATGGTTCAGTAGCTGCCCGCCCACTATCAGAGAAACCAGAATTGTGGATTCTATCACCAAGGATTCACTTGTGCCTGTTTTTAAATATATCAGCAGGATCATACGTATGTTCTCTTTTCTGTTCGGCTTTTTAAAAATTTTTTTAAAAATATTTATTTATTTTTGAAAAAGAGAGAGAGACAGAGCATGACCGAGGGAGGGTCAGAGAGAGAGGGGGACACAGAATCCAAAGCAGGCTCCAGGCTCCGAGCTGTCAGCACAGAGCCCGACGCGGGGCTCGAACTCACAGACCGTGAGATCATGACCTGAGCTGAAGTCGGACGCTTAACCGACCAAGCCATCCAGGCACCCCTAAATGTTTATTTTTGAGGGAGAGAGAGAGAGAGAGAGAGCAGGGGAAGGGCAGAGAGGGAGGGAGACACAGAATCCAAAGCAGGCTTCAGGCTCTGAGCTGTCAGCACAGAGCCCGACGTGGGGCTCAAACTCACAAACTGCGAGATTAAGACCTGAGCCGAAGTCACTTAACCAATGGAGCCACCCAGGCGCCCTTATTTTTACATTTTTTGATGTTTATTTATTTTTGAGAGACTGAGAGAGACAGAGCGCAAGCAGGGGAAGGAGCAGAGAGAGAGAGGCAGACACAGAATCGGAAACAGGCTCCAGGCTCTGAGCCATCAGCACAGAGCCTGACTTGCGGCTCCAACTGTGAGATCATGACCTGAGCTGAAGTCGGATGCTCGACCAACTGAGCCCCCTGGATCTTCGGATACGTAATACGTCACCAAAATAATAAAAGCAGGCATGAGAATGAGCAGTTTAAAAATCAGGATACTGGTTACCTCCACAAAGAGGGGAAGAAGGATGGGGCTTGGAAGGGAGGGGGGGCTCCCAAGGGCTTTCAATTAAAGACAGGGTTTTATTTAAGGAAACAGAACTGGAGGGAAATATTAAGATTGGACAAAGCTGTGACGCCTACTTGGGTGCTATGATATATTTCTCTGTACTTTTCAGTATGCTTAGAATATTTTGGAAGACATCACGGAAGAAGGAAAGAAGAATGGAAGAAGGAAAAAGAGAGAAAGGAAGAGGGGCAGGGGGGTCACGCTGGCTGTAGAAAGAGGGACAGGCTGGTGACCAGGAATAAGGCTGTGTTGAACTCCTCCGGATGAGGGATTGAGGTAACTTGGGGGTCTGGATGGGGAAGGGACAGGGGCCAGATTCCAGAAATATTTCCGGAGGCAGGAGAGGCCAGATCTGCTGATTGATGGCTGCAGGGAGGGGGGAGGGGAGGGGTGAGGATGAGTCCTATCTTATCATTTATCTGCTGCTTTGATATGTGGACTTCCCTCACTACCCGCCCCCCCGGGACGAACTGAACCATTTACTACACAACGGATCCACCTCAGAATGGAGGGCGTAACACAGATCTGGGCCTCACGCACAGATAAATTAGTTCTACATGGAAGCTGCTGGAACTTTAAAAAGCGGAGCATCCTTTGCCTCCCGGCTCTGCCCTCAGGACCCGGATCCACAACCCCCACGGAGGACACACTGCAGGACTGGCTCCCTCTGGGGAGGGGGCCCTGCCTGCTGCTGTTACCAGGGGGGCGTGGGGAGACCGGCGGCCTGGGAGGCATCCATGGGAGGTCTTGGGTGGGGGGGGGGGATGCCCAGGGAGAAAAGTGGAGGACCACTGAAGGAAGGGGCTGGGCGGAGGAGCCCGGGAGGAGGCTGAGGAGGAAGGCCCAGAGGCGGGAGGAAAGTAGGAGACAGGAGGGGAGCCCCTGTTCGAGGAGGAGGTCGGGGAGCCCCGTGCAGGCGGGTGGTGGCCTCTGTAGCTCTGTGCTGGGTTGGCATCTGCTACCTCCTCCCCCTCGTCTCCACTCGGGTCTACAAAACGCACCCGGGGGCGAGGGCAGGGAGGGTTGGGCTCGGGCCACATCCCCGCCGCAGGCAAAGCTTATCACACACACACACACACACACACACACACCCCTCCCCAGCCGCTCCCGCCCCCCCTCACCTCCGACTGCTCCACCACCCTCTCCAGGTACTTGTTGAAGACGGAGAACTCCTGCACCTTGGTGCTCAGCCGCTGGTGCTGCAGCCGCAGGGCCCCCATCTCCTGCTTGACCTTGGCCAGCTCGCGCACCCGCTGCCTCTTCAGCTCGCGCTCCTTGTTGGCTTTCTTCAGGGCGCGGATCCGTTTCTGGTCGTTCTCCTGGGTGGGAGGGGAGGGGGGGGGACGGGAAGAGGGGAGGTGGCACCTGTCACACCCTGGCGCTGCCCTTCCCCCGGCGAGGCCCTCGCCCCTCTCTTGGAAACGCTGGGGGTCCAAGCCTAGGGGGCTGGGGTAGGAGGCAGGCTGGGCGGGGCCAGGCCGCGCTCCCATAGCTCGCACTGAGGCCCAGGAGGTGGTGCCCTTAAAGGCAGACACGAGGCTCAGCTCTGGCCATCGGGCTGACCCCCCTTCTCCTTCATCCCTCAAAGTCCAACCCCCCCCCCCCCAGAGATCAGGGGCCACACCCACCCCTCCCAGTGCCCCCGTGTGGCTCCTTTCCCTCCTCGGGGGCTCCCGGGATTCCACACGGATGGAAGGTGTTTGGAAGCAGGTGAAGGCACGCGTGACATTTGCCCTGTGCCCCGGGAGCCCCCCAGAGGATCAAGGGTCCCCTAAAGCAGCGGCTCTCAAGTCCAGCTGCGTATCACAATCCCCTGGGGAGCTTTTTATTTTATTTTCATATTTTTTAAATGTTTATTTCATTTTGAGACAGAGAGAGCACAAAGGGGGGAAGGGCAGAGAGAGAGAGAGGGAGACACAGAATGGGAAGCAGGCTCCAGGCTCGGAGCTGTCAGCCCAGAGCCCGACGCGGGGCTCGAACTCACGAACCACGAGATCATGAGCTGAGCCAAAGTTAACCAACCGAGTTGCCCAGGATCCCCCTCGTCCCCCCGGGGTTGCAAGCAGACACACACCCAGGGGTCCATATTTGTAACAATTTTTTTTTTTAGGATTCCCACGCTGTGGAGCCTCTGGCAGCCATTTGGAGGACCTCTCACCCCCAAATCTCCTGCCGCCCCAACCACACGCCACTAGCTTTTCTCTGGCCAGTGGGAAGGACTGGACCCCCGGGAGATACACGCAGGCCGCCAGCTTCTTTGCCACGTGGATTACACACAGAGCAAGACTGGAAATGCTTAAGAGCAGGGGTCCCCCGTGGGATCACCCCTGGGAGCTGGGCCAGGCCCCTCAGGGCCCCATCAGTGCTGGCTGGAGCTGGTCTGGACAAATCCGGATGGTTAAATCCTCCTCTGAGGACGGATGGAGAGGAATTGGATTGTGATGCCTGGGCCTGGTCCTTCAACCAACCCCTGCCTGGTCTTTCAGTACAAGGACGGAGGGGTGGCTGAGTGGCGGGGAATGAAATTCTACCTGGTTCCCCTTTGTATCCCCATGTGCCTCACCCTGACCGTGGCACGCTCGTTTATTCGTCATCATCCACCCATCCATCCATGCATTCATTCATTCGTTCACTGGAGACACTGCGTGTACCAGGGAAACAAGAAATTACGAACAGTATTGAGGACGCGCAGGGAGAAGCCCCAGGCGTCGCTGAGCCTCAAAGAGACATTTAACCGGGGTGACGAGTGGGCAAGAGCAAGGAGAAGGAGGAGGAGGAGGAGGCCAGTTTGCGAGGGTGGGTTCCCCCCGGCCCCTCACACCTGGATGAACTGCTCGAACTTCTGGATGTGAGCCTTCAGCTGGGCCTCCTTGGTACCCAGCTCCTCCCAACGCAGATTCAGGGTTTCCATCCGGCGCCGAAACGTCTTGGGGGTTGGGGAGGGCAGAGAGGTCAAGAGGGCCCCTCCCCCCGCCCCGCCCCTCCCTCCCGGGCGCCTCTGTCCCCAGGCCTGCCCGCCCAGGGACACTGCTCCCCTGGAGGCTCAGGTCCTTCCTCTCTCCTCCCTGGGAACACAGAAGCTTCACCAGGACTCCCAGCTCTGGCCGCCCACACAGAGGAGGACTGTCCCGGGGCTCTGAGCCCCGGGGCCCTTGCTGCCCTCGGCGCCTCCAGCCCCCCACCTCCTTCTTCTCCTCCATAGCAGTGTGCATGATCTTGGCCTCTTTCTTCTTCTCCAGGAGCCGGATGGATGGGGACTCCGACTGCTCCTCAATGTTGGGGAACTTCCTGCCCAAGACATGGGCAAGACAGGCCGGTGGGTTCCGAGCGCCTGGGGCGGGCCGGGGCTGGCGGTAACCCGTGGACACGGAGGGGGAAGGGGGTCCTGTCCCCCACGGGAGTGAAAGGGACGGTGTGTTGAGAGGGGACAGGGCTGTGTTGGCACCTGGGAAGCACGCTGGGGCAGGGCGATGAGGACTGGGGGGGGGGGGGGGGGGCGCAGGGTTGTAGGAAGTGGAGGGGACGGGCTGGGAGGTGGGGCGTGGGGGGTGTGGGGGGCACTCACTGCAGCAGCTGTAGTAGCCTCTCCCCATACTGTAGCCGGAAGTACTCGGCCAGCTCGTCCTCCTCCATGATGCCCAGGCTCATGCTGGTGGCGACCCGATGGGCCAGGCGGCCGGATCCTCGCAGTGAACCGGTGGCTCGGGGTGGCTCGGGGGGGGGGGGGGGGGGGGGCGGTAGCTGGGCTCTTGCTTCTCCCTTCCTCCTGCTTGTCAGGGTCCCCCGGAGGGTGGGTGTCCGAGACCCGGGAAAGACGGCTGGACACCTGCGGTGGGCAGCTCAGGATGATGTATTGGGAAGTGAAGGGAGATCTGGTTACCTAGCAACGGATCTCCTGGTTCTGTGGACCACCCACTGGAACTCAGGCTTTGCTCTCTGACCCTTGTCCCCTCTGACCCCAGTCTTGCTGGAATCCCGCCCCCCTGCTCCTGCATTTACCCCCCAGGAGCTTGGGGACGAAGTTAGGACTGAATAGTTGCTGGTGTCCAGGCCTGGGAGGGAGGGTCTGGGTGGCCATGGCCCAAGAGGGGGTTTTGGTAGAGGGGTGTCCTTGGGGGTTCAGGTGTGTGTGTGGGGGGGGGGGGGTGAGGGAGGGACTGGAGCTGGGACAAATGGCCCAGAAGAAAAGGAGGCAGGGGTGGGGGCCTACAGGAGGGTGGGAGGAGGCCCGAGCTTGAGAACCAAGTGGTGGGCGAGGGAGGGATGCGCGTGGGGATAGGCGGGGAGCCTGGGGACCAAGGAGGCCCACTGGGGGTGGGGGGGTGGGGAGGCGGGCGCCGAGGAGTCCGGGGCGGGGTGGGGGTGGGGGGTGACGGCGGCGACCTCGAGTCGTTGCTGCGGGACACGGTTCCCGGTTCCGCACTGTCCCCTCTGCTCCCCGCCGGCGCCTCCGGGTCTGGGGACTGGGGTCCCTCCAGGGAAGGGCGGCGCCCCCCAGTGGGCGAGCCCTCCCCGCGGCACTGCCGGTCCTCTGGTGCCCCCTGCTGGCCGCCTGACGCCGCACCTTTTCCGGCTCCCCAGCGCCCTTGGCGCTGACCGCTGGCGGGGGGGGGGGGGGGGGGGGGGGGGGGGGGGCGGGGCGGGGATGAGGGGGAACACGACGGCACCCCCACCCCCACCAGCCTCTCAGCCAATACGGGTTCTCACCAGGAACGCCCCCAAAGAAACAGGCCCACAGCAGGATGACAAGAGCGCCAGTGAGGACGGGACGCTTCGCAAAAGGGGACGCTTCTCTCTTTGTTTATTCCTAGAGCCCAGCACGGTCTTCCTTTGGGGTTTACCCTCTTTCCCCCTCCTCGAGGGCTGCCTGTTTCTCGAGTCACCTGTTTGCCCTGGTATATGGGCACGTGCCTGGTTGCATCTATGGCATCAGGTGGCCCAGGGCCAGGTCGGCGCCTACAGGCAGCTGCTAAGGCATCCTCTCCTGCGCGTGCACCCCGCCTGTCTGGGAGCCCTTTTGGTTGCTTCCTCTGTACCTCGCACGGGGATCTTCCTCTCCACTACCCATCCCTCT
This sequence comes from Leopardus geoffroyi, assembly GCF_018350155.1. Taxonomy (NCBI): domain Eukaryota; kingdom Metazoa; phylum Chordata; class Mammalia; order Carnivora; family Felidae; genus Leopardus; species Leopardus geoffroyi. The sequence goes on from NC_059330.1 coordinate 3,273,831, forward strand.
TTGGGCTCCCCCTGCCCTTCCAGGGGCCTTGGGGAAGATGCAGGGCTGTCTGGGATTCACAGATTCCTTGCCTGGGTGAGCCCAGCTTCCCCTCCCCCCTGCCCCCAGCCCTCGTCCATCTTGATGTTTGCCTTTGAGGCATCTGGCAGGATCTCCTGTTGGCTTTAGGTTGTTGGAAAACAATTAGGCATTTCTGTGTTTTTGGTCAGGTCCCATCCTCCCTCTGAGACAATTAACTGCTTAAAAAGGAGAAGAGGAAAATATCAGGAGAAAAAAAAAAAAAAAAAAAAAGATCTAGGTTAATGTCTTAAAAAATGTTATCCCGCCAGGCAGAACAGCATAGTGCTGGGTGCACAATCAAGCTCTGGATGGGAAGAAAACACTTTTTGTCTACGTTGTATTCCATTCCACGTGTGTCTTAGGTTCCCTATAAGTGGAATCACACGGGCGAATTGTATTAAATAGGTTTCAAAATGGTTGTTACAGAAGAACTTGTATGGGTCAAGTATATTTTTGTTAGTTGCTGTAATAAACAATGGCTTAACAAGGTCAACTTTGCCCAGTGCTCCCCCCCCCCCCCCCCCCGCGTTGAGATGATCCTGTGTCTTTTATCTTTCGCTCTGTGAATACAGTGTCTCACACTGATTGATTTTCACATGTTCCACCTACCTTGCATCCCCAGGGATCAATCCCACTTGGTCTTGGGGTATCCTATGTTTGAAGAGTTGTTGAATTCAGTTTGCTCGTATTTTATGGAGGACTTTGACATCTGTGTGCATCAGAGACACTGGCCTGTAGTGTTCTTGTGGTGTCTTTGCCTGACTTTGGTATCTGTGTGATGCTGGCCTCGTAAAATGAGTTTGGAAGTGTTCCCTTGCCTTCTATTTCTTGGAAGAGTTTGAGATGGTTTGGTATTTCTTTGAATATTTGGTAGAATTCAACCGTGAAACCATGAGGGTCTTGGGCTTTTCTTTCCAATTTTCCGCTTTCTCTCCAGCTGCTTTTGGGGAAGGGTGCTTTTTCCGGATGCTCCCCTCCTCCCCAGTCTCCGTCCTCTCTCTGCCCACAAAATGGGTTCCCTACCTTTCGGGGCTTCTCGCTCCCCAAGTTCAGCTCTTCGTGTCGCGTACCTGCTGAATTCTGTGGTTCGGGTTGTGCAGATTGTTGTGTTAATCTTCCAGTCGGTTTTCTAGGTGTGTAGGATGGTTCAGTGTTGGTCTGGCTGGATTTCATCAACGCAAGACACACGAAGAGCCTCCAAGATGTTCCGCCATCTTGGCTCCTCCCTTGGCTTTTCTTTGTTTGGAGGTTTTAAATGGTTTTTTCTCCCGCCTGCAAGTTTATTTATTTTGAGAGAAAAGGTGTGAACAGAGCAGGGGCAGAGAGAGAGGGAGAGAGAGAATCCCAAGGAGGCTCCGTGTTGTCAGCACAGAGCCCGATACAGGGCTGGATCCCACGAACCGGGAGATCATGACCTGAGCTGAAACCCAGAGTCGGATGCGTAAGGGACTGAACCACCCAGGTGCCCCCGTGTCTATTTTTTGTTGATTCACTCTTGGTAAGTTGTATGTTTCGAGCAATTTATCCATTTCTGGGCTATCCAGTTTAGATACATGTAATTGTTCATAATAGGCCATTATCTTTTTTCTTTCTTTTTTTTTTTTTTAATTTTTAATGTTTATTTTTTAGAGAGAGAGAGAGAGAGCGAGCAGAGAGGCAGGGAGACAGAATCCGAAGCAGGCTCCAGGCTCTGAGCTGTCAGCACAGAGCCCGACGCGGGGCTCGAACTCACAGACCACGAGACCATGACCTGAGCCAAAGTCGGAGGCTCCACCGACTGAGCCACCCAGGCGCCCGTGATAATCTTTAAGTTTCCTTTTGATTTCTTCTTTGACCTAGTGGTTGTTCAAGAGTCTGCAAATTAAGTTACACATGGCTATTCAACTTAAATGTAAAAGTAAGAGACGTAGCAGGATATCCAGTGAAGGTGGCATGGCTCTGTTTTCTGCGTCTGCCAGAATATAGCCTTGATTCAGTGAGATGCGTAAGCCACATGTATGTCTCCGGACACTCTGTAAGTTTAAGTTCTGACCAGAAGCATTTGGAGCCTTCATTTCCCCGCATCCTCACCAACACCGTATATTACCAATCTTTGAATTGTTTGCCAGTCGGGTGAAAACGATACTCCGTTGTTGTTTTAAATTAATTTCCTCTAATTTTTGGTGAGGCTATGCACCTTTTCATACACAGAGCCATTTCTCCTTCTGTGCGTTTCTTACTTGCATTTGATGCACATTGTTGTGTTGTATTTTCATTGGCTTACAGGATATAATCTATATGAAAAATTTCAGACATATTGATTATATAGGCTGTATCAACTCTGGATAGCGATCTTACATTTTGGATGCTCTTTTCCACCAATCCTAATATTTTCGAGTCAGTTGGATTGGCATTCGATAAAACAAGAGGCAGGGAAGGCAACGAAGGGCCCAGCTGGCCAACGGCTAGTAACCCAAGCTGACTTACAAATCACCAGGAGAATGAGCTCTACCTTCTTAAGAGCAGACACGGCACCAAGCAGGAGAGGAGGAGACAACCCTGTGCCCCCATCACACGAGGTACAAGATGTGCAGTCCCCAAGAACGTTTTGAGCGCTTAGGCTCAGGGCAGACCCTTTTATTAACAAGCCTAAGTCCACCCCTTTGTGAGTTCATTCGTTGACATTGGACAGACTCTTCCCAAACTTCCGTGAGACCTTACTTGCCTCCTCGGCATGCGGTTTATGGTATCAGGGACGCCGGGAGGGGTCCTGTGATGGAACCAGGCTGGAGTGGGACCTACCCAGCTTGAATAACCGGGTTCTTGGCTCAACCACTCTGGTGGGTACAGAAACCTCAACCTTCTGTAGTCTTCTCCTCTTCCTTGCCATCTTGTTTATGTCTCTCAGTCTCTCCTCTGAATTCGTTGACTTTGGTCATTCAACATCTACTGACTATACACAGTCAATTCCCTCCTGCCATACAATAGCTTCCTCTTAGGACCAATACTGCCCAACATATATACGCAAATATTTTTTCCCAGCTTATTGTTTTTTTTTTTTTTTTAATGTTTATTTATTTTTGAGACAGAGAGAGACAGAGCATGAATGGGGGAGGGGCAGAGAGAGAGGGAGACACAGGATCGGAAGCAGGCTCCAGGCTCTGAGCCATCAGCCCAGAGCCTGATGCGGGGCTTGAACTCACGAACCGTGAGATCCTGACCTGAGCTGAAGTCGGACGCTCAAACGACTGAGCCACCCAGGCGCCCCTATTGGTTGTTTTTTAATGTGCTGGGGGTTTTTTATCATAGAAATTTAAAACATCTATCCAGCCAAATCTGTCGATCATTTTTTTTGGCAGGGGGTGGGGAGGGCTTTGATCTTTTGTTTAAAAAAGTCTTTCAGGGGCAGCTGGGTGGCTCAGTCAGTTGAGCATCCAACTTTGGCCCAGGTCATGATCTCACGGTTCCTGAGTTCGAGCCCTGCGTCGGGCTCTGACAGCTTGGAGCCTGGAGCCTGCTTCAGATTCTGTGTCTCCCTCTCTCTCTCTGCCCCTCCCCGACTTGTGCTCTTGTCTCTCTCTCAAAAATAAATAAACATGAAAAAAATTTTTTTAAATTAAAAAAGTACATTTTCCAAACTCAAAATTATAAGTGTATGCCAACCCATTTACTTTTAGAATTATGCTTATTTTAAAATGTTGTTTGGGGGGGGCACTCGGGTGGCTCAATCAGTTGAGTGTCTGACTCTTGATTTTGGCTCAGGTTGTGATCCCAGGGTTGTGGGATCGAGCCCCATGTTGGGCTCTGTGCTGAGTGTGGAGCCTACTTGAAGTTCCCTCTCCCTCTGCCCCTCTCCCCTGCTAAAATTTAAAAAAATAATGAAATGTTATTATTTTTAAAACAAAAATTTTTAATGTTTATTTATTATTGACAGAGAGAGACAGAGCATGAGTAGGAGAGAGAGAGAGAGAGAGAGTCTAAGTGAGGGAGAGGCAGAGAGAGAGGGAGACACAGAATCCGAAACAGGCTCCAGGCTCTGAGCTGTCAGCACAGAGCCCGATGCGGGGCTTGAACTCACGAACAGTGAGATCATGACCTGAGCTGAAGCGGACACTCAACCAACTGAGCCACCCAGGCGCCCCGAAATGTTATTTTTAACTGTGGTAAGCATGCATCACATAAAATTGACCATCTTGGGGTGCCTGGGTGGCACAGTCAGTTAAGCATCCAACTTTGGCTCAGGTCATGATCTCACGGTTCACGAGTTCAAGCCCTGCATCGGCTCTGAGCTGTCAGCACAGCTGCTTGAGATTCTGGAGCCTGTTTCAGATTCTGTGTCTCCCTCTCTCTCTGCCTCTGCCCCACTCATGCTCTCTTTCTCTCTCTCAAAAATAAATAAAACATTAAAAAAGTCTTTTTGAATTTTTAAAAAATATTGACCATCGTAACCATTTTTAAGTATACCGTTTAGGATTGCTAAGTATCTTCATATTGTGGAGCTACCAACCTCCAGAACGTCTTCATCTTGCAGAACTGAAACTCTGTACCTATTAATCAACATCCCCCCAGTTCCCCCTCCTCCCCAGTCCCTGGCAACCACTAGTCTACCTTCTGTTTCCATGCATTTGACGACTCTAGGGGCCTCAGATAACTGGAATTATACAGCATTGTCCTTTTGTCATTGGCTTATTTCAGTCATCATAATATCCTCAAGGTTCATTTATATTGGAGCATGTGACAGGATTTCCGTCCTTTTCAGGACCAGTAATACTCCATTGTATATATACACCACACTTGATGTCTCCATTCATCTGTTGAGAGACCCTTGACGTGGGTCCACCTTTTGCCAATTGCGAACGAGGCTGCTATGAACACGTTTGTGCAGATACCTCTTTGAGAACACGCTTTCAGTTCTTCTGGGTACATATCCAGAAATGGGGTCGCTGGGTCATATGGTAATTCGATTTCCAATATTTTGAGGAAGCACCGTACTCTTTTCCATAGCGGCCCCACCATTTTACATGTCTACCAGCAGCGCACAAGGGTCCCAATTTCTGCGCATCCTCATCAACTGTTATTTCTGGTTTTTTGACAGTAGCCACCCTGATGGGCTGTGAGGTGATATCTCCTTGTGAAATTATATTATCTTTTAATTAGAGGAGTAATACACGAGTATATTCTCGTTAGACATCATTCAGATGCTACTGATACAGCTGGAGCCCAATTTATCCACCATCCAACCTCGTTTCCCAGATGGACCGTGCACTCAACGAAGACTTATGTTGAGTACCTGTGATGTGGCTGACATTCTTCTAGGTGGGGGGGGGGGGGATAGAGCAGTGAACAATAAAAAGTCCCCATTGTGACAGCGGTTGAGGCAGGAAGCAGGGAATAAACGGACTCTAGTGATGACATCTGGGGCTGTTGTCTTCAGGGCACTTCCCTCGCTACCATCGTGGGTGACCGTGGGTGAGGAGGTGGGACAAAGGAACAGTCAGTGCCCACAGACCCAGCCACGCCCCATAAAAACTCCCCCACTGGGTTGTCTATCCTCCAGGCTCCGTGGACACAGAACCCAGGGTCTAGGAGCGTTTCAAGAGTTTGAACAATGCTCCAAGTTTCAAGAGCTTGAACAATGCTTGAAGCCAGGAAATGATTATTGGCTCTAAAATACAAAAAGGAAGCCACGAAATAAAGAAAAAAATGTTTAATTAAAAGCATACAAATGTAATATTCCAACTTCATGGGTTTTTGACTTCGGCATCCATAAGCATTTCACACATTTGAAAGTAATCTGTGCCTCTGATTTTCTCACTTCTCAAGAATGTCCAATTATGCACAGATTTTTGGAGAAAAATCAAAGCAAATTGCGAACTAAATCGGTTACTCGTTGACAATTGCCGAAGGGAAATTGTAAAGATCTTCTCACTTCCCCCCTCCTCCAAATTGTGTTTAGTGTTGACGGGAGTGCGTTTTAATTTGTTTGCTATGGCGGGGTTTAGGACTTAATTGTTTTGTTCCTTGTAGGGTTGGGTTTCTAAAGATGGGGGGGGGGAGGTTTTGCTTCACAGACTTGTGCAAGGCAGCGGCCTCGTGGAACCCAGGAGAGATTCTGTTACTCTCTTTTGGCAGTTTCTGAGGCTGAGCATGACGGGCACCCACAGTGGAGGTTTCAACTGCGTCTTGCAGCCTCTTGCAGAGAGCTTCTGCCTCTCACTGGCTAGTCACCAGCCAACCCTGATCTTGGAGCCCAGCCCCAAACCTCAGCCTGCTCCGTGGCTTGTCCTTGAAATAGTAAATGACTCCCTGCTGTGTCCTGATGCCCAATTTCCCAACGCTTGTGTTTCTGAGAACAGAATCCCCACTGGTCCAAACCAACAGCCCTGCTTGGCAGTAACTGAAATTGGCCCTTCCCTTCTGACCTTGATGTTCTAGGACTGTGGCCCTCTCCCTAGAGCGGGATGCCGGCCGATGCTCTTGGTCCATCTGTGGGAGCTTCCCCAGGGACCTTGTCACCTAGGAGACACCTACCTGAGTAGGAAGAAGGTTCTCGTGCTGGGATCCAAGTTATGCCACTCACTTTATTATCCTCCTTGCTGGGACCTGTTCATCAAGGACACTTAGCTTTACTTCAAACAAGAATTTCGGTCGTCTTCAAACGTCAAACTTGGTTTTCAAGAGGTAAAATAATTGCCTTTGAATACATACATATGTAATATGAGCATAAAGAACTATGGGGAATGGTAGTCAACAAATTCAGTTACTACCTCTTGGTGCTGATGGAGGGAGGGTTACTAGAAGTTGGTGGAAAGTAACATTTTAGATTGCACACTGGGGACACAGTGTTCGTTGTATTATTCCGGGTACTTTTGTTGTGTCAGAAATATTTAATAATACTTTTCACAAATTTTTTATGTTTATTTATTTTTGAGTGAGAGAGAGAGAGAGAGAGAGAGCGAGCACCAGCTGGGGAGGAGCAGAGAGAGAGGGAGACACAGAGTCAGAAGCAGGCTCCAGGCTCTGAGCTGCCAGCACAGAGCCCGACACGGGGCTCAGACTCATCGTGACCTGAGCCGGAGTCAGACGCTTAACCGACTGAGCCACCTGGGCGCCCCTTTAATAATAAATTGGAAAGGAAATGCTTTTTCTTCTGCTCCCATGGTGGTTAATGGTGTTTGTTATTCTCAACACTTGGTTCTCCTCTTAACCTCCTTTCTGATCACTGATTTTCCCTTTCTCTTGTGAACCTCTGCCAGCGTCCTCCCTCTTCCCCTTGTTCCTTGAAACGTGATTGACGTTCCAGCCTCCAAACTTGACATCCTCTCTTGCTAATAACGCTCTCATTGGGTGTTCCCCCCTTACGCCTCTTTATCTCCTTGGAAACTGCATAGTCTTAAAATACCGATGTCTCTTACCTGCCTCCTCTTCATTTACTGCACAGAATCACAGAATGTTAGGCTAGAACCACTTGAGATCATCTGTTCCAAACTTCTCATCATGTAGAAGAAAAAAAGAAAAAGAGGACGCTTGGAGATTTCCGTTCACTTTCAGCAACAGTAAAGCCAGGATTCCAAATGAGGCTGACTTCACGTTTCCCGTAAGATTGAAAACCAGGAGAAGGTCTTTTCTCCTGGCCCTGGAAATGCTGTTGAGGTGGGAGGGAGGCTGAAGCTTCCCTCAGCTGAACACAAAAACTAAGAGGAAAATATTTATAATTGCACCAAAAAGAATAAAATACCTAGGAATAAACTTAGCCAAGGAGGTAAAAGACTTGTATTCTGAAAACTTAAAACATTGCTGAAAGAAGTTGAAGATAACATAAACAAATGGAAGAATTAGGTTAGAAGAATGAATATTGTTAAGATGTCCACACGACCCGAAGTAAGCTACAGATTCAGCGCAATCCCTCTCTAAATGCCAACAACATTTTTCACAGAACTAGAACAAATAAGACTAAAATTTGTATAAAATTACCAACGACCCCAAATAGCCAAAGCAATCTTGAGAAAGAAAAACAAATCTGGGGGTATCACAATCTCAGATTTTAAGATCTACTACAAGGCTGTAGTAATCAAAAAGTATGGTCCTGGCACAAAAGTAGACACTTTGATCAATAGGACAGAATAGAGAGCCCACAAATAAAACCACACATATATAGCCAATTCATCTATGACATAGGAGGGAAGAATACACAAGGGGGAAAAGGTAGTCTCTTCAGTAAATGGTGCTGGAAACACTGGGCAGCTACATGCAAAAGTATGAAACCGGACCACTTCCTTGCAATAACTTCTCTGACATTGGCCATAGCAACATTTTTTAGAGATATGTCTCCCGGAGCAAGGGAAACAAAATAAAAAAGGAACTATTGTGACCATATCAAAAATAAAAAGATTTTGCACAGCAAAGGAAACCATTAGTAAAACAAAAAAGGCAACCTACTGAATGGGAGATGATATTTGCAAATGATATACCAATACCCCAATAAGGATATACATACCCCAATAAGGGGTTAATATTCCAAATATATAAAGAACTTATACAACTCACCCCCCCCCAAAAAAAAACCCCAATATGATTAAAAAATGAGTAGAGGACCCGTAAAGACTTTTTTTTCCCAAAGAAGACATACAAATGGCCAACAGATACATGAAAAGAGGTCCAACATCACTGATCACCAGCAAAATGAAAATCAAAACCACAATGAGTGGTACCTTACAGGTACCAGAATGGCTAGAATTAAAAAGACAAGAAATTACAAGCATTGGCGAGGATGTGGAGAATAAAGCAACACTCATGCACTGTTGGTGGGAATGTAAATTAGTGCAGCCACCGTGGAAAACAGTATGAAGCTTCCTCAAAAAATTAAAAAGAGAACTACCATATGATCTGACCATTCCATTACTGGGTATTTGCCTAAGGAAAATGAAAACACTAGGGGCTCCTGGGTGGCTCAGTCGGTTAAGTATCTGACTTCAGCTCAGGTCACGATCTCACCGTTCATGAGTTCAAGCCCTGCATGGGACTCTGGGCTGATAGCTTCAGATTCTGTGTCTTCCTCTCTCTCTGCCCCTCCCCTGCTTGTGCTCTCTCTCTCAAAGATAAGTAATAAACATTAAAAAATTTTTAGAAAAAGGAAAACACTAATACAATAACACTAATTTGAGGGGCACCTGGCTGGCTCAGTTGGAAGAGCCTGCAAGTCGATCTTGGGGTCATGAGTTTGAGCCCCATGTTTGGTGTAGAGATTACTTAAATAAATGAATATTAAAAAAAATATATATATATAAACAACCCCCCCAAACCCCACTAATTCAAAAAGATATATGCACCCCCTATGATTATTGCAGCATTATTTATAATTATTTATAAGAACCAAGATACGGAAGCAACCTAAGTGTTCATTGGTAGATGAATGGATAAAGAAGGTGTAAGATTATGTGTATGTGTGTGTGTGTGTGTGTGTGTAATGAGATCATGCCATTTGTGACAATGTGGATGGATCTGGAGGGTATTAGGCTAAGTGAAATAGGTCAGACAGAAAAAGACAAATACCTTAGGATTTCAATCTTATGTAGAATCCAAAAAAAAAAAAAAAAAAAAAAAAAAACAACAACAACACAACAAATGAATAAGCAAACAAATTAAAAAAAAACAGAATCAGACCTATAAGTACAGAGAGCAAACTGACAGTTGCCAGAGGGGAGGTTGAGGAGATGGGCAAATTGGGTGAGTGGGAGATACAGGCTTCCAACGATGGAAGAATGAAGTCACAAAGGTAAGAGGGACAACGTAGGCATATAGTCGGTGGTATTGTCATAGGTTGTATGGTGGCAGATGGTAGCTACACTTGTGAGCACAATATAACACATAAACTTGTCAAATCACTATATTGTACACCTGAAACTCAAGTCACAGTGTGTGTCAACGCTATTCAAATTAAAACAAAAAGTAAATAAAAAATAAAGAGGAGATTAGGGTAAAATAAAGTCATTAAGCTGGGTCCTAGTTGAGGATGATGGTGTTCTTGTAAGAGAGGAGATCAGGACCCAGGTGTGCATAGAGGGGAGACCAAGGGAAGATTCAGGAAGAAGAAGTCTACCTGCAAACCACGAAGAGATGCTTCAGAAGAAGAAACCAACTCTGCCAACACCTTGAACTCAGACGTTATTGCAAATATCTGTTGTTTAATCCAAACAGCAACAAAGCAAAAATCTGAGAGGAAAACCCTAGGGAGGCACAAAGTGATCGGGTGTCTCTATCTCTATATATCTCTCTCTGTCTCTGTCTCTCCCAGCAGTCTAGAGCAGAAGAGGGCTGATACCTAGAATAGGGGTCATAGCCTTTCATTTCTCCTCCTCACATTGCGGTGGGGACATTGCTGCATAGAGAGAACTGGCCTCTTTGTGATGTTGAGTCTACCCACCAAAAAACACGGTATGCTTTTTCATTTGTTCCAGTCTTTTTTTCCTTTTGTCCCTTCAACAGAGTTTTAAAGTTTTCTTTATATGGGTCTTGTATTTGTAAATGTATTCTCCTATATTCTATTATTTTGTTGTTGAAAGAGAAAATTCTAAAAGCTTCCCAAGAAAAAACAGATCACCTACAAGAAACAATACACGTGTTGACATCAGACTTCTTAACATCAAACTGGATGCAAGATAACAATGGAGTGGTATTTTCAAAGGACTTAAGAACTTTTTCGGGGGTGCCAGGTGGCTCAGTTGGTTAAGGGTCTGACTCCTGATTTTGACTCAGATCATGATCTCATGGTTCATGAGTTCAAGCCCCACATTGGGCTCTGCACTGGCGGTGTGGAGCCTGCTTGGAATTCTCTCTCTCCTTCTCTCTCTGCCCCTCCCCTATTCCTGCTCTCTCTCTCTCTCTCTCTCTCTCTCCCAAAATAAATAAACTTTGAAAAAAAAGTACTTTTCAAATCCTAGAATTATTTTATGCATTTTAGCTGTTATTAAACGTGGCCATGAACTAAAGATATTGTCAGGCACATATATCCTCAAGGGGTTTACCGCTTCAAGACCTTCTCTGCTTTTTTTTTTTTAAGTTTGTTTATTTCAGTAACCTCCACACCCAATGTGGGGCTTGAACTCACAACTGCGAGATCAAGAGTCACATGCTCCTCTGAGCCAGTCAGAGGCCCCAAGACTTTCTTCGAAACCATTTAACAAATTATTTTCTTAGTGGCTGCCCTGGGGATTATAATTAGCACTTTAACTGAAAACAATCCAATTTGTATTGATAATAATTTAATTTCAATAGTCGACAAAACTTTTGCTCCAGTATACCTCCAATCCCTAACTCTTTCTTTATGCTATTATTTCATGAAAATTACATCTGTATACATCATAAGCCAATCAATAAAGTTTTATAATTATTGCTTTATGCAGTTATTTTTAAATGAGATGGAAGAAAAGAGTTATAACAAAAATACATTGGTATTATCTTCTATCATTATGTATATAATTACCTTTACTAGTGCTTTTTATTTCTTCACATGTATTCAAGCTACTGTCTAATGCCCCTTCATTTCAGCCTTAAGGACTCCCTTTAGTATATCTGAGCAGATCTTCTAGTGATGAGTTCTCTATATTTGTTTATCTGGAAATATCTTAAGGACAGTTTTGCTAGGTATAGAATTCTTGACTGATGGTCTTTTCTTTTAACACTTCAAAGATATCATTCCACGGCCTTCTGCCTCCATGATTTCTGATAAGAAGTCAGCTGTTAATCTTTCTGAGGTTCTCTTGTACATGAGAAACAGTTTCCCTTTTGCTGCTTTCAAGATTCTTTTTCTCGGTCTTTGACTTTCATCAGTTGGACTGTGATGTGTCCAGGTGTGGATCTATTTGAATTATTTTACTTGGAGTTTGTTAAGCTTCCTGGATGTGTACAATTAATTGTTTTCATCAGATTTGGGATGTTTTTAGTCATTATTTTTTCAACCATTCTTTATTTCCTTTATGCTTCTCTTCTTCTGGGACTCATATTAGGTGCATGTTGCTGTGCTTGATAGTATCTTACAGGTGTCTCCGAGGCTCTGTTCATTTTTCTTTTTTCACTCTTTTCCTTAGACTGGACAATCTCTATTAACTTATCTTCAAGTTTGCGGATTCTTTCTTCAGACAGCCCAAATTTGCTATTAAGTCCCTTTAGCGAATTTTTCATTTCAATAATTGCGCTTTTCAACTCCAGAATTTCTCTTTAATTTTTTTTTTGTAATTGTGTTGTTGTTGCTGTTAATATTCTCTGTTGGTAAGACACCATTGTCATACTTTCCTTTAATTCTTAAGACATGGTGTCCTTTAGTTTTTTTAGACATATTTATAATAGCTGATTTAAAGTGTTTGTCTACTAAATGAAACATCTGTGCCTACTTGGTGATATTGTCAGTTGGCTATTTATTTTCCTGTTCCTTTGCATAGCTTGTAAATTTTTGCCTACAATTAGACATTTAAAATAATATATGGTAACAACTTGAAATCAGATTCCCTCTCCCAAGGTTTATTGTTGTTGCTGGGCTTGTTATTGTTTTTCTTGTGGCTGCCTTTTTGTTTAGCAAATTTCCTGAATGAATTCTGTTGATTCTATATTCCTTGCAGCGTGCAGGCCTTTATTTATTTATTTTCTTAAAGTTCTTATTTTTAAGTCTGGTTTTTGGGGGTTCACTCTTGGTTCAGTATCATTTAGTGGTGAGCCAATGATCCGTCTGAAGATTTCCCTGAATGCCTTGTCTATATGTATCCTGCCCTTTGACAAGGAGAGCTGTGTCCGAAGGAACACATCAAACTTCAGGCAGTTTACGAAACAGCTTTAGCTCTCATATCTTGGGTGCACAGGGCCTGAAAGTCCACCAGAGGTGACTGACTGGGGCCTTCTTCTTTCTGAGGTCTTTCCCAAGCATGCACTCTGTGCAGCCTTCTAGACCCCCAAGAACATATTGGAGCTTTTCAAAGTTCTCAGTGGTTTTCTAGTTGTCCAGAACTTACTTTTAAACTGTTGTTGGTGTTGGCCAGACTCTTGATTCCTCTAACCCAAATCACAACCTTTGGCAGCTGATGTATTGCCACAAGATTGCTCTTGTTTTCGGTAGTGCCCTAGGGATAGTTTTTATTTCCCCCCTGAGCTGAGCCGGGGGTCAAATCAAAGAACCACAGCACCTTGGCAACGAAGGTTTCCCAGGTAGCTGCTAAAGTGGACAAAATGTTGACTGTGCTCTAGGGATGCAGCTTTTACAGAACTCCAAAAGAGTCAGTCTTCTCCGTTAGCTTTGAGACTGTTGACTTTTCATGACTACTGGGCCACCAAGCTGCGGAGGGAGAAAGGATAAGAATAACCCCAAGTTGAAGTGTGACAGGCACCACTGCCTTACTGAAGTTCAGTAATTTCTCTTGGATAGATGATTCCCAGTTCATTCGGTGGCTTTGGTACCTTTCCAGAATGCTGAGATGGTTGATTTTAGTTGTTTTGTTAGTATTTTTGTTGTTTTTATGGGAGAGTGGTTCGCCAAGGTCCTCACTTTACCATTCCAGAAGTCAATCTCCCTTGAAAGCATTTTCATTGATTTATTTTTATTATCTTGATTATTTTTTTTTATTTTTAGAGAAAGAGTGTGAGCAGGGGAGAGGAACAGAGGGGAGGAGATAGAGATAGGGAGGGGGAGAGGGAGGGAGGAAGGGAAGGAGGGAGAGGGAGAGGGAGAGAGGGAGAGGGAGAGAGAGAGAGAGAGAGAGAGAGAGAGAGAGAGAGAATGAATCCCAAGTACACTCCATGCTTGGCGTGGAGCCTGACGCAAGGCTCGATCCTACAACCCTGGGACCATGACCTGAGCTGAAATCAAGAGTAGCATGCTCAATTGCCTGAGCCACCCAGGCACCCCTTGAAAGTATTTTTAAAAGAGAAGTATTTCTGCAAGATGAGGAATGAACGCAGGACAAAGCAATGAGATATACAAAGTAAAGGAGGGAACATAACTTAGAAAAGTATAATGTTACTTAAATTGGTAATGTGTCCCTCCTGAAAAAAAATGTGTATATTACAGACAACTTAGAAGTAATGCCCTAGATCAGAACCATGGCTGGGAAAAGGGATCTGGGATCTGGTGGGAGTTAGGAAAGACTTGACAGTGATGGAACCTGTCCTGTTTAAGGAAACATCTAGAGCTGTCAAGGTTAAGAAACCTACAGGGGAAAGGATAAATATAAGTAAGGGTCAAGGGTTAACTAGAGGAAAAAATATATATAACATAGTATTTCCTACAGAATAATTTTATCTTGTCAATAGGAAGCAAAAAAATCCAAACTTTCCAAACTTTCCTATTGAAGAAAGGAAATTTTGAACTATTGCGAATATGAAAAGGAGTAGAAAGGAGGTACAATAAATAGAAAACACAAAGCGAGACAGCAGAAATATGCCCTAAAATAAAGTTAATAGGTGCAAGTGAGGATGAGTCAAACTCACAGATCAGAACACAGAGAATTTCTGAGTAGATATAAGAACAAGATACAATAATATATTGTTGGCAAGGATCATGTAAACAAAGCTGGAAAACCAAGGTTAAAAAATCCTGGCACATTAAGAAAAGAACTTAACTCCAACCAGGGTAGCAATTTTAACATCAGAAGGAAAAAAAGAGTTTAGGGTGAAAATAAGGGACACATGGGGACTCCAGGGTGGCTCAGTTGGTTGAGTGTCTGCTTCGATCAGGTCATGATCTCGCGGTTTGTGAGTTTGAGCCCTCACTGTGTGGAATAATTGTCAGCATGGAGCCTGCTTTGGATCCTATGTCCCCCTCCTCTCTCTGGCCCTCTCCCACTTGTGCTTTCTCTCTCTCTCTTGAAAATTAAAAAAAAAAAAAACATTTTAAAAAAGAGGGGCACCTGGGTGGCTCAGTTGGTTAACTATCCAACTTCAGGTCATGATCTCACAGTTCGTGACTTTGAGCCCTGCATTGGGCTCTGTGCTGACAGCTCAGAGCCTGGAGCCTGCTTCACATTCTGTGTCTCCCTCTCTCTCTGCCCCTCCCCTGAGTGCACTCTGTCTGTCTGTCTTTCTCTCAAAAATAAATATTTAAAAAATATTTTTAAAAAGAAGGGACAAATGGAGAGGTTATATACTAATAAGGAATAATAAATCCAAATGAAATAACAAACAGAAGCATATATACCTCCATCAATGTAGCCTTAAAATATATAAAGCAATAAATAGCTAACACGGGGAAATGGATACATCAATAATTATATTTGGAGGTCTTAGCACACTCTTTCAGAATATGATACAGCAAGCAGACCCAAAATAAGCATGATAGAACATTTGATTAATACAATTAATAATCTTGAGCTAACACACACACACACACACACACACACACCTCTCTTTATACCTAACAAAAAAAAATCTGCATATGTTACAAAGTATGACCTTCGTTTCATTTTCCAACTCTAATGGAATAAATTTACAATTTAGTAAAAATAGAACAATTACAAATCCCATATTCCTAGGAAAAAATGAAAACTGCCTTTAGGCTGAAGGGGAAATGACAAGGGAAATCGTGAAATACTTAGAACTAAATTACGATGTCAAAGTTTGTGCTGAGTTGCAATGTCAACATTTGTACTAAAGCAATACCTAAGGGAAATTAAAATTTTTGACATTTATCGGAAAACAAGAAATACGGAGAACAAAAGAGGTGAGTGTGTAACTCAAGGTGGCAAAAAGCAACAGAGCAAACCTACAGAGATGAGAAGAAAGGAAGCAACAAAGCTAATGGCAGTAATGAAAGGAGAGAACAAAAACAATGGAGAAAATTAGCAAAACCTAAAGCAGGTCCTTTGAAAAGTCTAAACACAAATTTCTGATAAGAGTAGCTAAGCAAAAAGCACTGTGCTCAGCTAAGTATGGCTTGTTCATGCTTGTCAACTTATGGTTGCCAGACAGTTGTTTCTACTCTAAGGAAAGAAGAGGAGGAGGTGGAGCCTACAGAAGAGGAGGAGCCTATAGAGGAGGTGGGGCCCATAAAGGAGGTGGAGCCTATAGAGGGGGTGGAGCCTATTGAGGAGGTGGAACCTACAGAAGAGGGGGAGTCTATAGAGGAGGTGGAGCCCCTAGAGGAGGTGGAGCCCCTAGAGGAGGTGGAGCCTACAGAGGAGGTGGAGCCTACAGAGGAGGCGGAGCCTATGCCCAGGAAAGCAAATACTTGCCCAGACTTCCCGTGGAGATTTCCACCTGCAAGGGAATCTGGGAAGGTAAGCGTTTCACTTGAACACAGCTGCTGCCAGGAACACGGTTTGGGTGGAGGAGAGAGAGGAATGGGCGGTGAGTAGGCAAACTACAGTCACTTGGAAACTTTGGTAAAAAGGATACAGGAAAACATAAAATGGCATATAAGCTAATAGAGAACCGTATCAACGCTCGTTTATAGGAAAACTCGTTCTCCTGACTGCTGGCTACACTTCTACCATTTGTTGCCCAGACAAGTCTTATCTTATACAAGTTGTTCCATAAAATGGGAAATATAAAAGGTAAGGCTGGGATGACCATAAGGACAAAACTGGCCAAGAAAAGTGAAAGAGAAGAAAAGCAAAGGGAACATTAATGCAAAAGTCTTAAAGTATCGGTCAGCCAAATCCAAGACTGTATTTAAAAAAAAAACACACATAATTTCTCAGGATCAAATAGGGCTCATCTAAGAGTCCATGGGTTAGTTAGGGGTGTCTGGGTGGCTCAGTTGGTGAAGTGTCTGGCTCTTGGTTTGGGCTCAGGTCATGATCTCATGGTTTGTGAGTTCAAGCCCCGCATCGGGCCCTGTGCTGACAGCATGGAGTCTGTTTGGGATTCTCTCTCCCTTCCTCTCTCTGCACCTCCTTTGCTCACTCTCTCTGTCTCTCTCAAAATAAATAAATCAGCCAAAAAAAAAATTCATGGTTAGTTAAAAATCAAGAGTATTTTGATGTAAAATTCACCACACAAATGGACTAGAGATGAAAAAAATCACATGACCTTCTCAGGAGATGCGGGAAATTCTTGATAAAGTTTGCGATGAAAATGTTACAAACACCAGGAAGAAGAGGGAAGTTTTTTTTTTTTTTAACTTAGTAAAACCTTCAGTAAATATCATACTTAAAACTTTAGACGCATTTTTTTTCAAGATGCAAACATGGTTCCTTTCCCATTACTGTCCAATATGGTATTAGAAGTCCTTGCTTCTAAGTCCACACACTTCCTGCCTAGACAGTTGCAATGGTCTGTCCAAAACAGACAGCCCAGACCCCAAAAGCTCCCCCAACTCAGACCCACTGTTCACAATGCAACTGACAAGAGAGGGTCAAAAACTTTCAGCGCACCCCCCGTGGCTGGTAAAACCTTCCTAGAAAGAGCATGATGTCCAGAGAAAGGACCATGGGATTTGCCGTGGTTGGATCCGCACTCACTCCATGCCTCACCATCTAATGGTCCTGACGCCAGGCAGCTAAATCAGCTAACCTCTCCCAGCCTCGGTTTCCCCTGCTGTAAAATGGGCATTAGTGTTGTGAGAATTACAAGCATTACCATGTGCAGAGAGAGCCCAGAGAGAGAAGGCACAGTTCCCTTAGGTAGGCATTCAGGGCATCCACAATCTGGATCCCACCCATATCTCCAACCTTATTTTCCATGACTCTTCATGCAAAATCCACCTGGATTCCCGTCGCGTCCCTGCCTCCGATCCTTGCTCCCTGGCAGGGAATCAACTCTCCACTTCTCTGAGCCAGCATCGAGATTGAGAGGGCGGCTCAAACAGACCTAGCTTTGAACTCTCGCCTTTCGGAACCTTAGTTAACTTCACCTGTAAAATGAGTTAAGGCTCTGACTCAACGGGAAAATCTCTGCTGAGCTCTTAGCACAGATTCTCAGGACACTTGCCAGTCTGGGGGTGGGAGCCCAGATTTGTCCCTGAGCACCCCCTCGGCTGCGTTGCAAAGGTCACACAGAAAACTACCAACGTTGGTATTTTCCAAAGCATCTTCCGGGAAATACTAGTTCTGTACGATAGTGATTGGCGTTACCTGGAAGAAGGTTGTGATACCACGTGGGTAAGGGGAATTACAGGCCCAACAGAGCGAAACGAGTTTGTTGACTACAGGGCTCTACGGAGCCTTGATTGCTAATATGTATTGCGAGTTTCTAAAGGGTGATACTAATTTCCATCATTTTCCCAACTAGGTAGCTACAGAATGCTTTTGAATGCTCACCCGGGCCCCCCACACTAGGATTAAGTGTTCTGCAAAACTCGCTTGGAACATAATGGTCGAAGTAAGCCTGAGCGTAAAGGTTAATGGCTCATTCAATATTTGCTTTCCTCTTTGATGGAAACAGGATACGTTAGAAGTCAGTGGCTGTGGGAGCCATAAGTCTGGGAGCTAAGAATTTCATTTTCTGTTGGCTTTAGGAAGCTTCACTGGCCTACTGGAGAGTTGATGGAGTAAAAGCCGTGACTCGAGTCTTTAGGACTCGGTCCTTCCTTCGGTGTGCCTCACGCCGTGAGGGTGTGAGTCACCTTCGGGGTGACTCATGCCTGCTTCATGGTCCCCACGAGGGTTCCTTCTGAGTGGCCCCAGCACTCAACTATCCCATCTGCCCCAGACTTCCGAGGTACCACTTGAACTTCTCACTTGGTATCGTATCTAACGTGTCCTACCTTGCTCTGCTCGTGCACGTGTGTTCTGTTAGACCTTCTGGCTGGCCTTGTCCCTGGTTCCTGGGAGGTGGACTTAAGTCCTTGGAATTTTCCTGGTTATAGTCATGCCTCTGTTCCTCATGACGGGCTGCTCAGAATGCACCTGTGTTTATGCTAACGGGGGGCACCAGGATAGGGGCAGGCCATGCCAGAAAGACCAACCGCGTGGTTAGGAGTTTGGGGCTTTGGGCTATATGAAGTCAGCCTGACTTCTGGGGACGAGAGGAGAACTGAAGACCGAGATTCAAAGAATCATACCTCCGTAAAGAAGCCCCAGTAAAAACCACAGACGGGGCTGGGGAAGGACGTGACCCTCCAAGTTAGGAGCCTTCCAGAACTCACCCCATACATCTTCTCTTCTGGATGATTCTGAGTTGCATTCTTTGGCTATAAGACTGTAATCATGAAGTATGGCACTTGGTCCTGAGTTCCAAGAATCGTTCTAGTGAAATATTGAACGTGGGGGGGGGGGGGTGGCGGTGGGAAGCTCCAAATTTGCAGCCAGTTGGTCAGAAGTGAGGGTGGCCTTGGGGGGGGGGGTCTGAAGTGAATTGGGGGCAGCGGTGTGCCCTTAACCGGTGAAATTTGGCCTAACTTGGGGGAAGCTGGTGTCAGAAGTCTCTGCAATGGTGCTGAGTGGAAGGTGCTAGACGTAAAAAAATGCATCCCATAGTCTTTAAAAATGCAAACCAGGGGCGCCTGGGTGGCTCAGTCGGTTGAGCGAGTGTCCGTCTTTGGCTCAAGCTATGACCTCGGGGCTCCTAGGTTCAAGCCCCGTGCCGGGCTCTGTGCTGGCAGCTCAGAGCCTGGAGCCTGTTGTGGATTCTGTGTGTCCTTCTCTCTCTGCCCCTCCCCTGCTCACTCTCTCAAAAATTAATAAACATTAAAAAAAATTAAAAGTGCCATTACCAGTTCATTGAAAAAAATCAAAAACACAAACCAATATATAGTGACGGAAAACAGCTCAGTGGCTATTTAGGACCAGGATGGAGGAAATTTTGGGGGTGATGGATATGCTATCTTGAATGTGGTGATGGTTTCATAGGTGTATATATGCATATATGTCAACACGTATCAAATTGTACCATTTAAATGTGTGCATTTAATTATATGTAAATAGTACTTTAATAAAGCTAATTAAAAAAAAAAAAGCTCAGCATAGTCCTCACCTGTCATGACCCTCTCCAGAACCTTCCATGATTTACCCAAGTGTACAGAATCCAGACCTTCTGTGATCCGGCCCTAAGATATCTTCCCGGCCTCGCCTGTCAGCTCCGCACTACACAAATTATATTATTTCTTGCTATTCCCCCCAAGTAGACCCCATGCGTTTGCCACCTCGGTCACTTTGTCTGTTCCCTCTGCCTAGAATGCCCTTCCCTGAGTTACCACCTTCCCCGTGTAATCTTTTAGATCCTTAATAAACCATCACATCACTCAGCCTCCTCCTCTCCTCTTTTCTTCTCCTTCTTTCTTCAGGCTAAGCCACACTTAACTAACTTAACTCCTTTCTTAAGCCAGGTCCTGGTTCCTCACCTTTTGTTTACATTAGGGAGAACAAACCTGTCAAGTTTTTATTTTGGTATTACTGTGTGTTCTGTCTACGGAGTAAGTTCCGTCTACCGCCCAGATTTCAAGTGATAGCTGCCTTCAATCTTCACATTGAATTTCCCTCCTTCCCCCCCCCCCTTTTTTTTAATTTTTAAATGTTTTTATTTATTTTTGAGACAGAGCATGAGCAGGGGAGGGGCAGAGAGAAAGAGGGAGACACAGAATCCGAAAAAGGCTCCAGGCTCTGAGCCGTCAGCACAGGGCCGGACGCGGGGCCCGAACTCACAGACTGTGAGATCATGACCTGAGCCGAAGTCGGACGCCCAACCGACTGAGCCACCCAGGCGCCCCAGGCAGAGGTAACTTTTTGCTGGTTATTGATACCCTAAAGCTTTTTAGGGAAAATTTTAAGAGAATAAATTCCCTGGAACCATGTCTGACCCAGTGAACCATCGTGTGTTTCCCCCCTTCTCCAGCTATGAGACTTTTTTTTTTTTTTTTTGCATTTGTAAAATGAGACGCTTCTAAATCTGATATCCCGCACTTACCTGATTATATAAGGTGGAAGAATTGGTCTCTGGCGTCTGGCTTCTGGAATAAGGGGCCCTGTCCTGGGGGGGTTGGGAGGGTTTGAGAAGGTACCCCATCTAGTGGCTACCCACGGGCACAGCGGGGACCATCCGTGGCACTCTCACCCTACAGGGGCTGCCGCACCTGTTCCCACATGCCGACAATCTCCGTGGACTCTCGCGAGGTGCGGCATGTAAGATAGGCGTCCGAAGATGTGACATTGCCCTTGCTCTGATGGAAGTCTGGAAGGCAATTCTAGGGATCCTACCCCTGGGGACACACACGTTTGAGAGTAAGGATGAAAACGGACTAACCTGCATCCGCTCTCCCCCAGCACATATTACGTTTCCCGTCACCTCCCCTTATCGGAAACCTAAGTGCCTGGCTGTGAGTGTGGGCGCCTGTGTCTGGATGCGGACTTCTGTTTTTTTGTTCTCGTTCTTACCTGCTCTTACCGCCCTCCCCGAACAATCTTCTAGATCCTTAAACCATCACATCACTCAGCCTCTGTGTGGACGCAGGCTCGTGCTTTCAGGACCCACGGGAACACACGTGACTCACGAAAGCCAGCAGCCCCCCTCGGCCAACTGAATCCTGTGGGTCCCCTTAGCTCTTCCTGGCACCTGCCAGTTTGAGCACGCCAGTGTGGCTGAAATCAATGGCACTGGGGTCAGTACCAGTAAAGCTCTTTGCTAACCTTACACAGCAAAATACAATGAATAAGTGAACACTAAGGGCACATTTTTGTGTGTGTGTGTTTTTTTTTTTTTTTTTTTTAGCAAATGTATTCTTCCTCCATTATTAAAAAAAAAAGATTGAACGGCCAAAAGTTAAATCTCCCCTTACCACAAAAGTAAAGAGAATCATGCATCGAGGTGATCCCGTGGGACTTCTGCACACACACTCGTTTTCTCTCTCCAGGCGCCCTGCAGCCCCAGGACCTTGTCCTCGGCAGGTGAGTTTTGTCCACCCCCCCCCCCCCCGCCCCCCAGCCTTGGGCACCTTCCCCGATCAGGGCATCGTGACCTGCCTCTCAGTCCTCCTAGCCTGAATGCTCCTCCCTCATGGCCTTCACGAGCCAGTCCCGTTCCGTCCCCTGCTCAGAGTCGCTCGTGTCGCTGGCCTCCACGACCAGCAGTTTCGAATAGTTGATTCTCTGCTCTTGGGGCAGTGTCCGCTGGACGGACAGGAACAGGGCCAGCCAGAGCAACAGGCCCACGCAGCAGGCCTGGTACAGAAAAGACAGGCTGAAGGACATCACCACGAAGCCCCCCGCAAAGCTGCCCAGGCTGGACCCTCCCCCGTACAAGTGGCCTTGGAACATGGCACTCAGGGGCCTCTCCATTCCCGGAGAGGCCAGGTGCTCGACCGAGGCCTTCACCGCCCAGCCCAGAGCCCCACTGCTGATGGCGCTCAAGGTCTGAGCGGGGAGGACGGACCACCAGTTCCAGAGGAAGGCGTAGTAGAGTAGCTGCCCGGCCAGACAGCCCAGCCCTAGCCCCACGGTGCCCACCCTGGTCAGTTTCCTAAGCACTGTCGCTCTGAACGGATGGACCACAATCTCCCCCAGCCAGCCCAGCGCCACCGAGAAACCCATGACCAGCTCGCCGCTCCCGTGGTCCTTCATGTGCCAGAACAGAAAGTTCTGTACCGTGCTGGTGGCGGCTCCTATCAGGAAGACAGTGAGGGCCAGGAGGGTGAGGCGGGGGTCGCCGGCCACCAGAGACAGCGCCTTGACTGTTTGGTAGCTGGGCTCCCGCCGCCTGCACGTGGGGACGGGAAAGGCGATGCTCACCAGTAAAGCCAGCGTGCCGACCAGTGAGTAGCCATAAAAGTGCAACACACCCCGGGGGCCATTTGTCACCAGGGAGCAGTCCAGCCGTCCCACCAAGGCTGCGATGCCACAGGCCCCCGTGGACAGGCCCAGCAGCCTCCAGATCCACAGGCTTCTGTAGCGGTCCGTGGCGTCCACACAATCCAGGTACTCGTAAAGGCTGTCGTCTGCCACCCGCTCCAGAGGGGCCGTCAGCAGCTCCCAGAACACCATGGACCCCAGGGAGAGGAAGAAGGTCCACCGCAGCCCTTCCGAGGACAGGCCAAGGGCCCGGGCGTGGCCCTCGGCTGCCGACCAGTTGGCTGGGCTTCCCAGCGCTGCACCTCCAGCAAGCAAAGGGAGGGCGGTCCCGCCCACCTTAAAAGCCCCTTCCCGAGAGGGAGCTTTCACCCCCGAAGTGACAGGATGGACAGCTAGGGACGTGGTCCTCGCTCCCTCCACGGAGCCCACGGCGTGGCCAGGAGGACGACCGGACGGCTCGTGGACACTTCCCGCGGGTCCTTTCCCCACGCCAGAGGCCTCCACGGTCCCAGGACTGCTCTTGGATGCGGGGCTGGGCGCCCCCGGCGGCTGGTTCGAGGCGAAGGTCCCGGTCAGCGCGGCCCCCGGTGGCGGCGCGGTGGGGGTGGCGCCGTCGCTGGCGTTACAGGAACCCGACCGCAGATCTTTGTCCAGCGGCGGCACCAGGACCAGCAGCAGGCTGGCCCCCACCGAGCCGAGCAGCGAGCCCATCAGAAGCACCCTCCTCTTCTGGTAGCTTTTGGCCAGGAAGGCACAGAAGGGACCCCAGAAGGCTGCGATCAGGTGCTTGGTCCCCATCAGGATGCCCACCCAGGGCGCGGCCAGGCCCAGCTGCCTCAGGTAGAGGGTCAGGAACGGAGTCACGCAGGCGTCCCGGACCCCGCACACCAGGTGGAAGAGCCTGGCCACCCCCAGAGCCCTGCTGACGTCCCACTGGGGGTTGGCGCTCATGGCTGCCCGGCTCCGTCAGTCCCGGGCGGGCGGGGGGCGGAGCTGGGCGCGGGGCGGGCGCGGGGTCACGGCCATGGGCCGGGAGGGGGGCGCGGGACGCGGGGCGAGCGGGGAGCCCCCTCCGGCCTCGGGCGGCGCCGCGGTCACCGGGTCAACGGCCGCCACGCCCACCCACCCCCTCCACGTCCGGCCACCGCCCCGGAAGTAGCCCCGCCCCCTGACGCCGCACCTGGGGGGCGGGGCCGGCGCACCTGCGCGCCGCACCTGCCGGGCCCGCAGCCCCTCCCGCCGTCCGCGTGTGAGTGAGGGTGGCGGCCAGTGGCCGGCCCCGGGTCCCCCGAGAACCTGAGTCAGTTCTCTGAGTCGCTTCAGGCGAGGAAAACTGGGGGCCGGTGGGGGGCGGGGATGCGATTCACGATAGGACCTACCTGTTACCCTCAGGGACCGTCCCTGTCCACCCTCACTGACAAATCCCACCCGCTCCGCAGACTCGCGCTCCCCTCCCCTGCTTTATTTTTCTCCGCAGCACGCATCACCACCCAGCGCACTACCGGTTTCTATTTCGCGTGTTTCTCTCGTTTCTTGTCTGGGTCCATCAGAGGCAGAACTCCAGGAAGGCAGCTATTTTCGTCCCCAGGGCACAGAGCTGTTTCCTTGGATGCCAGCTGCCCCGGGGGACAGACACTATTGGTGACACGGTCTCTTCAGTGCGGACAACCCCCAGAGAGCAGGGCTGGGTCTTGGGGTAGCCCCCTGCCCCCCACGCAGGCAGCCGTCCCGGCCCCTGGAACAGTATGTACTTAGTGGTTAGTTTCAATCCACATCTCAGGGAGCTCAGTTGTCCAATTTGAGGGCACACCTCCCAGAGGCGGTGAGCTAACATTTGGGGCGGCAAATACAAACAGGTCAACAATCTTAGATCAACAGAAGTGTTTTCATTAATTGGCCTGATAGATGCTGGCAGAATTTCACTGATGACATTAGTGGTGTCTGAGTCCCATGGACTGGTTATCATTTTGCTGGAGGCCTTTCGTCTCTGGGCAAGCATTTATAAGAATCTAGAGAGTCAGGTTGTCCTGCCCTTTGACATGGTATTGTGGGCTTTACTCCCAAGTGGTCCAATGTCCACCTACTGATTCGGTGACCCTTTCATGCAAGGTTTGCTCAGAGCACCTAATTTGGCTGGGGTGGGGGTTGAGGGGGGTGGCGATTTGCCCACACAGGTCAGAATGTGTAGGGGACTTTGGTCTATGACTTGCTTTCGTTGTGAGCTGGTGGATTCTTGCAGGAGGGGCCCAGAGATCTCACCCAATTCGAACAGCTGGTAAACTCGCAAATGTTTACTTGAAGATCCTAGTAATCGCGAATGCCAAAACTGATACAAATCAGCTGATACAAGTCAGCATCCCTCACGCCAACAGCCACAGGTAAACCCACTCAAATCCAGTGATATCGGTCATTTCTGGTTTGAAACCCCCTCAGTCTCAGGCTTGCCCCTAATCCCTCTCTCCCCGGGTTCTGCAGGGGGGCAACTACAGTGGAATATCTCACATCCATCCACTCCTTGGTCTTCATCGATCCAGAGCTGGAAGGCACTCTGCCATGCTGGTGTCCCTTGGACCCACCTGCCTAGACCCCCAGGCAGCCCCTCTTGCAAGGGGTCTCGCAGACTTGCCCCCCACTGCTGGGGCGATGAGGCCAAAAGTAAAGTGCCTTCCTCTCTACTCTTGGATCCCCTCCTCCCACCATCCCCTGGGGCCCTGCCCAGG
Organism: Leopardus geoffroyi; assembly: GCF_018350155.1. NCBI lineage: Eukaryota > Metazoa > Chordata > Mammalia > Carnivora > Felidae > Leopardus > Leopardus geoffroyi. The sequence goes on from NC_059330.1 coordinate 3,299,290, forward strand.
CAAGAGAGATGACCTCAGGTCCATGCTTTTATGTTTTCTCTGTTACTTTTCTTCCCACCCTACACCTAGTCCCGAGGGTGAAGAAACTGGTCTGTGTCACCGAACTTCCCTATTTTGCATCTGGATACACGTTTTAGAACTCAGGGCGCCTGGGTGGCTCAGTCGGTTAAGCGTCCGACTTCTGCTCAGGTCATGATCTTGTGGTTTGTCAGTTCGAGCCCCACATGGGGCTCTGTGCTGAGCTCAGAGCCCGGAGCCTGCTTGGGATCGTGTGTCTCTCTCTCTCTGCTCCTCCCCCGCTCATGCTCCCTCTCTCTAAAATATAAACAGTGAAAAGATTTTTTTTTGAATCCAGATGTCGCTAGGTATTAGATAAAAGCAAAAATACTTTAGTGTGTTTATTGGAACTGACAATTTCCTCTCACTCGGGAGAGACACCTGCCTGGGAATGCAGGACGAGGAGGTGGCTGGAAGGAAGAAAAGGAACAGACTCTCAGAAGGGAGAGGCTGCAATTATCTTTGCCTGCTTCCCATCCCCCACCCGCCCCCCCAGGCCACAGGGCCCTGGCCGACATAGCATCTCTCACTGGGGGTGGTTTAAGGGCCGAGGGGGGATCTTGAGCCGCACAAGTGGGAATTGAAGATCAGTGGAGGCGTGGACATTTGTGCACGGAGCCGGGTCTTGCTTGCGTGTGTGCAGCTTTGCTGGGACCTTCCTGGGGCCTGTGTGTGGGCCCTGCTCCATCACCTGCCACGGCCCAGTAAGCGCCCTATGCTCCGGTCACTCGCTGGCTCCTACTCACAGCCAGAAGCCACCCAGGGCAGCCAGGCCTCATTCCGGCGGCTGGTGTGAGTGTTTGGAGGCTGGTGGGGTAGTGTATCCGTACTCTTGGGCCTGGGCTCTCAGACTCGGCGCTTCTGCTGCCCCTGCGGGCTCACTGGACGATGCCGGAGAACGTGTTGATGGGCATTAGAAGGGGCTTGGGCTTGGCTTTGGTCCCTTCCACCTCCTGCCCGTGTGAACCGAGCTGTGATGCCTCGGACTTGTGGGCCCCGGAACATGGCTCTGGGCAGGGAGAGACCTCGAATCTGTGGGTGGAGAGAGGCCAGCTCAGGAGACCCATCTCTGGGGTCAAATCTTCCCCGGGGGGGGTTTGAAGGTAGTCCCTCTATTATAGATTATACAGAGGAGGCCTCATGGAAAGAGGAGGGAGTCAGGACAAGGAAAGAGCATCCTGGGCGGGGTGGGGGTGGGGGGGTGGACACCGAGAGAGGAGGCGTGCCTGCGCAGTCACTCGGTGTATGCCTTCCTTACCCAAATACACCGCCCCAGGGGAAACCTCTAAGCAGCCCCAGGTTAACCTTTGTGGGAGGGACTGTGCCGACACAGGGGGTCAGATCTGTGGCCGCAGACCAAGTGTATGTAGAGAAATCTCCGGAAACTTAAATAGCAGGGGCTGGCCAGAGTCAGCCATTCATTAGTTCTTCTCCCTGGATTCATAGGAAGTCACAGGGCAGTGGCCTAAGTCCATCCCACCAGGGACACCTGCCTGGCCACAGGGTCTGCCTGCGACAGGTGTCCCGGGCTAGAGGCAGGAGATAAGAGGGGCCGGCTGCCGCTCACGTGTGCCCCGTGGGGCATGCAGGGGTGGCGAGGCCCGGCCTCACCTGACCACGTCCTTGAATGTTCGCCGACTGTCCTTGTCCAGGAGCAGCGTCAGGAGCCTCTGGTCCTGGCTCTGGATCTGGATGTTGGCCGTCCGGAAGGTGTTTGTCACCATCTGCAAACAAAGAGAGCTCGTGTGAGTGTCACCTTTGTGACAGATGGGCTTGCCAACACCTCCTACCCTCTCCGGTGTTTTTGTTCAGTGCACGGGTCCCCAACTCTCTTCCTGCAAGTGACTTGGAGCAGTGACAGTATTCTGCAGAAACAGTGTCTGGGCTGCCCCGGCCCCCAGGTGTCGCGTCATTTCTGCAGTTGTCCTAAATTTCGACAACCTAGATCTTGCCAAGTTATCAAGATACCTGAGACCTCCATAGAACGGGTGCGTATATTACATGTGCAATTTTGGCGGGGGGGGTGGGGGTGGGGTGGGGAATATTTCAGGGATTTTAGGAGTCCTGACCGCTGTCCTCAGAGTTGAATTACATATGAAATGATTTCCCTGGGGCCGAGATAGAGGGTCTAGGAAGCGGCCACCTACCCTCATGACGCAGACCAGCCCTGTATCTGTTTGCACCATGGAACTGTCTAGGGACCAGGCACAGGTGGGAAAGCATCTATTCCCTGCACAGGAAACCTGGGGCAAAGGGCTTCCTGCCTTCTATGCTCCAAAGCCCTGCGTGGCTTCTCTAGAAAGTACCCAGGACCAAAGGAAAGCAGCCAGCAGGCTCAAATCCCCTGACCCGAGGGGCTGCCCGGAGGGAGGGGACCTCTCGGGAGAGGATTGGGAGCATCTTGCGTTCCAGGTGGGGCCTTCAGAGGGACTTTCCGGGTGGCTGGCCCACTCTATATGCAGACAGCAGCTTTGGGGGGCTTGTCCCCCCCTCCAACATTCTGGACCTCTAGAGTTCATCTTGCTCAAGAACTCTCAACCCTGGAAATCACCTTTCCAAAACAAAATTAGAGATTCCTACTGACGTGGTCTGGACTTGAGCCCAGGCACAGGCATTTTTAAAAAAAATTTTTTTTTCAACGTTTATTCATTTTTGGGACAGAGAGAGACAGAGCATGAACGGGGGAGGGGCAGAGAGAGAGGGAGACACAGAATCGGAAACAGGCTCCAGGCTCTGAGCCAACAGCCCAGAGCCCGACGCGGGGCTCGAACTCACGGACCGCGAGATCGTGACCTGGCTGAAGTCGGACGCCTAACCGACTGCGCCACCCAGGCGCCCCCAGGCATCTTTAATAAACTCCCTTTTGCAGGCAGGATGGAGACCGTGGAGCTAATCCAGCTTTTCCCTGTGTTAGAGCAGAGGTACAAGCAACAGCCGAAACTGGGTGGAGGTGGGGGTGGGGGTGGGGAGTCAGGCACATCTGGGCATTTCGGCCGAACATTCGTCGGAGTGGGGGTAGGACACTGACCAGGATGCTAGCTGGACAACCATGAGCATTGGGATGTCATCCGTGACCTTCCAGAAGTATCTGGAGAGACTGCGGGGAGGTTAAATTCCTGCGTGGGCTGGGGGGTGGGGAAAGCCAGATGCATTACGATGGCTTAGGGGACCCCGCTTGAACTGACCCCAGCTGGTGAGGGAGAAGACTGAGGTCTGGAGGGATTGACCGTCACCTTCTGAAGCTTTCACAGTAGTAGGCGTGGGAACCAGCTCCCTGACTCCCCACTCAGTGCTCTTTCTCTGCGTCAGGCTGTTCTAGGTATCTCCCAGCAGGATCTGGGCCTGCCTGACCTTGCCCCCCAGATAGCCAGCGGCGGTCTCCGGGCCTCCTTCCACCTGCCTGCCTTGCACACAGAGGCCTTCATTTCCCCCTTGTGGTCTGCGTGCCTCCCCACACCCGACCCTGCCTGGCTTTGGCCCTGTGACGACCACGGGGCTTCTGGATTTCATTCTATGGATGCGTTGAAAGGGCGAGACTCCGTATTGCAAAAGGTCTCAGCCTCAGCTCGTTAGGGGCTGAGCAAAATGCTGCTATTCACGGTTCACTGTCAGGGGCTTCCTGCCTCCCATGCCCCCAAAGCCCCAATTCTGCCATTCCTGCCTTATTTCCCACCGCTTTCCTCTATCAAACTTCCCAGCCAGCCCAATGAGTCTCATTGCTGCCCCTTAAACTCACCAATCCAGCCACAGTGCCCTTGCCCTGCTGTTCTCCAAGCGGAGAACACCCTCCCTCCAGCTCACCGCGAAGCTCCCCTACCACGCGGTGTTCGTCTAGCCGTGCGTGCAGAACACATAACTGACCGGCCTGGGTTCCAAGAGCAAAGCAAAGCACCTGGCGCTTCCTCCAGCAAATCAGTGCGGGGGTAAAAGGAAACACGAAGGGGTGGTAAGTTTAGAGTCTCAAAAAGCCTACAGGCAGGTTGTTTCAAGAGGTCATGAGACATAGGAACTGTTAGGGGTGCCTGGGTGGCTCAGTCGGTTAAGTGTGGGACTTCCGATTTCAGCTCAGGTCACGATGTCACTGTTTGTGAGTCCAAACCCCGAGTGGGGCTCTGCACTGACAGCTCAGAGCCTGCTTGGGATTCTCTCTCCCTGTTCCTCCCTCGCCTGTTCTCTCTTAAAAAAAACAACAACAACAAACCAAAACAAAAAACAAAAAAACTTAAAGAAAAAGAAACCCTTGTAGGGAACGGACTTGGGAAGAGGAAATACAGGAGTATTTCCTACTTGCAGCCTACTTGAGGCTTAGGTACAGAGCTGTCCAATAGGAAGGAGGTGTCCCCTCAGCTCACGTGACCTCTCAGCCAATCAGAGCTCTCCTACGGTAGACCTGTTGGCGCAGAGAAAATGCGCGCATGCGGGTTAGGGATGAGGTCCTGGAGAGGTGGGGACAGACTAGCGGGCTCAGTAGAGAGCACCTGGGGGGGGGGGGGGCAGGCAGTTCGCACTGAGTGCTGGGGAGGATGGGGAGGATCGGGACCAGGGCACTCACAGTCCATGGCTGTACAGCGATCATGCCCCTTACAGTGTTGCCCATGCCCCCATGGCTGTGACCCCAGGGCCGTGTGGGCGCACAGAGAGGGGCACCTAGCTTACCCAGGAGCGGGGTGGGGGGGGGAGGGGTGAGCGTCAGGGAGGGCCTCCTGGGGGAGAGGACCCCTGAGTTTCCTTTTGAAGGAGAAATAGGAGCTATGGAAAGAGGACGGGGAAGAGAAAGGTAGGAACAGGTTTCGGACCAGGCACGGCACACGAGCAGGACACAGAGGTGTGTCTGCAGGGACTTTTGCACGTGCTGTGCGGCAAAGGGTCCGCAGACACAGGCCGGAATTGCTTATGGAGCCGAAGGGAGCCATGCTACGCAACACTGAAGAACTTTCCTGCCCTTCAGTCATACAGCCTGGGAAATGACAGAGGGGTTTTAAGCATAGGCAGGTCCGAGTTTTATATTATTGATTTCTTTTAAGTTCATTTCTTTATCTTGAGAGAGAGAGAGAGCATGAGCAGGGGAGGGGCAGAGAGAGAGAGGGAGAGAGAGCATCGCCAGCAGGCTCCGTGCTGTCAGCGCAGAGCCCCACTCGGGGCTTGAACTCACAACGGTGAGGCGATGATCGGAGCTAAAATCAAAGAGTTGGTGGCTTAACCAACTGAGCCACCCAGGTGCCCCTCGTTTAGAAATACCGCTCAGGCGGAGATGTGGAGGTGGACTTAAGGAGTATTGCGGTGGCATCAGCTAGGAGGCTACTGTGTTTGTCCCGCAAAAGGGGATGATGGAGGTCTGGACCGAGGGTGACCAAACCCGTCCTGGTGTGCCCGGGGCTCTCCGGGAGTTAGCACAGAAGGCCACGCACCCCAGGAAGCAGTCCTGAGTCCCGGGCAAATTCGCGTGGTTTGTCAACCTAAGTGGCTCCAAAGGAGGGAGATGAGGAGAAGGAGAAAGTTCGAGAAGTGTTAAGAGAGAAAACCAGCAGGACAGGGGAAAGCGAGGGAGACGAGGCATCTGAGGGGACTCCCAGAATCCTGGCAGAGGTGATGGGTTAATGACGGTACCATTAAATGAGAGGCCGGCCATAGCGGGGAGAAATGACATGAAAATCATTCTTAGCACATATACAGCTCTTTCTTGGTCACATACTCTTTTGAGAGCTTTACATGTGACAGTCATTCCTTCCCCACAACAACTGGGTAAGGTCTATTTTATATTATATTATCTACTCTTATTATTACCTATTATCTATTACCAATACCATTATTATTGTCCCCATTTACAGATGATGAGATTGAGACATAGGCAGCCTGATTAACTTGCCTGAAGTCACATAGCTGGTAAATGGCAGAACCGAGTTCTGTACCCAAGCAGCCTTGGTCCGGCTCTGGAGAGCTCTTAGCCAAAGTCCTGGCTTTGTTTTTGTTTTTTTCAAAATTTTTTAATGTTTATTTATTTTTGACAGAGAGAGAGACAGAGCATGACCGGGGGAGGTCAGAGAGAGAGGGAGACACAGAATCCAAAGCAGGTTCCAGGCTCTGAGCTGTCAGCACAGAGCCTGACGCGGGGCTCGAACTCACGGACCACGAGGTCAAGACCTGAGCCAAAGTCAGATGCTCAACCAACCGAGCCACCCAGGTGCCCCCTGGCTTTGGTTTTGAATATCTTGTGTTTGGGGAGTTGTGGGACATCCAGTTCATGCTGAGTTGAGTGTAGGGTTGGAAACTCAGGGCGCGACTATCAGGAGATACAGATTTGGGAGTCCTTAATACATCGGACTCAGACCACACATGTGGGTTAGCTAGTCCAGGGAATGAGAAAAGAAGTGGGCCATGGATAGAAGTTGAGAATAGTAGTTATTTAAGAAACTGGTTTAGGGGCGCCTGGGTGGCGCAGTCGGTTAAGTGTCCGACTTCAGCCAGGTCACGATCTCGCGGTCCGTGAGTTCGAGCCCCGCGTCAGGCTCTGGGCTGATGGCTCAGAGCCTGGAGCCTGTTTCCGATTCTGTGTCTCCCTCTCTCTCTGCCCCTCCCCCATTCATGCTCTGTCTCTCTCTGTCCCAAAAATAAATAAACGTTGAAAAAAAAAAATTAAGAAACTGGTTTAGGAAAAGAGCCCAGGGAAAGAGGCCAAAAAGTCACGGTCAGATATGTAGAACTTTGAGAAAGTGGTGTCTCCAAATTCACAGATTTAGGGAATTTAAAGACTCGGAGAACAGGGCATCAGTTCTGGTGGTGGAACTCATTAAAAATTGATCAAAGTGGGGGGCAACTGGGTGGCTCAGTTGATTGAGCGCCCAACTCGTGGTTTCGGCTCAGGTCGTGATCGCAATGGTTCATGGGTTCCAGCCCCACGTTGAGCTCTGCGCTGATATGTGGAGTCTGCTTAGGATTCTCTCTCTCTCTCTGCCTCTCCCCTGCTCATGCTCTCTCTTTCTCTTTCTCTCCTCTCCAATAGATAAATTAAGTAATTAATTTAAATAATTGATCAAAGGAATAAAAACCTAGAAAAATTGCCTATGACAGTGTTGGAAGCCAGCTTTATTGGCATATCAACATATAAGTGGGACTTTAAATAAATATTTTTTCAATTTAAAGGTAATCATGACAGAAAAAGTAGCATATATAGCTTGCAAATTGTCAGAGGGGGAAAATAAGCTAACAGAGCTTAAGTCCCTCCCTCTCCCCAAACAGCAAAAGCATTACAAAAATCAGAAAGCACAACATAAGACAGCAGAAAAAGATCAAATAGTGCGTAAAATTAGTGTTGATGGATTAAACTATAAATCGGTAAAAAGCACAGACTTTCAGACTGAGTCAGAACAAACTCCCAACTGTATGCTATTTACAAGAGGCATATCTAAAATAAAATAAAAATGTTTTAAAAGTGAAGGATGGGGTGCCTGGATGGCTCAGTCCGTTAAGCATCCAGCTCTAGATTTTGGCTCAGGTCATGATCTCACGCATGGGTTCGAACCCCACATCAGGCTCTGTGCTGACAGTGTGGAGGTTGCTTGGGATCCTCTCTCTCCTTCTCTCTCTACCCCTCCTCTGCTCACTCTCTTGTGCTCTCAAAGTAAACAAGTAAACTTTAAACAATTTTTTTAAATAAAGGGATGAGGATTTCTGATTTCAAAATGGCAGAGTGTATATTTTCTTGTTCCTTTCCTCTTATAATTTGCCCCAAAACAAGGAGCTGCAGAATGTCCATCGATGGATGAATGGATAAAGAAGATGTGGTATATACATCCAATGGAATATTCCTTGGTGATCAAAAAGAATGAAATCTTGCCATTTGCAACTACATGGATGTAACTAGAGGGTATTATGCTAAGTGAAATCAGTCAGTCAGAGAAAGACAAATATCATAGGACTTCACTCCTATTTTGTGGTAAGACACAAAACAGATGAACATAAGGGAAGGGAAGCAAAAATAATATAAAAACAAGGAGGGGGACAAAACGTAAGAGACTCTTACATACAGAGAACAAACTGAGGGTTGCTGGCGGAGTTGTGGGTGGGGGGATGGGCTAAATGGGGGAGGAGCATTAGGGAAGACACTTGTTGGGATGAGCACTGAATGTTATACATAGAGGGTGAATCACTGGAGTCTACTTCTGAAATCATTAGAGCACTACATGCTAACTAACTTGGGTGTAAATTAAAAAACAAACAAACAAACAAACAAACAGGTGTGTTTTTCATGAAACTAGAAGACACCCAAAACCCTAAAACATGACATTTGAGGACAGAGAGAGGAAGGTCCAACACAAGGATCAAAACTCTGGAAAGCTTCTGAACGGGAGGCCACATATCCCTGAGATAGTGGTGATGAGATAGAGCCCGAATAAAGGGAACACACTGGAAGTTCTACAAGCAACGGTTAGATAGTTTCAAGTGCCCACTTCCAGCCTGAGCAGCCAAGCAACGAAACTCTCCCCCTGCCACAGACACCACAGAAGATGGACCAGAGAGACTCTGGACTTGGGGACACCACAGTTGGAGGAGGACGGTGTGAACACCATCCGTGTACTGTTGTCCAGGTAGATGGGCTACATGAATGTCTGCTCACTGAATGGTGAGACCCCTAATCCCCTTGCCTGACCCAGCCCCAGAGTACAGACACCAGCAGGCCTACTCCCCTTTAGCCCCCAAGGCAAGAGTCTGAAGGACCCTTTTCTGGGAAAACAAGACTGTCCTAACAATGAGACTTGAACATACTGACATTTGGGTTTCCCCAGGGAAAGGTCTATGGCCTTCGGAATGCCCACCATTGACTCAACTTTTTAGTACCTCAGTCTTTTTTTCCCCCCCAATCTTTTTTTTTTGAAGTTTATTTATTTATTTTTAGCAATCTCTACACCCAACGTGGGGCTTGAACTCATGATCCAGAGATCAAGAGTTGTAGGGTCTTCTGACTGACCCAGCCAGGTTCCCCTAGTGCCCCACTCTTAAATTTGAACATCAGCCAAGGATCACCAGATTTTTGGAGACAGCATTTAATGTTAAAAAGAATACTAATAAAATGAAGAAAGAAAGAAGAGAGACCCAAACAAACAGAAGGAATTTACAGGAAATAAATACAATCTAGGGGGCAGAAGAAAATTTCAAATAAACCACAGTTAATTAATATCTTCAGAGAAAGCAGATACTGCATCGATGACACAAGAATCAAATGATATTAAAAAATGAATAACCAGAGGGGCGCCTGGCCGGCTCAGCTGGTAGAGAGTGCGACTCTTGATCTTAGGGTTGTGAGTTTGAGCCTGAGCCCCACGTTGGGTATAGAAATTACTTCAAAATAAAATCTTTAAAAAAAAAGAAGAATCAGAAAACAAGAAAAAAATCTTGAAGTTTAAACATTCAGTAAGTGAGTTTGAAGAAAACTCTCAAAACTTGAAGAAAGAAAGAGAAGGATGGTGAGACAGAAAAGATTAGAAAATCAGAGTATCCCTCTAGATCTAACACCCAGCTCTCTGTAGTTCCAGAAAGAAATAACAAAGAAACAGAGGAAGGAAATAATTTTTAAAAACTACATTAGAAAATATGTTAGCACCAAAAGATGTGTTTAGATGATGTCTTTTTTTTTTTTAATTTTTTTAATGTTTGTTTAGTTTTGAGAGACAGAGAGAGACAGCATGAGCGGGGGAGGGGCAGAGAGAGAGAGGGAGACATAGAACATGAAGCAGGCCCAAGGCTCTGAGCTGCTAGCACAGAGCCTGACGCAGACGGGGCTCGAACTCACGAGCTGTGAGATCATGACCTGAGCCAAAGTCGGATGCTTAACCGACTGAGCCACCCAGGTGCCCCTAGATGATGTCTTTTATTTATTATTTATTTTTTTATTTTTTTTTTAAATTTTTTTTTTAACGTTTATTTATTTTTGGGACAGAGAGAGACAGAGCATGAACGGGGGAGGGGCAGAGAGAGAGGGAGACACAGAATCGGAAACAGGCTCCAGGCTCTGAGCCATCAGCCCAGAGCCCGACGCGGGGCTCGAACTCACGGACCGCGAGATCGTGACCTGGCTGAAGTCGGACGCTCAACCGACTGCGCCACCCAGGCGCCCCAAGATGATGTCTTTTAAAGATCCACAATAACGGGGCGCCTGGGTGGCGCAGTCGGTTGAGCGTCTGGCTTCAGCTCAGGTCATGATCTCACAGTTTATGAGCTCGAGCCCCGCATCGGGCTCTGTGCTGACAGCTCAGAGCCTGGAACCTGCTTCTGGTTCTGTGTCTCCCTCTCTCTCTGCTCCTCCCCCACTCATGCTCTGTCTCTCTCTTTCAAAAATAAATAAAAACATTAAAAAAAATTTAAAGATCCACAATAATGAATGAAAACGATTCCACCAAGGCATATGCTTGTGATATTCCAGAACCTTTTATGAAATGAAGCCTCAGAAGCTTCTAGAAAGGGAGAGAAAGGAACAGCACAAGAAGTTATCATATTTTTCAGCAGCAGTGCCAGAAACTAGAACATTCAGGTTTGAACAAACTGAGATCCCATTGACAAAATCAAAACCATACTGGGAATGTGAACCAACCTTTCCTATTTTGGATAGATGAAGTAGACAAAAAAATGTTTAATTGCAGATTAGAGTAATATGGTGTGTCTGACCTAATAATTATGTGCCATATTTTGCATTCTGTAGACAAAAAAACACACGTGTCTCCCTTCAGTTATCACAGGATATTTAAAAATTGATCATGGACCGCGCAGTGAGGCTAATGCCATAAGTTCTAAAGTTGAAGTTGTGTGGGTCAGAGGCTTTGGTTGTCTCGGGGGAATTTAGTAATCTCAGGAATCAAGGGGCTTGGGTGTCAATAGCCATGGGTGCGGGAGACAACCATGGGCTCATATGAGGCAGGGATTGGGAACTGAGATCCCCCCAACCCCAGCCCAAGGACTCTTGAACACTATGCTCTCAGCAAAACACTCTATTAGAAAAAAAATTGCAGCCTGTGCTATGAATGAGGAGGACAAATATTCCCTGGGAATTCTTAGCCACAAGTCTGTCCTTAGGTGGATCTGGGGTCTGGGAATTTCTGAGCCAAGAAATTAACTCAAAATATGGGCTTGGGCTGATAATATCCCGGGGGCCCGTGGCTAAGGCAAATACAGAATTTCTCTAGAGGGTCGCGTTTTCCACCCAGATTTCCCACAGACAAAGCCCCAACAGGTAGGAAACACACCTGGAAAACATACCTCCAGTTGAGGAAACATACAAAGAATTAAGCTGCCACGGGGTTCAGTGGACCCAGTAAACGCAGGGATTAAACTCCCGATAAGTACAGATAATGTAATTATATACATCAGACTATAAAGTGAAAATCTTTAAAATGAGCAAAGAAAAAAATAAATAAAATGAGCAAAGAAACATAAGAAGGAAAAAAACTGTATTATTAAAGGAATAAGCGTGTCATTTTGATTCTTATTTTTTTAATGTTTATTTATTTATTTTGAAAAAGAGGGTGGGAAAGGGTAAGGGCAGAGAGAGAGAGAGAGAGAGAGAGGGAGAGAGAGAGGATCTGTGCTAACAGCAGAGAGCCTGATGTGGGGCTTGACCCCACGAACTGTAAGATCATGACCTGAGCTGAAGTCAGACACTTAACTGACTGAGCCACCCAGACGCCCCTCATTTTCATTGATTCTCTCCCCACCTGCATGTTTTAACATCTCTGAAATTAGGAACTATTTTGCAACCCAGGTGATAAGAAAGCATTGCTTGTACTTCAGGAAACATTGTCTCCTTCTGATCGGTGTGTACAATTATGGTCTCTCTTCAACTTGATGAAACATAATGTTTGAAGAAGAATCAGGTGCCCTTAATGTGTGATCATAGCAGGGGCAGAAATCATCAAAGGAAAGTAACTGGTAGTTTTTGCTTCATCAAAATATAAATCTATTTTAGGTAAAAAACAAAGAAACAAACCCATAACACCAAAAGACAAACTTGAGAAAAAAATATTTCTTAAAACACATGACAAGGGCGTTTGGTGGCTCAGTCAGTTAAGCACCCGACTCCTGTCCGCTCAGGTCATGACTTCATGGTTTGTGAGATCGACCCCTGCATCAGGCTCCGCACTGTCAGCTGGGATTCTCTCTCTCCTTCTCTCTGCCCCTCCCTTGCTCTCTCTCTCTCTCTCTCAAAATAAATAAACATTTACAAAAATATGACATAAGGGGTTAATATTCTCATATCATAAAATAGAGACCACAATAGTAACATCACATGAGAACATAAACAGAAAATACACAAATGAAGAAATAGAAATTATCACTGTGTAGAAGAAACTCTTCAACTTAATTGGTAGTCAAAGACACACAAATGGAAATAATGAAAATCCTGACAAATTTACAAGGAGGAAAACATTAGTCCACGTGTTAATTGTGCAGCAAAATTGACCCTCTCAAACATCATGGAGGGCAATACATCAAAATATATCAAAAGTCCTAACATATGGATGCCATTTGACTGAGTGAGCTCACTTTTAGACATTTTTAAAAAAGGTTTAACTGTGATTTTTAGTACCTATTTATCCCTATGCATGTTCCTTGCAGTATTGCTTACAATTATTATAATTATATAACTATATAATTATCGCTTATAATACGCAAACACGAGAACTCACCTAAATGTATTATAAGCAAATCAGTTAAATAACCACACGGACCCATATAGCCATCAGAGGAGAAATATCGACCGTAACATATTTAGTGACATGAACAAGATCTCGCCCAGGCAGACTCACAAAGCCTTAGTATATTTTGGAATAGAAACGTCAAGTTTTTTACTCCGTACTTTGATAGTACGTAGCGATCCATTAAGTTAAAGACATACAGAAAAGAGGCTGGGTGTTTGCACCTCGAAATAGTAACAGTCATTCCTTTCTAGAAAATGGGACTAGAAGTAGATTTGCTTCTTTGTGGGGTGTTTTGTTTTTTGTTTGTTTGTTTGTTTTTTGCATTTCCCCCAAATCACTGAACTTTTCTTTACAGGTTAAAACATTACTTTTTTTTAAGTTTATTGATTTATTTTGAGAGAGAGAGAGAGAGAGCAAGCAGGGGAGAGGGTAGAGAGAGGGAGACACAGAGAATCCCAAGCAGGCTCTCTACTGTCAGCACAGAGCCCGACGCGGGATCTCAAACCCTGAGATCAGGACCTGAGCCAAAGTCTGATGCTTCACAGACTGAGCCCCTCAGGCGCCCCTAAAACGTTATTTTTAAAGGGGAAGATAAACATTGAGGACCAGAAAGACAGCTTTGGTCTCAGCGACCACGGAGGCGACTTTGCCACAGTGGGGAGGGTGTTACCCACATGATAGCGGGGAGGAGAGTTTTTGGCGGGAGACTGAAAACTAGGATGGAAAAGACCAGAGCATGTCTCCAGGCCACGAGGGAGGAGCGGTAGAGAAGGTCCACGCTGGAGGAAAGGAACTAGCATAGCTGAATAATGAATAAAAGCCCAGAAGACAGGCAAGAGAAGGGCGTTGGGGTACGAGGGCAGGGGTCTGCTCCTATGGACGCAGGATTTATTCCAGAAGCACTCAGCCACTGAGCATACGAACTGAGTAGCGACTTGATGCCTGGGAGCGGAGCGGGGCTGAGAACAGGGTTCAGGTGTAATCCTGGGATCCACAGCCCAGCTGAGTGGGGAAGTGAAGTCCAGAGAGGCCATGAGACGGGGGAGAGTGGGTGGGTGCTGGGTCTCTATCAATAAGGGAGTCCAAATCAATAAGTATCAATCAGGGCAAAGGGCAGCAGTCGGGGCGATGAGGTTAAGGAGCCGGATCGATGTGGTTCAAGGTTGGGCTGTTGCTGCTTAGGAGTCTGGATGCTGGGGAGCGCTCGGGAGGCCAGACCTGGGCACGTCCTCGGTCCTTCAAGGGCCAGCGGGGGGGGGGGGGCTTGACTCTTCCCGGGCCTCAGTTACACCAGCCGGTGCTCCCCGGTACTCCACACACCAGGGGAGAGCAAATTCTCTCCAAGGGGAAGACCCAGTCCGACAGCAAAGGCTCAGAAGCCATCTCCCCTTCTCCGAACAACCCGGCCCGGGCCACCTACCTCGTTCGAGTATCCCATGCTGCCCAGTACTTACAGAGAAGGACCTTCCCGCCAAGTTGGAGGACTTGATGACCTCCGTCACGCTGACGTTCAGGCACGTGTGGTCTGTCACGGGAACAGCAGGTGGCGGGGCGGGCCCAGAAACTGGGGGGAACAAGATGGGAAGCAGGTGGCTGTAATGGGCCCCCCTACTTCCTGACTGCGCCTTGGTCCCAACCGCGTTTCAGTTCCTTCCTGAACATCCACTGCCTTTCCCTGGGGGACCCACAGGGTATCCTCTGTCACGGCAGCCACCTCCCCATGCCTTTCTGCACCCCCTCTCGCACCCCTTTTCCATGGGAGAAGGTGCGGTGGACCCTTCCTGAAGCCCCCGGCACGCGATCAATGGGAGGAGCGCCAGTTAGCGTGGGGGTGGGCGGGTGGGGGGATGCTGGTGAAGGAAATGAGGGAAATACAACTTAACAATTAGAGCGAACACGATAGTTTTCTAGACGCACTTGAATGAGGACTTCATCTTCACTTGAGAAATGAAAGGACCGGTAGAGAGGTCACGAGGAACTTGCCCAAGGTCACACAGATGGGAAATGGCAAAGCCGGACCTTGAGGCCAGCCCCCATCCCGACCCAGAATCTGTGCTCTTGACCCACTATGACCACCTCTCGGCTAAGAGCTATCCCCAGGGTCACGTGTCTCCCTTGCGGTGTTAAGGGTGCACGAGTGGGGGGCGCCTGGGGGGCTCCGTCGGTTGAATGTCAGACTTCAGCTCAGGTCATGATCTCATGGTTCATGAGTTGGAGCCCGGCATCGGGCTCTGTGCTGATGGCTCGGAGCCTGGAGCCTGCTTCGGATTCTGTGTCTCCCTCTCTCTCTGCCCCTCCCCTGCTCACACGCTGTCTCTCTTTCTCAAAAATAAACTAAACATTAAAGAAAAAAAAGATGCATAAATAAAGGTGGTCTTGCTGGGTCCCCTGCTTCCTTTGCCTGAAAGCCAGCACCCGGATGGCCTGGGTGTGAATCCGGGCTCTGACCCTTCCTCACGGACGTGACCTGGCCTCCAGCATTTCCCCGCCTTCAGTTACGTCTCTGGTAAAAAGCGGCTGGTATTAACAATGCCGATCTCACAGGATTCGGAGAGTCGATGTGTTTGACACAGAACGTTGCCCGGCCTCTGATCAATGGGTTCGGTGACGTCCTCACTCAGGTCACCGAACTTTTCCTTCTTCCAGAAGACCAGGGGGCTAACGGAACAACTCATGATTATCCTTCACTCTCGGCATTTACACTGGTATCTTTTTAACATCTCTATTTTAGATTTGGAGCGTTAGATAAACTATCTTATTATCTATTAGACACGTAGCTATTATTAGGTAATTAGCTAGAATTAGAGAGTTTGGGCCGGTGGTGCCTTTGGTGAACTGGGGATTACCTGCCCCCGGTGGAGTGACATTCAGAAGAAAACATCTCCAGACGCAACAGAGGCAGGAGGGCGGCAGGACCCCCTCTGTGTGGCCCCTCTGCCTTCCAGCTGCAGGGCAGGACCGAGGCCAATGCTGTCGCATGTCCCCCCGATGGTGAGGGCAGATACCATGCCGCACCCGGGCACCCGGTGCTCAGCCCTGCACGACCTCAGGATTGGGTGGGAGGCCCGATTCCTCTGGGTCACCTCATCTACCGTCACTCACCCCTTTTTCCTTCTCCCCCCACCCATCCCCTTCTCGTGCCTTCTCTCTCCAGCTCCTTACCTTCAGTGTCACTGGCTGCAAAGGTCTTCAGGACCAGCCCAGTGGCCCGCAGGGAAACGGCGACCTCTTGGGCCCGGTGGCTGAGCAGGGCCTGGAGAAGGGATGAGGGCACCAAGGGGGTCCTTAAAACATCCCTGTCCCCCTGGGCATCCTCGTGTCAACAGTCCTGCTTCCCACCCCTGCCCTGACTGAGATTCTTCTCTGTGTCACCAATGTCCAAGGCAGGGCTGGCGGAGAGAGGCTGAGAGCACTCTTGGTCCCAGGGAGCATGGTCAGCCTCCCAAGCCCGAAGGGACATGTCTCCCATGCCATCAGTTCAAGCATCTGGTCAGCTAGGGAGGAAGGCATCCTCGAGCAACAGGACAGCCCCTTGTCCCTTAAATCACGTGGCCTCCTCGGCTGCGGGCGAGGCCGGTGGTAATCCGCTCATCCCTGCAAAACTCTCCAAAGGCTGGGGAAACTCGGGCAGGAGGTTCTGGCTCTGTCTGCTCCCACCAGCCTGTCCCTGATGCCTGCTTCCAACCCTGTGCCTCCCACCTCCTCCTGAGCAGCCCCCCGCCCCCCACGAACCACTCACCTTCTGGTAGCAAATGTTGAGCTCAGCCCCTGGGCCCTCGGCTGCGCCCCTCCTCCTGGGTGAAAAGCCATCTGAGGGAGGAGGAGGGAAGAGGCTGAATCCAGTAGGAGGCTCCTGCCCCTCCCGCCTCACCCAGGCCGAGCGGAGCTGCTGAATTGTGACAGCATCTCTCCTTGGATGGAAAGGAAGCATCTCGAGGGTTCCAGTCCAGGCAAGCTTGGAGGAGCCAAGGGCACCCCGGTGTTTGGTGGAGGTGGGGGGGGGGCATTAGGTGAGAGGCGGGAGGACGTTCCGGAAACAGGGCTTGGCCGGAGATGCGTCAGTGAGCTCTGGGAAGGGAGGATGCTCACCTTTGGGGGGCTTGGTGTCTTGAATCTTCACCTTGAGCTCAGTGAGAAAAATGTCCTCTGCAGGGTGTTGGCTCAGGTCCCTGAAGATCTGGAGGGAGGGAGGAGGTGTGGATGGTTGGAGAGCTTCTGGAAGGAAGCAGGGCCGGGGCCCCCACTGTCCAGGCAGTGACTTCCCAGACCTGCCTGTCCACAGGTGTCCAGTGATGTAATATATTTACAAATAGGGGAAGCCGCTGGTATCAGAACCCAAGCCGTCCTCGACGGTCTGCAAC
The DNA here is from genome assembly GCF_018350155.1 of Leopardus geoffroyi. Lineage (NCBI taxonomy): Eukaryota > Metazoa > Chordata > Mammalia > Carnivora > Felidae > Leopardus > Leopardus geoffroyi. The sequence continues at coordinate 3,316,394 of NC_059330.1, forward strand.
CACGACGGTCTAACGCGGAAGGAACAGGGCACACAATTCACACAGGGGCGGGGCCGTGTGAGAAAATCTCTTGTGGACGCCAGAAGGGCCAGAGAGGGGGACCCCATTCCTGACTTGCAAGGCGAGACCAGCCAGGACGGAAGGGCTCGAGGGAGCTGAGCCATTCTGGGTTGGGGCTGGAAATCTGGGGCTGGAGGGGCGTCCCTGGGACCCTGATGGGTCAAGACAGGAAGCAGACCCTGCCACCGTCACAAACACAGGAAAAAACAGGACCGTGTGCGGGCCCCATCCCGACATTTTTCCAATCAAAAGATTACTCAGAATTAAGAACGATCCAGATGCCCAATCACAGAACCACTCCCGGCCTCCTGACAGCTTCTGAGCCAGGGCACAGCCCTGCTTTGGGGGCTTCTCCCCCAAATCACCTGACTTGAGCCCAAAGCCACGTTATAAGTGCCTTCTAACAGCCTCTGCCCACGGTTGTCCATGCCGTGCACTGCTCCACGATGCCGGCCTGGCCAGAACCAGCAAACCCAGGTCTGCTCCAGGGGCCTCTGGCCAAAGGGCAGCGACGGGATGCCTAACCTTTCAATTTATTTGCGCGGCTGAGATGTTTACTCCCTTTACCAGCCTGAGAGGTTTACTCCCATCTGTTCGACTTGGGTTGTTTCGTTTTGCCTTTTGGAAACCAGCGACAGGAGCTAATTGCCTCATTTAGGTCAAAAAGGGGGAAGGTCATGAAGAAAATTTCCACCACGGGATGCAGAGTGAGGGACGAGAATCCAGAATGAGAGAGGAAGCAGCAGAGGCCGCCTCCCGAAATCTCAGGTTGAGGGGGACGGTCCCGGAGGCGGCGGGAACAGACCGGAAGGGCATGCATCATGGGGTTTTGCCTGAACTGGTGGAGGGGGGGGGCTTCATGTCTGCTGGGGAGGTGTGCATGCATGTGTAGGCATGGACAGAAGCTTTGGGGACACCTAATGGTCTCCACTTTCCCCCCAGCGGAGTGGGTGGCCAAGCCACTTGCTGAGAGTGAGGACTCGAGGAAAGCAGGGAAGGCGGGAACAGCCACTGCGGCAGGGAAAGGAGCAGGCTGGACACCGCGGGTGTGTCCGTGTCCGGCCAGAGGGCTCCGGCTTATTTTTTAGCAGGTGCTCAGGGGCCCCGAGCTTAGCAAGAGCTGAGGCGCACTTCAGCGCTGCCCTGGGCTCGGGTTTTGCTGGGAGGGGAGACAGAGAGGAAGCGAGGACGCAGGGGTGGGGGTGGGGGGGAGAAGGGGAGGGGGCCTCGCAGGGGGGGCAGTGTGTGATCAGAGACTGGACAGTGAGCGTTGAGGATTTCTGAGATGAAGCGATTGCTGGTGAGAACTTTCGCAGCAGCCCTATGGCCAGCCCTCCGCGGGGTCAAGGCCTAAAGCATCTTTCCACGCGAAGATGTACTTCTGCTCAGGCCGGATGTCTGTGAAGTTAATGATTATCCGATTCGTCCAAAGATTGGAAAGACACGGTTAGCAACCAGGAGCGTCTGGGTGGGTCTGTGACGTGTGCCCTGCTAACCCGTGTCTCCCCAGAGCCGGAGTGTTTTGGCGGTGGGGTCCCGGGGGGCGGGGGGAGGGCCATACTTGCCTTGACTGTGTAGATTTGGAAGTAGATGGGTTGGGTGCCCATGCGAAGGTAGTAGGTGATGACATCCAGGATGAAGGGGTCCACGGTCCGGGATGTGTCCAGGGAGGGAGGCTGTGAGGGGGGCAGGGAAGGCCTTCAGCCGCCACCCTCCGGGCTATGGTGGGAGGTGCTGTTTTTGGAACGGAGAAGCTCCAAGGCTCCCGTGTCCCCTCCGTGAGGCACCAAACCCAACTGGTCCCTCAACGCAGTCCAGGCCCTGCTGACCACCTGATGTCTACTCCTCAGGCAAATATACCTGTCCAGGGTCCCGGCCCCCCAGGGCCTCCGATGCATTCCACTTTGCACAAAGACACAGGGGGCGCCTCTAGCTGGAAGGGAAGGAGCTGGACGCTTGGGGTAAGGACCAGATGCTTGAGAACATAGCCAATGATCACAGGGGCTGCACTGAGTTCCAGGTTTGGATTAGGCGTTCACTGGCCAGGTGACCTTGGGCCCGAGAGGCGAGGTGATTTGCTGCCTCCTTTAGCTCTTGTCGTATTCAAGTATTATATCATTATCTATCGATCGATCGATCTGTCTATCGATCTATCTATCTCTCACACTGTTTCCAGTCTCTTCACGTGGAAACTGCGTTTGGACTAAGTGTGGGGGCCATACAAACTGCTAATTATTAGGGCAAAGCAAGCAGGGGGACCCCTGATTTCTACATGTGTCCTGGCATGGGGGAGGGGAAAAAGGTACCAACCAAAGAGCAGAAGTGAGACCCGCATCAGATGTTCCTCCCCTAACAGCCTCCAAGTCTTATTTATTGATTAAAAAATGTTTTAATGTTTATTTATTTCTGAGAGAGAGAGAGAGAGAGAGAGAGACAAAGCATAAGCAGGGGAGGGGAAGAGAGAGAGGGAGACGCAGAATCTGAAGCAGGCTCCAGGCTCCGAGCTGTCAGCACAGAGCCCGACGCGGGGCTTGAACTCACAGACCGTGAGATCATGACCTGAGCTGAAGTTGGACGCTCAACCGACTGAGCCACCCAGGTGCCCCAAGTGTTTTTATTTTGGGGGAGATAGAATGAGCAGGAGCAAAGCAGGGGCAGAGAGAAAGCGTGAGAGAGAGAGAGAGAGAGAGAGAGAGAGAGAATCCCAAGCAGGCTCTGCACTGTAAGCACAGAGCCCGACGCAGGGCTCGAACCCACAAACCATGAGATCATGACCTGAGCCAAAATCAAGAGTCAGATGCTCAACCAACCGAGCCACCCAGGTGCCCCTGATAGCCTCCAAGTTTTGAGGAAAAGGTATTTCAATACTCGGCTAACCAGTCTTCTGTGTATGCACAAAGACACTTTTCGGGTAAGCAATAATTCAGGAAACAGGCCCCTCCCTACATTTTTACTAGAAGGTATAAGAAAGAACCCCAAACAATCAGACAATAAAATGACACAAAGATCTCAGTGAAGTGTCAACTTAGAATATAAGGTACCTAGGAGTATTTGGGGGGGCTCAGTCAGTTAAGTGTCAAACTTCAGCTCAGGTCATGCTCTCGTGGTTCGTGGGTTCGAGCCCCGCATCGGGCTCTGTGCTGACGGCTCGGAGCCTGGAGCCTGCTTCGGATTCCGTGCCTCCCTCTCTCTCTGCCCCTCCCCTGTTTGCACTCTCTTTCAAAAATAAATAAACATTAAAAAAAAAACTTAAAGAAAATAAGGTAGCTAAACTCCATAGACTCCTTCATACAACAGCAAGTGCTACCCAAATATAAGGGGAAAGAGACACCACCCACAACTACCAAAAAAAAAAGCCATCAAACGTAAGGAGCAGATTCAGCAAGAAAAACACGCTAAAAGTGTAGCTATCCTGAGGGACATACAAGACTTTTGTAAATAAAGATAAATCCTGTGCTCCCACAGGGAGTAACTTAACACGCTAAAGAGGCTAAGTCTCTTCCAAATTTCAATCAAACTCCCAAGGTGGTGGGGGGGTGGGGTGGATTAAAAAAAAAAACTTGACAAAATTCTAATATTTATCTGGAACCAAATATAGTCTGAAACTTCTTCCGGAAGAAGAGTAATGAAGTCGGTTTATCCTGCCTGCTATTAAAATATGAAAGTACTAATGTGTCCGGAAATGAATGGATCAGCAAGAAAGAATAAAAATTTGGTAAACGAGAAAAGTGGCATTTCAGACTGATGGGGCAAGATGGCTTGTGCTATAAATAGCTTTAGGACAACTGGCTACACATTTGGAAAAAAGACATTCGCATGCTTCACACAAAGCACTGAAACCAGTCGCGGGCACGTTCATTTAAATGTGAAAACCAAGGCATTAAAAGAGTTACAGTAAATTGTCAGGGAATATTTATCTACTCTTGGATGTAATTTAATCAGCAGAGGAGAACCTTCAAAGCAGGACTCCAAAGGCAGGTCTCTCAAAGGATAAAAGTTCTGAGTATGACATAAAAATATTAAACTTCTCGGGGCGCCCGGGGGGCTCAGTCGGTGGAGCGTCCGCCTCTTGGTTTCGGCTCAGGTCATAGCTCACGGTTTGTGAGTTCGAGCCCCGCATCGGGCTCCGTGCTGACGGCTCGGAGCCTGGAGCCTGCTTCGGACTCTGTGTCTCCCTCTCTCTCTGCCCCTCTCCTGCTCATGCTCTCTCTGTCTCTCATAAATAAATAAACATTAAAAAAATTAATAAAGAAAAAAAGAAAAAATATATCAAACTTCTGTAAGTCAGAAAACACTGCTGATGAAATTCACAGGCAAATAACAGAGTGGAAAAAAACGTCGGCAACACCTGACGGCTAAAAGGTTAAGATTCTCTTAGTAGTAGGGGCACCTGCCTGGCTCACTCAGTGCGTAGAGCCAGCGACCCTTAATCTCAGGGTTGTGAGTTCGAGCCCCACGTTGGGGGGTGGGGTGGAGTTTACTTGAAAAAAAAAAAAAAAGAGATTCTCCTAATATATGAAGATCTTTTCAAGTCACTGGAAGATGAACTCACGAGCCGTCTACCTGGAATCAAGCTGTCCGGTTCCGGGTGGGAGTCCACCTCTTGCCTTTTTACTTTGGACAAGTTCCCTAATCTCGTGCCTCAGTAGTTTGGTCTGTAAAGTGGGGAGATGGCGGGGCGCCTGGGTGGCGCAGTCGGTTAAGCGTCCGACTTCAGCCAGGTCACGATCTCGCGGTCCGGGAGTTCGAGCCCCGCGTCGGGCTCTGGGCGGATGGCTCAGAGCCTGGAGCCTGTTTCCGATTCTGTGTCTCCCTCTCTCTCTGCCCCTCCCCCGTTCATGCTCTCTCTCTGTCCCCAAAATAAATAAACGTTGAAAAAAAAAAAAAGTGGGGAGATGGCTACACTCGCACCTGCCGACAAGAGTGCCTACTTGGTAGGGCCGTGGAGTGTGAGTGCCCTTGAACAGCGCCTGGCACCCGTAAGCGCTCAGGAAACACGGGCTATTACACTCATGGAGAGGCCGTCCCAGGAAGCACCTTGGCCTACACACTAAGGAAAGAATGTTTTGCTCGATGGTCTGCCCGGTGTTCCACCCTAAGCAGGTGCCTGGGGGAATTTCAACCACCAGCTTCCATGCTTCCTTCTGGCCTCATCCCACCCCGGGGCGCCCTGGGGCTGACTCTTGAGGTCAAGGGTCAAGGGTAACATCTGAAATGCCCCCCCTCCCGCCCTCGCTGCCCCCTTACCATCTCTGCCAGCTTGTGGATGGCCGGGCACAGTGTGTTCACGGTGCTCTCATACCACGGGTCTGCGCGGCCCAGGAATGTGGCCAGCTCTCTGAGCTCCGAATGTCTGCATGATGCCTGTTTCTGGGGACAAGGGGACGGGGCAGACCCATCAGGCCGGGTCTCTGGCCAGAGGGTCCCCTCCGCAAACTGGCCTTGGGATTATGGTCCGATCACTGAACCTCTTGGGGCCTCGGTTTCTCTGCCATGTGAAGCCTATTAGGTCTTACACCTCAGAGGAAGCTGGTAAACCCTTAACTGAGGACCGCTTGCTGGGGACATTGAACGATGATCTTCAGCCTTGGAAGCAGAGAGACAAATACTGCTTGGAATTGAATGCTCCCCACTAAGCAAGCAGAGCGGGGCAATCGAATAATCGAAAAGCCGCCAAGGCGAGTCTGGCCCCCAATAGATCAAAGGGCTCCCACTGCCCGAAGCTTCTTTTCATGGGATCCCAGGAAGCATGCTGTGCGTGCGTGCGTGCGTGTGAGCCCCTGTTTGAGGAGAGGCTTGCAATAAATTCCACCAGGAAAGCAAAACAAAACTCAACACTGGGCAGGCTGCCCGCCCCCCCCTGCCCCCCCCTCCCCACCGAGGGGACACTGAGCCTCCGGGGCCTGCGTCTGTGGCTTCCGGGACACAGACCCACAAGGGCTCCCCCAGCCCCGCATCCTAAGGAAGGGTGATCCTAGTCCCTGGGGCCAGGGATGGGGCTAAAGCGTGTCCCCTGCCCAGCCCCTGAGGCAGGGGACGCCCCTCCCACGTCCTCCCCGACGTGCCTCCCCCCCTCCCCTGCCCAGCCACCTCGGGTGCCAGCACGGGGATGTAGTACAGCTGCAGACTGAGCCTGGGGGTGAGGCAGCACTTCTGGGTCTCTCGTTTCCTAGCAAAGGGGGCGGAACACAGGGGTCAGGGCAGGGGTTTGCGCTTCCAACGTTCCACTTCCTGGTTCTGCTCTGTATTCTCTCTTGGCCTGTGAGCGACCTACTCAATCTCTCGGCACCCGTTTTCTCATCTGCAGAATGGGCGCAGTGTGGTGACGAGGACCGCTGGGCTCGCCAGAACGTAAAGCGCCGAGCTGGTGAGCGCAGTGCCCCCTGGCGGCGGCGGCGAGCTGGGTCTGACGCAGCCCCGCCCCCCGCCCCGCCCCGCCCCGCCCCGCCCCGCCCCCCTCCGGGCCCTACCTGAGGCTGTGGTAGGCCTGGGCCAGGCGCCCCAGCATCCTGTCGTCCCCCAGCACCAGCACCCTGGCCGTGTGAAGCCGCGACACACCGGGCAGTAGCTCCCCGTCCCCACTGGGTCTGCCCGTCCTGCGGTGTAGACCCGGGGGCCCGTCCCAGCACGCGGGCATCAAGACGTCCGGGAGCCGCACCCGCTTCTTGACGCCGCCTTTGCGCTGCAGCCTGGCGCGCTCCATCTCGGGGCTGCCGGGTAGGGGCAGCTCGTCAGCCCCCGGAGGAAGGTCCCGCTCGATGCCGCTGTCTGTGGACAGCATGGACACCCGGGCCAGCTCCTGGTCCGGCCAGAGGCCCTGCAGATCCAAGGCCTCCAAGTCGGCGCTGAGGCACAGCTGGGATCGCGGGCGCAGGAAGAGCACCAGTTCCTTCCCTGGGATGCGGGGAGCGGGGAGGAGAGGTCAGAGGAGGCTGGCAGGGCCTCACCCCTGCAAGGCCTGGGCTCCCGTGTTTCTCAAACACCGTTCAGCTGGACAGAAGCCCCATAAGGTGCCCCGCGAAGGAACAAAGGTCCTGCGGTGAACAGAGATGGCGAAGCCCGCATATTCCTGACACCTCGGGTTGAGTACATGTACTCAAGGCTCTGAGAAGTCCTGCAGTAGTCAGCTACACTCGGTACCTTCCCCTTCGCTGACCCTGGAGCCCTCTTTATTAGCTTCCTCCTATCCTCTTACTGCCTGTGGCTTCCCCTGGGACACAGAGAGCAGACCCTGCCTACTCCAGGAAAGACTTCTAGGCTTTTCTTTCTTTCTTTCCTTCTTTCTTTCTTTCGAGAAATGTTTTTTTAATTTTTATTATTTTTTTTAATGTTTATTTATTTTTGACACAGAGAGAGACAGAGCATGAGCAGGGGAGGGGAAGAGAGAGAGGGAGACACAGAATCTAAAGCAGGCTCCAGGCTCTGAGCTGTCAGCTCAGAGCCCCACGCGGGGCTCGAACTCACAAACGGTGAGATCATGATCTGAGCTGAAGTCCGACGTTTAACCGCTGAGCCACCCAGGTGCCCCTAGGCTTTTCTAATCTACTTTCATTTTATTACCCATGAGGAAACTGAGGCCCAGAGAGAACACAGAGTCAGTCTAGGATGACCCAGCCCATGCAAGGAGGGACTTGGGCCTAGTTCACCAGCCAGCATTTCTCCCCAACCCCCACCACCCATCCCCACCTCTCTTGAGAAGAGCCAGGGACAGTGTGAGGGGAAGGCCAGTGTGGACAGAAGTGTGAGGCAAGCAGATCTCTCTGGAAAGACCCCTCCAGCTCCTGGAACTGTAACTTGTGTGTGACTGCCTCCTTCTTGGGGACATTCATTGTCTGTCGGCATCAGCTTGGGCATGTGGCACTTTCTAGGTGAGGCCAGTGGCTAAGGCACCGAGCTCTTCTGGCATAGAGAAAATGCGTTCCTCCAGACGTGCAGAACAGCTCAGGGAGCAAGGCGCACACACGTGAACACACACACACACACACACACACACACACACACACACACACAGATGTGCACACACACACGCAAGGACATAAATAGATACACACACGTGATACACGCAGTCACGCAGACACAGACCTATAGGCCCATGAAAGCACAGTTGCACGCACACACACACACAAAGACACGCGAAAGCACACACACACAGTGAGAAACACACACACACACACACACACACACTCATTTCCCTTCAGCTCTGCAGGGAGGAGGTGTGAGGCACTTACAGAGCTGTTCTTCATCCGTCCACAGGTGGAAGGTGATGTGGGGGCTGGGCAGAGGGATGTTTGGCTGCGGGAACTGCAGGGGGTCGCCTGAAAGAAGGGGGGGGGGCGGGCTGTGGGATTCTCCTCTGCTTTCCCCTGCGGCTCCTGGAGGGCCTGGGGGGCGTGCAGAGACCCTCTCTCCCCCATATGGTCCCGTCCAGGCTTCCTCTCTGCCTGCTTAGCCCGGGACCGTCCAAGTTCCCCCGGGCGGCCCTCGGTCCCCAGGCCCCCCAGGAGCCGCGCAGGCCCGCCCGCCTCAGCCACGCGCGGCAGGTGCAGCGCTGCTCTCCGGCGCCCCCCTGCGGGCCCTCGCCGGGCCTCGCCGCCCCCGCCCGCTTACCGCCGCAGCGCCCCCTGGCGGCCGCCTCCGGCCCCAGCAGCGAGCAGTAAATCTCCTCCAGCCTCTCCAGGTGTCCCTCCCGGCTCGGGCTGGGCTCGCTGGCCATCTGCTCCACGGCTGCCACCACGGCGTGGAAGTAGCGCTCCAGGGCCTGGCGAGGGCTGGCCTGTCGGGGAGGGGCGCCAGAGCCTGGGTCCCGGCCCAGCCCCCCCCCCCCCCCCAACCCCGGGCTCCGAGGTTGCCCGATGCTGCCCACACCTGCGCGTCCTCTCTGTCCCCCACACGGGTCTGTCCCGCAACGGCGGGACCCCAGAGGGGCAGGGAGGGCCTCCCTCGGGTCAGTCTTCTGCCCCCGCCTGGATGTAAACTCCAGGAAGGCAGTCTGTTTACAGCGGCATCCGCAGCGCCTAGAACACGCCCTGGCGCATGGTGGGTGCTCCCTAAATAGTTGCTGTATGGTTATTTTCTCGCCCTTGTTCTTTCAATCAGCTCACTTTGGTTCCCAGCTATTTCAGAAGGACAATTTATGTTGGTAATCTATATAAAAAGGCTAGAGTCACACGTCCCACTTAGAAAAATAACCAAGATGAATATAATCATCACAAACCACTATTTTTAAGTGCCAGCCTGCCAAGGCTTTATGGCTGGAAGCTTGCCTTCTCTTTTTAAAAAGAGAAGTTAGGGGCGCCCGGGGGGGCTCAGTCGGTTTAAGCCTCCGACTTCAGCTCAGGTCATGACCTCGCGGTTGTGGGTTCGAGCCCCGCGTCGGGCTCTGCGCTGACGGCTCAGAGCCTGGAGCCTGCTTCCAATTCTGTGTCTCCCTCTCTTTCTGCCCCTCCCCTGCTCACACTCTGTCTCTGTCTCTCTCTCTCCCCCTCTCAAAAATAAATACACTTAAAAAAAAAGAAAAAGGGAAGTGAGTGTTAAAGAAGTTAAACAAGCTGAGCCTTTCTCCTTAATGGGCATGGATGGGAACAGGTTTTGAAAGCTTCTCACTGGGCAATCCCATGCTCTTCAGCTCCTCCCTCCCGTGGTGCAGCTCTGAAACCCTGAGAAGAGCCCTGCATTATGTTTTCTGTCTTCCCTCACCACCCCCCCTGCCCCGGCACCAGCCAATCCCATCCCACAGCTCAGCAGGTGCAGGGCTCCAATGAGTCCACAGGCAGGCGCACCAGGGCTTGTTTTCCTCTCTGGTCTGTGCTGGGGGGGGGGTCTGCTGAGTGGGATCCTAACTTCCTGATTAAGGGAGGGAGGGTCATTCTGGGTGGCTAGGGCCCCAATAAACACTTGTGGAGCGAACAGATAATGCAACGAGAAGATGACCGAATCAGAGTTAGAAGGGGCCATCGGGTCCATTTCATCTCGTTGCTTAATTTATAAATACACTAATACTCATTGAGCACCCACGACATGCCAGACCCTATGCTAGATGCTGGGATACAGCTGTGAACAAAACGGATAAAAATTCCTGTTCCCAGGGAGTTTATATTATAGTGTATGTCTCTCTCTCCACCCCCCCCCCCATGATAATAAACAAGAGAAGTAAAATTTATAGTACGATAAATTGCAGAGAAGAAGGATGTGAAATTGGGGGCAGGGGCTGACATTTTAGATAATGTGATCAGGGAAGTCTCACCGACAGGTGACTTTTGAGTAAAGTCCTAAAGGAAGTGAGAGAGCGAGCCATGTGGATATCTGAGAGAATGTTCCAAGCATCGGAAACGGCATGTGCAAAGGCCCTGGGGTGTAAGCATGCCTGGCATGTTTGAGGGACAGTAGGGAGACCTATGTAGCTGGAGCAGAGAGGAAGAGAGGGAAAGTACAGATGATGGAATCAGATGGAATCAGATGGAATCAGAGAGGAAGCGAGGAGGTGGGACAGATCTCGAGGGTCTTGTAGGCCATTGAGATGTCTTTGGCTTTGATTCCATGCGCAACAGTGTGATAAATGCCATGATGGCTCCCCGGATTCCCACCTTCAAGACTGAGGCACTCATTAGCCCCGCTGCTGGGAGCATTAGCAACCGTCAGCTGTCAGCTGAGTCCCTTTCCATAGTCAGCCTCCGGCAAAAAAAAAAAAAAAAAAAAAAATGCCACTCTCCACGGTCATGTCCCTTCCTGAGGACCGTCCACGTCCAATAATTAATAGGTGCGGGAGTATTGAGGCCCGGCCTCTCACCCCAATTCGGGACAACTGTATACAGAGTTTGGTATCTCCTGCTAAAAAAGGGTGGTGGGGCTGTGGGGCCGGGAGGCGGTGGAACGGAAGTTTGAGGTCGGAGAGATCTGGGTTCAAATCCTGACCCAGTCACTTTGTACCTGTGTGACCATGGGCAGGTTATCAACCTCTCTGTGCCCCAGTTTTAATGATTCTACCCATTTCACAATGTTGTGGACACGTGCTGAGCCTTTTTTAAATGTGATACATGTAAAAGTGTCTAACGCCGTGCCTGGGACACCACAGACATTCAGTCGACAGCACCTGTCCGGGTTATCGTCGTCTGTATTATTAAGGAAATAGACCAAAACGTTGACTGGGAATACATCTGGGTGGGCGGGTGTGAGCGATTTTTCTTTCCTCTTTCGGCCTGCGTGCATTCCCGCCCCGGATTTTCCTTAATGAGTGCGTACTCCTTCCGCACTGAGGGGGCAAGGGTGGGCTGAACCGGGGAGAAGGAGAGCAGACGGGGAGGAGAGCTGGCGTGTGCGCGCAGGGCCCCGGGCGCAGCCAAGGAGGGCTGGGGCGGGGCGGTTACCTGCAGCTTCCTCTGCAGAGCGCCTGCGTGGCAGGCGTCCCCCAGGGCGGCCTGCAGGGCGTGGGCGACCACGTGGCGCATGCAGGCCTCGGGCGTCTGCTGCGCCTGCGCCGCCTCGAGCTCCAGCAGCAGCGCGCTGCACACGGACGGGGACACCAGCTCGGGGTCCACGAAGAGGAATGCTCTGAGGGCAGAGGTGGGGGGGGGGGGGTTGCTGCAGAGGATGGCTGCGGCGGGGAGAGCGCCTGGAAGGGCAGCGTGGAGCCCTGCAGCCCCCGAGTATGTTGTTCCTCCAAAAACAGGAGCCTCGGATTCCAAAGTCTATGGGGGTTGGGGCGCCTGGGTGGCTCAGTCGGTTGAGGGTCAGACTCTTGATGTCGGCTCAGGTCATGATCTCGCGGTTGGTGGGGTGGCGCCCCGCCTCGGGCTCTGCGCTGACGGCTTGGGATTCTCTCTCTCCCTCTCTCTCTGCGCTGCCCTCTCTCAAAAATAAATAAACTTAAAAAAGAAGTCTCTGGGGGGACAGCAATAGGGAGGAGTGGGGACTGTGGCAAATCAGAGAGCAGGCAGGAACAGCTGGCCCCCGTTGGGTGCCCCCCTAGTCTCGTGTCCAGGTAAATCCCAAGCTAAATCCTGTCCCCCACCCCCTCAGCTCTGTGGTCCACTGACGACATCGCCCTCCAGGAGGGACCCTAATTCCTTCCTGCCCAAGCGGACTCTGGACCCTGAGTGAGCCCCGCCTCCTCCCATCACCCTATCATGCCAAGCCTGCTCTCCCTCCCACCCCTGCTCTCCTTCCTGGCTCCCGGCTCCTCTGGGTCTCTCCACCTCACCTCCCTGCACCCCCCATGAACACAGCCTCAAGCCACCCCTTCCAGGGCCGGGTCAGCAGCGGCACCCCCAACTTCACCGGCCCCTCTTCCCCACACCAACAGCAGACATTTCCTCAATCTTATCCGAAGGGCCAGGCACAGACGGAAAGCCCCAGATTTCACGGTGTGACTGTGGCCTGGACCGTAAGCAGCCGGGAGCCACCTCTGGCCGGCTGGCTGGCTGGCCGGCTGATGCTGCATCATGGCCAAGGGCGGGACGGAGGTGGAACGACAGAACTCCAGACTGGCCCAATGCTCGTATCACCTTCTGCATGTGAGCGGGAGGGCTCTGAGCCAGCCCCAGAGGACAGACCCACCACCCTGCTTCCTGTGATCTCCAGAGAAGGCGGGCCCCGCCCACCCTTGCAAATACACTCCGCCCCGGGACAAATGCCATGGACAGGAAACTCTGCTGGGGTTCCTCCCCACCCAGCCTTGTCCCCCTCAGTGAGCAGTCATGGCGTCCCAACACCTGGAGGGGACGGAAGCCAGCATGCTGTCAGGGGTCACTCACCTCTCCTGGTAGGGGTACAGCTCACTCGTCAGGTTCTGCTCAGCAATGACCAGCCTTTGGTACAGTGTCCCTGCAAAGCAGACCGCATCAGCCAACCGGCTTCTGGTCTCTGACCCCCATTTCGCACCCTCCATAGAAGGTGCTGGGACTTTTGAGCTCCAGGAACCTCGGAGGAAAAGCAAGACCGTGGATGTAGCTGCACTGCAGCTCTTATCTGAGACGGCTCTCACCTGGGACAGGTCTCACCTGGGACAGCTCCTACCTGGGACAGGTGTCACCTGGGACAGCTCCTACCTGGGACAGGTCTCACCTGGGACAGCTCCTACCTGGGACAGGTCCTACCTGGGACAGGTCTCACTTGGGACAGCTCCTATCTGGGACAGGTCTCACCTGGGACAGGTCCTACCTGGGACAGGTCCTACCTGGGACAGGTCTCACCTGGGACAGCTCCTACCTGGGACAGGTCTCACCTGGGACAGCTCCTATCTGGGACAGGTCCTACCTGGGACAGGTCTCACCTGGGACAGCTCCTACCTGGGACAGGTCCTACCTGGGACAGGTCTCACTTGGGACAGCTCCTATCTGGGACAGGTCTCACCTGGGACAGGTCCTACCTGGGACAGGTCTCACCTGGGACAGCTCCTATCTGGGACAGGTCCTACCTGGGACAGGTCTCACCTGGGACAGCTCCTATCTGGGACAGGTCTCACCTGGGACAGGTCCTACCTGGGACAGGTCCTACCTGGGACAGGTCTCACCTGGGACAGCTCCTACCTGGGACAGGTCTCACCTGGGACAGCTCCTATCTGGGACAGGTCCTACCTGGGACAGGTCTCACCTGGGACAGCTCCTATCTGGGACAGCTCTCACCTGGGACAGGCCTCACCTGGGACAGCTCCTACCTGGGACAGCTCTCACCTGGGACAGGCCTCACCTGGGACAGCTCCTACCTGGGACAGCTCTCACCTGGGACAGGCCTCACCTGGGACAGCTCCTACCTGGGACAGCTCTCACCTGGGACAGGCCTCACCTGGGACAGCTCCTACCTGGGACAGCTCTCACCTGGGACAGGTCTCACCTGGGACAGCTCCTACCTGGGACAGCTCTCACCTGGGACAGCGGTCTCGGTTTTCAGCCTTATGGCGCAGTCCAAGGCGACCGTGCAGTAGGGGGCGGGCAGAGTTAGCAACCTTGTGCAAAAGGTGTACGTTCTCCGGTAGAGCTCCTCCGTGATGCCCGTGGCCTGGGTGGGAGGGAGGAGTTGGGCGCCCAGAGCCCTAGGTCACAAAGGGTGCTGGGTGGGTGGGAGGGTGGGGTGGAGAGGAGGAAAGGCAGGTCTGACAGCCAGACCTGGGCTCACACCTCCCTCCCAAACGAACACCCCTAGTCTCTTCGCCCGGCACCTGAAAGACACCTCTCCGACACCCCACTCAAACTCGCCCCGAAGGGGATCCATCTCACCCTGTCCTGCTAGCAAATCCCCTCCCCTCCCCTGCCCTCCCCTCTGCTTGTCCGGGCAGCACATCCCTGCGGGGCTCTAGGCTGAAAAGTTGGAGTCTTGTCTCCAGCCTGCTGGGCGCGATATCCCACAGGCATGACGCTCCCAGTGCAGTGGCCACGGGGCTCCGCTTCCTCCTGCGCCTTCTGCCTTGGCCCCAGCCCAGCCCCCTCCTGCCCCTGGATCCCGGCAGCCCCCGAACTGTTCTCTCTGCCCCTCATCTCCCTCGCTGCCCTCTCCCACCCCCTGCGATCGTACACAGCTCCTGATCGCTCTTGTCGAGACATTTTCTCCGTGGCTTGTCCCTTTCCTAAGCAGGGGTCAGTGATGGCCCCCGGGGGCGCAGGGGAGCAATCCCGAGGACCCCATTCCGGCATTCGAGGCTCTCCTGCCTCCCACGCACTGCTTTCCCAACTTCCTCCCCAGTAGCCCGCTTTGTGTATTAGGGGCAGGGCACCGCGAGTGTGGGGAGGACGGTTTGGGGCAGGCCACCCAAGAGTTCTCCGAGGCGCGCCCAGGCAGAGACTGCGTGTCTCCTGCGGGAGAGGACAGTGTCTGGCCCTGCCACGTGTGGGTTGCCACGACCGCCCTGACCCTCGGCGTCACGCTCACCTTAGCGAGCACATACATTAGCGTGTGCAGCAAAGGAATGATCGCGTGCCGGATGTCCTCGCTTTCTGCCTGGAAAACAGGAGATCGCAGGGCATTTACTGGTCTGGGGGCCCGGGGGAGGGGGCATGGGGTGGTGTGGAGGGTCACTTTCGGCGGTCCAAGAACGATTTTGAAAACGTCACCCTAAGGGAAGGAGGGGAGCCCCGGAGGCGGGGCTTGCCCTGCGCCTGGGGGCGGGGATGGGAGGTGCCAGGCCACCCCCCCCCCCCACTCTTCCCCTTGCAATGCAGGAGAGAGCCAGAGTGGATATTATTTTTTTATTCAATGTTAATAAAAAATCATGTCAAAAAAAAAAAAAAAAGAAGAAGAAAGAAAAGGTCATAAGAAATAGGCATTTATGTTTATCGATATTCTGTCTCTCTGCCAGTGGGGGCTTTTCCATTTACGGTCCTGGGGGAACAGGCTAAGTCAAGTGAAGTAATGAGAGTCAGGATCAAGAAAATCTCACTGACAGAAGCGTGCAGGAGGGAGACACGGCTGGCAAACATCATGCTGACAGCCCACAAGTGACCGGAGTCTGGGGGACGCGGCTCTGATGGCCCCGAGGCCCCAGCTGGCTGGGACTCTCCCTCTCCCTCTCTCCTACCCCCGCCCGCCTCCCCGAAGCCCCAGAACCCACCTTCTCCAGTTCTCTGAGCAGAATGCGGACCAGAGCCGGACTCTTTCCAGGATCTCGCTCGACCTTCTTATGCAGGGACCATCTCCACATGCCTGGCCGGGAGAAAGGGGAGCCCGGCACACGTAGGTGGGGCAGGGGGCTCTTAGCGGGGGACCCCCGGAGCGGGACCCTGCGCCCTGGAGCCCCAGACCGTGACTCTGAGCAGCCACGAGTCTGACCCCTCAGCTGGGCATCTGGCTCTGGGGCCACGTGGCTGGACTTCTCACCCGTGGAATTCTGCTCTGCTGATATTTGAGGACAGGGGGCTCTCAGGGCGGAAAGGCAGGCAGAGGGACACTAGGGGGACACAGCTGTATGCCTGTGGCTTAGGGACCGGCGATGTTTGTAGGTCTGCGCCCGGGGCCACGTTTCTGGGAGTCTGGCGGGCGCAGAGGGTCGAGGGGAATTTGGTTCGCCAGGGGGGTTGGGCAGGTGGTTGGGAGAGATCGTGGCAGAGGCCGCCTGCTGGCTTTTACCTTGGTTGCTCTGCAGGGCCGGGGCCTGGGCGCCGAGCTCCCGGAGCACGGCCTGCACACTCCGTTGGAGGTCCAGCTCGGCATCTGGGCGGCAGGGGCGGGCGAGCATTGAGGCCAGGAGCTTTGGGGCCCCCGGCGTCCCCCTCCCCCCCACCCCTGCACTCCCTGAGACCGTCTTCAGCCACCCTTCTCCAAGCCCCAAGAGGTGCCCCGAAGTGGCCAGCTCGGAGCAGACAGCGGGCACACGGGCCCGAAACACAGCCTTTCAGTCACCATCTCCGTGCGCTCCGTAAAACCAGAGTGCTGTCAGTGTGCCCCCGGCGGTACACGGGATGGTTTTATAGGGCCCTCAGATGATCCTAAAACAATCAAATCGCTAGGCTGTTATTTTAATGTGTGCTCGAAAAAAAAAATTTTTTTTAATGTTTCTTTATTTTGAGAGAGAGCGCGAGCGAGCAGGGGAGGGGCAGAGAGAGAGAGAGAGAGAGAGAGAGGAGAGAGAGAGAGAACCCCAAGCAGGCCAGCGCAGAGCCCAACATGGGGCTCGAACCCACAAACCACGAGATCATGACCGGAGCCGGAATCGAGACTCAGACTCTCAACCGACCGAGACACCCAGGCGCCCCTGAAAAACAATATTTCTAAGGGGTTCCTCAATCGATACATGAAGTGAAAATTTAAAGCCAACCGAAAGAAACGGGTCAGATAAATGCTGGGGCAGGAGGTGACCGTGCCCCTGATCGAGTGAACTCAGGCTCTAAGTCACCTTCCCCACCCCCACCCCCCATCTTGGCCCCGGTCCTGCCTTCCGCCTGCCTGTGGACTGGTTTTAGCAGAACCCTCTCAGCAGGAACCTGCACCCTCGGTGTCTCCTCCCAGGGATCTCCCATCCACTGGCCCCCTCGCCGTCCACTGGCTACCACCCCCCCAGCCGTTTGTCTCTTTGGGGGGCCGAGCCCAATCTCCGTCCCCTGTTGAAATGGCCTCAGAGCCAGTCCTCACCATCTGAACAAGTGAGGTTCACTGGTAACGGGGAGGAGGCCCCTGGCCCATCTCCCACTACGGGGAGGTTAGCTGGGCTCTGTGCGGGCAGCCCGTCGCCCGCTGTGGGGCCACTACGGGGAGCCGTGGGCCCTCACAGGCTCCTCCTCGGACACTGGGGCCCTTCTCCGTGCCTGACTTCCACGCAGGGGTCCCCCAGCCGCCCAGCTGAGCCCTTCTCCTTCTCCTTCCCTCGGAGCCAGATGTCGGTCCGCACCCTCTCCCTTTCCTCGGTCCCCGCGTGGCCACCCTGCTTCTCGAAGGCTCCGGACTAACACAGGAAGCCCAAGAGACGCTCTCCACACCACAGAGCCCTCTTTACCAGCAGCTCCCGACAAGAGATCGAATTTACAGGCAAGCGTGTGCGTTCTTGGGTTCTCAGACGCTGCAAACCACACGCGTGTCTGGGGTTCCTCTTTTGCCTGCTTGTCAGGAAACTTACAGTCAGACTGGGGCCCAGCGTCACAAATCAGCTCATGTCAGGGGTCAGGGACCTCTCCTCCCACATCCTCTTCCTGCTCTTGGTTTACATCCTACTGAACATAGATCTTAATTGCCTCGAGCGCCTTGGGAAGCAAGCAGGATCGAGATCACAATTTTCAGAAACCAGCGCGTTGCAGTTCAGGAGTCAGAACGGGGTTAGCCGAGGACCCGGGGTGAGCCGGGGCTTGGGGACCGGCCCCTCCAAGGCTCTGGCGTGAGCTCTGTTAAGTCGGCCACCTGGCTTCTCCAAAACCCTCACCTTCTACCTGCCTCTCCCCTGTCGCCCTGGGGCACATCGAGGCCCGTTCTGGAGCCTTCCCTGAGGCTGAGAACGGGCACTGGCTGTTACACCCCACACCTGGCCACCCAGCCACCCTGCTGGGCACTGAAGCATCCCCCCACACTGGCCAGGATCACGAAGCCTGGCACGAAGGCTGGCCGCAAGCTGTCTTCCCATCTACCGGTCTCCACCTTGCATGAAGATTTAAGGAGTCAGTGCAGGCTGAGTTATGAAAACATTATGTTATGTCTACTTCCTTCCTTCCTCCTTCTCCACCCGCCTCACCAAGGACCACACAGGCTGGGAACCGTGCACGCGGTGATCTCCCCCCTGCCCCCTCACTCAAAGGGCAGTCAAGCCTTTGTCTTCTGAGCCCTGGGTTCCTCCGCTTTGCAAAGGGAGTTCAGCTTTTATGTTTCAGAGAAAAAATAGAGAAGTTGCCAGTAGCCCCAGGAGACAACCCCAAATAAAGTGTGTTTTCGAAAGTCTGGGCAGCCAGAACAAACTCTCGGGCTTTGGTCCACATCTGGCTTGCAGACGTGTTTTGTTTGGGCTTGCAGAGGGTCTCGAAAGGAAAGGAGAAAAAAGGAATCAGCTGCCGACATTGACAAATCAGGAGATTTTGCATAAAAGTTGGGTTTCTGGCATCTCTTGAAAGCCCGTTGACATCAGGCACGCATTCTCCTCACATGGGGGCAATCGATGGGCCACAGCTATTCTGGTTCCTCACAGTGCCTCCCCTCCCGGTTTCCCCCATCCACACCCTCTACCCGGCCCCTGAGTTTGAGACCCCTGTCAAGGGGACGGAGACGATGAGCTGGATTATCTCAGAGGGGTGGGGGTGAAGGCTGATGCTTTTAGTCCTAGAGGAGAGTGATAACCCAAAGGGAAGCAGAGAGGCTAGAGTCCCCTGGATTGGGAGAGCCCAGACCAGGGCTGGCTGGGACACAGCTCACCGGGGGTGGCAAAGATCTCGGCTGAAGGCAGGTGAGCACGAACCTCTGACCTTGAGGGTCACTGCTGTGGTCTCCTGGGTCACCTTTGCCAGCACTCAAGAATGTCCCCAAAGGAACCCCCTCTCTCCCTATGCACCATGCAAGCCTAGCCAACCTGCTCAGGGGGCTGCAGCTACAGAGGACTGAAGACCACGGACTTTTCCATCATGAAGACTTTGTAACCCCTGGGCTTACAAGATCACAGAGAGGGGGAACCACCCCCAAGTGAACGACATTGGAATTTGTACTGGCCGTGGCAAAGGAGAGCTTGAAGCTGGATTTGATTGCATTAAGCAAAAGAAAGAAATGGAGTATTTCTTGTCCCTGAAGCGTCTCAAGGTTGTTCATATACGACATGCACGTCTACCATCATTCTTGACTCAGAACGGCCAATAAATAAATAAACATTCCGAATTATTATCCTTCCCTCCATCCAGGAATGTGGGATATTGTCACGTTACTATTAATATCTGACATTTAAATAGCACTTGAAAGGAATACACACAGAAAGTCGTACGCAGGCATGGCAAGACGATGTCATGTGTTCATCAAACCAATCTCATGTTTGTCGCGGGTAGACGGGAAGACTACATTTCCCAGAGTCCCCTGCAGTTATGGGAGCCATGTGCTGAGTCCTGTCCAATGGAATACGGCAGACACAACATATGACACATTCACGCCTGGTCCTGAAATCCTCTGCACTAGCCTCCACCTCTCTCTTCCCATTCCGTGGTGACCTTGGAAGACATGTTCAAGGTGGCAGTACCACAAGAAGGAGGGAGAACTCAGTCCCCGGAAGACCGGAGCCCACGCTGGATGGCGGTGTGCGAAATAAGCATTTGTTGTGCTAACCCACTGACATTGGGGTTATTTGTTACGGCGGCTAGCATTCTCTGACTGACCCGTGTACTTGCAGAGCATTTTCTGGCATATTACCTCATTGAATTCTCAGCAGAACCCTGGGGGTTTGCCCTGCAAATACTCTTCTCTCTGTTTTTTAGATTCCAGGTCGAGAGCTCTTACCCTTGCCCCCATATTGCCTCTCCAAGCACAGAGGTCAGGCCCAGAGGGATTGGAGAGGCTCTCATCCCATGTTACAGACGGGAAAATGAGGCTCTGAGGGGAGAGGTGATTTACATAAGGCCACAGAAATGCGGGCACAGAGCTTTCTCTTTGACAAAGCCTCTTCTTCTAAAGCTGCACTCTTACGTGTGTCCATCCACCTGCTTACCCGGAAAAGGGAGAGGAGGAAATTCCCAGGTGAGACTATGAACGTATGTCTTATCTATGAGTGTCTGGGCTTTGAGTGCTGAAAATCAATATGCTGGATAAAGTCGCCCCCACAAAGATTCCCAGCTCTCAAACCAGGGTAGGTGTTGTGAGGCTAAGGAGCCAATAGGGAGGGATGGAGAGGTAGGGTCACAGGGTCCTGGCCCCAGTAGGACTCCCTTAGCTCAAGGTCCACTCTTCAATTTCTGGCCATTCTAGCCTTCTGTGATCCCAAACAGAATCACATCTCTCCCAAACGCTTCATGGAATGTTTTCCTTTCCTCCCCTTCCCAATCTAGGCTTCACAGGAGAATCACTCAGAAAGCTTTAAAAAACACGAATGTACAGGGCGCCTGGGTGGCTCAGTGGGTTGAGCATCTAACTCTTGATCTCATGTTTCATGAGATCAAGTCACACATTGGGCTCTGAGCTGACTGTATGGAGACTGATTGGGATTCTCTCTCTTCCTCTCTCTCTCTCTGCTCCTCCCCTGCTCTCTCTTTCTCTCTCTCTCTCTCTGCTCCTCCCCTGTGTGTGTGCTCTCTCTCTCTCTCTCAAAATAAAATAAAATAAAATAAACTTTAAAAAACCTCACTAATATACAGCTCACCCGAAACCAATTTAAATCAGATATCAGAGTATGAGAACTAATGTTTGTTTGTTTGTTTTTTAATAGCTCCCCAGGACACTCTAATGTATCATCAGGATGTGAATTACTGTCTTAAGTAAATCTCTAAAGTGATAAGCTTAGAGTTCTGGGTAATTGACCTGTTAGTCAAGAAAGGAGTCAAGTGCTAAAATGCTCAGGCTTCACAGAGGACAATCATCCCTGCATTAAGAATGAAGGTCACAGGGTCAGAATGGCTCCTTCCTGGCTGTCACGGTGGCAGAAGGAGATGCAAAGGAAATAATTGGAGAAAGTTGAAAGTTGTCATTGTTAGCTTGTTTTGCAATAGGTGTGGTGTCTGTTCAGAAATGTAACTGTGTGTGTGTGTGGGGGGGGCGACTGGAAGGCTCAGTCTGTTAAGTGTCCGACTTCAGCTCAGGTCATGATCTCACGGTCCGTGAGTTCGAGCCCCGCATTGGGCTCTGTGCTGATGGCTCAGAGCCTGGAGTCTGCTTCAGATTCTGTGTCTCCCTCTCTCTCTGCCCCTCCCCCACTCATGCTCTGTCTCTCTGTCTCTCTCTCAAAAATAAATAAACATTAAAAAAATAAAAAATAAAAAGAGAAGAAACGTAACCCTGGGAGCTGGGCAGTAGACATCAGTGCTCGAGGTCCAGCCATGACATGAAGAAAATCTTCCAAGATTTTTCCAAGCAGACCAGTCTTTGTCTTCTGCAAGTTACCCCACACCTACTTGTCATCGTTAATTTTATGTGTCAACTTGACCAGGGCCACAAGGGGCCCAGATATCTGGTCAAACATTCTTCTGGGTGTCTCTACGAGGGTGTTTTTGGATGAGGCAAACATTTAAATCAGTAGACTGAGTGGGCAGGTGGCTCTCCCTAACGTGGGTGGGCCTCGTCCAATCAGTAGAAGGCCTGAATAGAACAAAAGGCTGACACCCTCCACCCGCCCCCAAATAGCCTTCATGGTAACGTGAATAAATCTTCATAATAAATATAATGAATCTCCTTATAATAAATATATATCATAACTCTCATATAATAAATATAATAAATCTTATAATAAATCTCACGCTAGAGGTGCCTGGGTGGCTCAGTGGGTTAAGCATCTGACTCTGGATTTCGGCTCAGGTCGTGATCTCATGGTTTGTGGGACTGAGCCCCATGGCGGGTTCTGTACTGACAGCATGGAGCCTGCTTGGGACTCTCTCTCTCTCTCTCTCTCTCTCTCTGTCCTTCTCCCCTCTCTAAACAGATAGATAGATAGATAGATAGATAAATGTTAAAAAAATAAATCTCATTCCATATATGTGTGTATATCCTACGGGGGCTGTTTCTGTGGAGAAAACCTTGCTAACACAGCCACAGAGGACCACGGCATCCATCCGCATCAGGAGGAGTGGACATGTCCCTCCAGACGAAAGGGTGACAGGCAACCTCAGGTCACTCGGGACACACAAAATTATCACCCAAGTGGTTGAATTTGCGACTCCCAAGGGACGTTTCCTCCAACTAGGGCGCTGGAAAGAATTGCCCTATTCTGCCTTCTGGGCATCAGCCGCCAGAATCAGCACCCCCTCCCTGGACGGAGAGGGAGAACTCACCAACAGAGTCTTTCTGGGCCCCTCTCTTTGAAAACTAACCCCAGGGCCCGTTACTTCACGCCGGGTGAGCCATAAAACAGTCGAGGACAGCCCAGTTCACCGGTGGCCCTGTTCAGACGGGGGACTCCTGAGGCAGGTTAGTTCCGTGCAGGGGAATGTCACTTAGCAGCTCGGTTTCCATTTCAGAGGGTGACTTTTCCCCCACCTTGACCCCGGAGCTGGGGTCTGTTCTCCCAGATCCCACGAGTCCCCGCACGCTGACCACGTGGACCTCGCGGACCGGCCTCCCCACCGGGGACTCAGGACTCGCCTGAAAAGCCCCGGTGCTCCCACAGCTCCGTCTGGACGTCTCAGCTTACTGAAATCTGCCCTCAGCACCCAGACGCACCATTAGCTGGAGTCATGTGGCTCCCACTTCTCTTTTATGCCCATGCCCGGGACCCCCTGGCCCCCACGTGGAACAAGGGCTCAGATCGTTCAAAAATGGGTTGCATTCTTGGCCCTGTTTGCAGGGATGGCCAAATGACAGTAACGCGGGCGCCTTGGAGCGTTGCCTTCTGCATGCCTCTAAAGAAATACCTTCCCTTTCAGGGGCCCCTCTTCTGAACGCTAGGATGAGAGAACCCCTTAGGGCTACAGGAAGGTGGGGCAAGTTCTAGGCATCTGTAATTTGGGAAGACAGCCGGGACAACTTCAGTTCTGATCGTGACGGCGAGACGCCCCTGGGGAGCTCCCGGGGCCAGCCTCCTAACTGGGGGATGTTTTCTTTCCCCCATTTGATTCGGGGGCGGCCATCTGTCACATCTTCGGTGGAGGCTGCCGGTGGTCTCGCCCGCCCAGCAGCCCTCGCTGCTCATTGCACTCCAGGCGCCCTGCTTCGCCTTGGCCTGGAGCAGACACAAAACCAAGCTGGCCAGTGGACTCTCTCTCCCTCTGGGTGAGCCCCGTGCAGGTGATGGCCGGCAGGCAGGAACGCGGGAAGGGCACTCTTTGTGTTTGGGAAATTAAACCAGCCACATGCGTTTCTACTGCTTGTATCCAAAGGAACTTCACTGGCACACCTCTCTTCCTAAAACGCAGCATGGCGTGCATCTAATGTTCTACGTAAAGCCAGTGCAAAGTAAGTTGGTTTTGAAATGTTGAGATTTTTCGGGGCGCCTGGGTGGCTCAGTCGTTTGAGCGTCCAGCCTTGGCTCAGGTCACGATCTCACAGCTCGGGAGTTCGAGCCCCGCGTCGGGCTCCGGGCTGACAGCTCGGAGCCTGGAGCCTGCTTCTGCTTCTGTGTCTCCTTCTCTCTCTGCCCCTGACCCACTGGCATTCTGTCTCTGTCTCTCTCAAAAATAAGTGAACATTTAAAAAAAATTTTGAAAAAAGAAATATTGAGATTTTCACACTGCTGGCTCCCCTCTGCCACCCTCTGGACCGGGCAAACCCCAGCTAGTGAAAGATAACCCGGAATATTGCAACACAGGGATTTGCGGGCTTGCTCGATTCAGCCCGAGCCTCTTCCGGCTGTGGGAGACTCTGACGGTGACGGGGTGTGGAAAGGATGCGTGTCTTAGGGATAATAACGACCCGTGGAACTGCACTTGCCTTGGCTGTGCCTTCCCCTTCCCTGGGATAGGGGTCTTCTGGGGCATTAGCGTCTAAGCCTCGTGAGAAGTGCTCTGTGATTTCCTGGGTGACCATTAGGGGATCCGTATCTTGAGGGAAAGGTCATCCCTCGTCCCAGGTTGACAAAGTGTGAAGAGCGTGGGCTTTGCCATGAGCTAGACCTTGGTTCCGATCCTGGCTCTGCCACTTATTAGCTGTGCAGCTTTGAGTAAATGACCTAACCTCTCTGGGCCTCTGTTCCCCTTTTCCATAAAACAGGGACAAGGGCATTGATATTGTCCCGCACAGAACCCTTCTGACGACTGCCCGGGGAAATCCACAGCGAAATCGTTAAGGGCACGGCGCTGGAGCTAGCCTGCTGGGGTCAAGTCCTGGTCTGACTGTACAAAGCTATGTGGCCTTGGGAGCAATACCTGTCCCCGCTGGGCCTCACTTTCTCTTTCTGTAAAATGGGGGCAGCGATAACATCTATCTCAGGGGGCCTTTACGAGGACTCCGTGAGTTAATACTTGTCAAGGGCTTTTGTCGCGACTTGATAGATTGTAACTGCTACCGAGGCGTTTGGTAAATGAACCCAAGCGTCTGGCGATAGATCTTGGCTATTGTCATTGTCCTCCTCAGTGTCCAGCTCAGTGACCTGCAAGGAGCCGGGGCTCGTACAAGGGCGTGGAGGTCCGCTTCTCAAGATGTTCTCACACGGGGGCGGCTGAGATGGGGGTCTGAGATGGCAGCCCCAGGGGGGCACTGTCACCTGCCAGGGAGGTCTTCCCCTGCGAGGCAGCCGGACGCACTCGACCCCTCCCCCCCCCCCCCAACCCGGTCACACTGACCTGAGCTCTCCATGGGAGCCCGGGGTACGTGTGAAGAGGATGTGGTCGTCTCAGCAGCAGAGTGGAAAGTGAGGTGGTTGTTTTTCCGCACAGACGTGGTTCTGCAAACTAAGAGGCAGTTAGCGTAAGTGGTTGGAAGGTTACAGAAAGTGCGTCTGGGGGAACGGAGGGGCTCCTGGGGGACCCAGGCTCCCAGCATGTCGGAGGAAAGGCTACGTTTATTTAAGAAATTCCTCTGCGGTGCTGGCTCTGAGCCTGGCACTCTTCTAAACACTGAAAAATGACCAACGTTTAAACATTTGCATTGACCTTAGGAGGTGGGTACTATTTTCTCTCCATTCTATAGGCAGGGACGTTGAAGCACAGTGAGGTTAAGTAACTATGGAAGGTTTGGGCGCCTGGGTGGCTCAGTTGGTTAAGCATCCGGCTTCTGCTCAGGTGGCGATTTCACGGTTCATGAGTTTGAGCCCCACATCGGGCCTTCTGCTGTCAGCACAGAGCCCGCTTTGGGTCCTCTGTCTCCCTCTCTCTCTGCCCCTCCCCAGCTAGCACTCTCTCTCTCTAAAAAAAAAAAAGAGACTACAGAAGGTCAAATAGCTTTACCAGCTCAGTAAAGGACTGAGCACTGGACTCAGACTATCTGGTTCGAGCCTGTGCCCTCAGTCACGACCCCCACCCACCCCACCGTGACCGCAGTGGGTGACCCCCCCAAACCCTGCTTCCCAGAGCAACAAACTCCACAACTAAGTGAACTACACAATAAATGAATGAAAACATACCTGGGAAAGCTAATTTGGAGAGAGAGAACAATAAGTAAATATTAGGAATGGTAAAGGCCATATATATACAATGAAATGAAATTATAATGCACTCTGAATAATTTTAGCCTACTGATAATCACAGAATGAGTATTAAAACGTGTTATACCATTGGCAATGTTTAGAAAGAAAACACACATACATATCATATATGCATATATATATGTATATCATATACATATATCATACATCATGATGTATATCATATACATGTATCATACATGTATATGATGTATACATATATCATATATATATATATATATATATATATATATGATATATGTAGCAAAACAAAATTCTGAACCCTATATATCACACCTGGTTTTCTAGGAAAATAAAAATGACCCAAAGGCTCCAGAAGAATTAGGAAAACTACTTATGTTAGTGATCAGTGAGCAAATAAAGAAAGTTGTCCAAGAACCAGTTCTTAAAAAGTGATATATATCTCAGATGGTTCCTCTGATAAGTTCTCTCAAACCAGCAAAGAAAAATGTTATGCCGTGACAACTGTTTGAAAGCATAAAGAAAGAAGGAAAGAGTCTCTGAAAAAGCCAAGTTATCCCTGATAACAAAATCTAATAAAGATAGTTTCAAAAGTAGACGAAGCACTCCACACCCACTGGGATAGGTATTTAGGGGTGCCTGGGTGTGGGTGGCTCAGTCGGTTAAGCGTCAGACTTCGGCTCAGGTCATGATCTCATGGTTCGTGGGTTCAAGCCCCGCGTCGGGCTCTGTGCTGACAGCTCAGAGCCTGGAGCCTGCTTGGGAACCTGTGTCTCCCTCTCTCTCTGCCCCTCCTCCACTCACGCCGTCTCTCAAAAATAAATAAACATTATAAAAAAAGAAAATAACTGATACTATCAAGTGTCAGTAAGGACGTGGAGAAATTAGAACCCCTGGTGCCCTGCAGGTTGGAATTCAAAATAGTACAGCTGTGGTAGAAAACAGTACAGTGATTCCTCAAAAAGTTAAACACAGATTTACCATACGCCCCACAAATTCCACTTCTAGGTAAATACCCAAAAGAATTGAAAATAGGGATTGTAACAGATACTTGCACACCAATGTTCATAGCAGCATCATTCAAAATAGCCAAAAATTGGATACACTTCAAATGTCCGTCAACAGATGAACGGGTAAACAAAATGTGGTCTATCCATACAATGGAAAATTATTCAACCTTAAAATGGAATGCAATTTGGATACATGCTACAACATAGATGAGCCTTGAAAATATCATCCTGGGTGCAATAAGTCAGGCCAAAAGGACAAATATTATATGATTCTGTTTACATGAGGCACCCACAATAGGGAAATCTACAGAGACAGAAAGTGTAACGGAGGTTATCAGGAGCTATGGGGAAGGAGGAACAGGGAATTATTATTCAATGGGTACAGAGTATCTGTTTGGGATGTTGAAAAAGTTCTGGAAATGGACAGTGGTCATTGTACAACATTGTGAATGTACTTAATGACACTGAATTGTACACTTTAAAATGGTTAAAATGGAAAATTTTATGGTATGTATATTTTGCTACAATAAACAGATATCAAAAATATAAAATAAATATTGCTAATGAATTCACTGAATTCAAATTATAATGTATTCTGAATAATTCTAGCCCAGAAAGGAATATTAAAATGTGATTACATATCGGCAACAATTAGAAAAGATTAAACATTGGCAATGATTGGAAAAGATAAAAATATCAACTCTTGATGAGGATGTGGAAAAATTTTGCTCTGCCGTAGGGAGTTGGTGAGAATGGAAATTGGTATAGCTTCTCTGGAGGGTAGCTGGCCAATAAGTATCAAAATTCAAAATGTGCACACTCTTTGCCTAAGCCACTCCACCGCTAGGAATTATCCTAAGGAAATAACTGGCCGAGTGAATAAGGATTGTGTACAACAATGGTCATTGAAACATTGTTTATAAGGGAGAAAAAGAGAAGAAACTTAGAGGCCCGACTACAGAGTATCAATTAAGCAAATTAAAGTAGTCTGTGCAATGGAATACACAGTAGACATAAAAATGATGATGTAGGGGCGCCTGGGTGGCGCAGTCGGTTAGGCGTCCGACTTCAGCCAGGTCACGATCTCGCGGTCCGTGAGTTCGAGCCCCGCATCAGGCTCTGGGCTGATGGCTCAGAGCCTGGAGCCTGTTTCCGATTCTGTGTCTCCCTCTCTCTCTGCCCCTCCCCCGTTCATGCTCTGTCTCTCTCTGTCCCAAAAATGAATAAACATTGAAAAAAAAATTTTTTTTTAAATGATGATGTATATCTACATTTACTTACTTGAAAAGATTTTCAGAAGTATCCATTGAATTTTTTTTCATGTTTATTTATTTATTTTTGAGAGAATCCCAAGCAGGCTCCGGGCTGTCAGCACAGAGCCCGACACGGGGGCTCAGTCTTACAAACCATGAGATCATGACCTGAGTCAAAATCAAGAGTCGGATGCTCCACTGACTGAGCCACCCAGGGGCCCCTGGAAGTACTTGTTTTAAACACCAGGTAACAAAACAGTTAACACATTCCTAACACATTAATTTTAAAAAGAATACTTCTAAATTTGCTCAGATGTATGGTAAGAAGTCAAGAAAAAGTAAACATCAAAATGGGACATTGGAGGTCCTCGTTCTGGTTAAACACAGAGTAAGTACACTCCACTGTAACTCTCCAACTCAATACAACTAAGAACTCTGAATAGTATGCGTGCGATCGCTATCTGAGGATTCTGAAAGGTAAACGGTAGCAGGCAGAATGGGGAAGAAAACCAGTACTTGAAGCAAGAATAATCTGGCAATGAGTTTCCTGCACTCCCCCCACCCTCCCCATTATACACTGGCCTAGACACAAAGGCCTCCTAAAACTCACAAGTGCACACTTAGGGCAGACAGAAAGAGCTGGAAGGAAGCCTCCCTTCCTGCTGTGAGGAGCAAAGAAAGGGTCCCCAAAGGATTGGAGAGATGGGGGAATTTACTTTTTCTTTTGCATTTTGTTCTGCGATAGCCCCCAGGAAATCTTGAAATAGCAGTAGCAGCAACAGTGATGGCCATGGGGGCCATGCAGATATCTAAAATTCTGAAAAAGGGAAATTATTCCCTCTGACTAGAGGAACTATAGTTCCAAGGGCATGGGAAGAATCCTTAATACTTTTATTCCCCCCTCTATCACAGGAACAAAACCCAGAAATAACAAATAGAAGATAAATAATAAAATGGTAGACATGAATAAAAATATATCAATAGTTATATTAGATGTAAATGGTCTAAACACACCAATTAAAAGACAGAGATTATCTGGGGGCGCCTTGGTGGCTCAGTTGGTTAAGTGTCTGACTTCGGCCCAGGTCATGATTTCACGGTTTGTGAGTTCGAGCCCCGTGTCGGGCTCTGTGCTGACAGCTCAGAGCCTGGAGCCTGTTTCAGATTCTGTGTCTCCCTCTCTCTCTGCCCCTCTCCCGTTCACTCTCTGTCTCTCTCTCAGAAAATAAACATTAAACATTTTTTAAAAATTAAAAAATAAAAGACAGAGATTGTCAGCATTTAAAAAGAAACAGAAAACAGGGGCTCCTGGGTGGCTTAGTCAGTTAAGCCTCCAACTTCAGCTCAGGTCATGATCTCACGGTTCGTGGGTTCGAGCCCCACATCAGGCTCCGTGCTGACAGCTCAGAGACTGGAGTCTACTTTGGATTCTGTGTCTCCCTCTCTTCTCTCTCTGTCTCTCCTTTGCTATCTCTGTCTCAAAAATAAATAAAATAAAGTAAATAATAATAAATAATAAATAAATAAAAATAAAATTAAAAAAAGAAACAACTCTATGCTGTTTGCAAAGTTCACTTCAAATATAATGTCATAGGTAAGCTAAAAGCAAAAGAATACAAAAAATACTACCTGACTATTAATGAAAAGAACACTGAAGTAGCTGAATTAATATGAGACAAAGTCGATTTCAGAGCAAGGAAAATCATAATGATAAAAACATAATGATAAAAGACACATAATGATAAAAGGGTCAGTTCATGAAGAAGATATAACAATGCTAAATATGTTTGCACCTAAAAACAGGGCTTCAAAATACATAAAGGAAAAACGAATAAAACTAAAGGATAAGTAGGCAAATCCACGATTAGTGGGAGATGTTAACAATCCTTTCTCAGTAATTGATAGCACAAGCCCACGGAAAATCAGGAAGGACACAGAAAGAGCAAATAATACTATCAACCAACTGAATATAACCAGCATTTATGGAACAGTATACACGACAATAGCAGAATATGAATTCCTTTCAAGTGCATGTGAAATATTCACCCAGATAGACAATACCCTTGGTCATTAAACAAACCTTAACAACTTGAAAATAATTGAATTATATAAAGTAAGTTTGCTGATCATAATGAAATTAAACTTGAAATCACTAACATGAAGATAACTAGAAAATATCCAAATATTGAGATATTAAACAACACATTTGTAAATAACCCATATCCCCCCCCCCCCCAAATATGAGGGACTACTTCGCAACTCATTTTAGGAGTCTAGTGCTCTCCTGATATCAGAACCAGACAAAGAAGCACAAGAAATGGAAACAGACCAATATCCTTATAAACATATATGAAGAAAATTCTCAACAAAATATTAGTACACTGAGACTAGCAATATATAAAAAGAATAATGCATAACAACCTGATGGGGTTTGTCCCAGGAAGGCAAGACTGATTCAATATTTGAAAATCAATCAGTGTAATATACTATATTAAAGGTTAAAAAAAGAATAACCATATGCTTCTGTTAATTGATGCAGTAAAAACATTTGACAAATCTTAACATTTATGATTAAAACTTAAGAGTAAATTAGGAATTTAAGGGAACTTCCTTAATCTGACAAAGGGCCTTTAACCAAAAAACCCCACAGCAAACATACGTAATAGTAAAAAAAAAGTGAATGTTTTCCGTGAAAGGTTAGGAAAAGGCAAGGACACTCTCACCACTTCTATTCGACAAATCAACACAATACTGGAAGTCAGTGTAATAAGACAAAGGAAAAAGAAAAGGAAGTAGAAGAAGGTAGGAAAAGAGGTATACAGATTGGAAAGGAAGAGATAAAACTATTTGCAAACAATACGACCCTACTCACAGGTAACAGGTGTACAAAGAACACCCTAAGAATCTACACGGAAATCTCCTAGAACTAATAAGTGAGGGGGCGCCTGGGTGGCGCAGTCGGTTAAGCGTCCGACTTCAGCCAGGTCACGATCTCGAGGTCTGTGAGCTAATAAGTGAGTTTGCCAGTCACAGGATATAATGTCAGCATACAACCTCGGGCAATGTATGTATACTAAAAACAATTAGAAACCGAAATTTGAACCACAATGCCATTTAAAATTGCTCCCAAAGGAAAAAAAAAAAAAAAAAAAAAAGAAAGAGAAATACTTAGGTATAAAGCTAACAAAACACAAATAGGATCTGTATGGTGAAAATCACAAAATGCTGAAGAAAGAAATCGAAGAACACTGAAAATAAATACAGACACACACAGTTTATGATGTGGAACATCCAGTATAGTTGAGATGTCCATTCTCCCCAACTGATTTTTAGATTTAATGTAATTCCAATAAGAATACCATATTTCTAAAAAACAAAATTTTTAATGTTTATTTATTTTTTTTTCTTTTTTTTTTTTTTTTAATTTTTTTTTAACGTTTATTTATTTTTGAGACAGAGAGAGACAGAGCATGAATGGGGGAGGGGCAGAGAGAGAGGGAGACACAGAATCTGAAACAGGCTCCAGGCTCTGAGCTGTCAGCACAGAGCCCGACGCGGGGCTCGAACTCACGGACCGTGAGATCATGACCTGAGCCGAAGTCAGACGCTTAATCGACCAAGCCACCCAGGCGCCCCAAATGTTTATTTATTTTTGAAAAAAACAGAGCGCAAGTGGGGGAGGGGTAGAGAGAGAGGGAGACACAGAATCCAAAGCAGGCTCCAGGCTCTGAGCTGACCACACAGAGCCCGACGCGGGGCTCGAACCCACGAACCATGAGATCGTGACCCAAGCTGAAACCAAGCGTCAGACACTCAGCTGACTAAGCCACCTCTGCGCCTCTCAGCAGATTTCTTTTGTAGATAGAAGATAAGCAGATTCTAAAATTTATAAAGAACTGAACTAGCCAAACAATTTTGAGAAAAAAAAGTTTGAGGACTCATCTCTCTATTTGAAGGAGTACTATGAAGTTATAAGTGAGGGAGGAGACACAGATGGAAGGAACAGAATCGAGCCTCCAGAAATAGACCCACGTAAAAAGAGCCAATTGATTTTTTACAAAGTTGCAAAGCCAAGTCGACGGGGGAAGGCTAAGTCTTTTCAACAAATGATCTGGAACAATTGATCATCAATAGGCAAAAAAAAAAAAAAAAAAAAAGGTATCTTAACTTAAATCTCACAACTCAAACCAAGGTAAACTCAAAATGTTTCACAGATCTGAATGTAAAAGGCAAAACTATAAAGGTTCAGAAGAAAACATAGGGAGAAGTCTTTGTGCCCTTGGGTTAGAGAGAATTCTGAGATATGATACCAAAAGCATGATCCATAAGGGAAAAAACTGATAAACTGGACTTGGCCAAAATTAAAAACTTTGGCTTTGCGAAAAGGGCCTTTAAGAAAATGTAAAGACAAAGTATACAGTTGGAGAAGATGTTTTCAGATCGCATATCTGACAAAGAATTTGTATCCAGGATGTATAAAGAACTCTCAAACCTTGACAGTAGGAAAACAAATGATACCCCCGAAAGGGAAAAATATTTAAACAGGCAGTTCATCCAAAAAGTTATGGGGATGGCAAGAAAGCACAACAAAACAACACAAAAATCATGTTACTAGTCATCAGGGAACGCAGATTAAAACTGGGAGACACAAACATACACCATTGGAATGGCTACAATTTAGTCACAGGCAATACAAAGCGCTGGAGAATAGGGGCGCCTGGGGGGGGGGGCTCAGTCGGTTGAGCGTCCAACTTCGGCTCAGGTCACGATCTCACGGTCTGTGAGTTCGAGTCCCGCGTCGGGCTCTGTGCTGATGTCTCAGAGCCCGGAGCTGCTTCCGATTCGGTGTCTCCCTCTGTCTCTCTGCCCCTCCCCTGCTCGTGCTCTGTCTTTCTCTCTTTCTCAAAGGTCAATAAACATTAAATTTTTTTTTTTAATTAAAAAAAGACATTCGTTTTGATATACAAGTGCTTTGGATTACAAGCGTGTTTCCAGAACGAGTTATGCTCGCAAACCAAGGTTTTACCGTACTATCTTTGACTTTATTGGTATTACGTAACAGCTGCTGCACAGGAGCGAGCTAACGTACACGCACGTTGTGATCCCTAACGAGAAAAACGGTCACCCGTGAGCCCGCCACCCAACTCGGGAAGACCTGCTGTCACATTGCCCTGCGCGTAACGCAAAAGCAGGGTAACAACAAAATGGTAAGACTCCTAAAATAATTGCTCCTCTGGCCCGTCCCTTCCTGGGTGCCCGTGTGACCCATCCCTGACTGCTCTGACTTCAGCCTCCTTTGTGCCCCAAAGTGCCAGAAACGTCCAGCTCTTTCGTGACAACATTTTGATAAAGGCTGGGTGTGTCGACCAGTCATGTCGTTCGTTCTCTCTGAAGATGGTCTGTGGCATGTTTTTGTGGGCGACAGGAGACGTCGCAGTCTGAAGGGAATGTGAAATATCAGACCTGAAGATCCAGTCGTGAATCTAAGCGTGTGGCTGTTCCCGGGGTGCCTGCAGTCTGGGGAGGGGGTGGCGGAGCTGGGGTGGCCTGAGGCGCTGCCCGATGGGGGACGGGGCGGACCCTGCCCCCAAAGCCACTGATGCAGGGAAGCCGAGGGAGGCTTCCCAAGTGGGGCCCGGGGAGCTGGATTCCCAGGTCGCCCTCTGTTAGTGGTGAAAACTGACCATGATGACCTCTGCCCCAACCCACCGGGTCCAAGCTACTGTCACCGCTTGCTGAGATTGTGGCCATGCCCCCAAAAAGTCCCCGTGCTTCCCCGCTCTCCCCTACAACCCAGTCCGTGACTAAAGCCCTCCAGTGGCATCTCTTAGATCTTAGAACACCCCACACCCCTCGCCCTGCCTAAATCTGGCCTCATCTGGCCCCCGTGCACCTCTCCACCTTTATCTCTCCCCCCTCTCCCTCTGGCTCACCTGGCTCTCACTTCGGGGCTCATTATGTTCCTCGCACCTGCCAGACCCAGACCTACCTCAGGGCCTTTGCACACCTCTGCCTAGAATGCCTTTCCCCACAGCTAGGTACTTCTCAATATTCAGGTCTCCCTAAAAAATTTTTTTTTTTAACATTTATTCATTTTTGAGAGACAGAGCGTGAGCGGGGGAGGGCAGAGAGAGAGGGAGACACAGAATCCGAAGCAAGGCTCCAGGCTCCGAGCCGTCAGCACGGAGCCCGACGCGGGGCTCGAACCCAGGAACCGTGAGATCGTGACCTGAGCTGAAATCAGACGCTCAACTGACTGAGCCCCTCAGGCTCCCCTAGATCTCATTTAAAATTTTTTTTTTCAACGTTTATTTATTTTTGGGACAGAGAGAGACAGAGCATGAACGGGGGAGGGGCAGAGAGAGAGGGAGACACAGAATTGGAAACAGGCTCCA
This sequence comes from Leopardus geoffroyi, assembly GCF_018350155.1. Taxonomy (NCBI): domain Eukaryota; kingdom Metazoa; phylum Chordata; class Mammalia; order Carnivora; family Felidae; genus Leopardus; species Leopardus geoffroyi. The sequence goes on from NC_059330.1 coordinate 3,350,730, forward strand.
GGCTCTGAGCCATCAGCCCAGAGCCCGACGCGGGGCTCGAACTCACGGACCGCGAGATCGTGACCTGGCTGAAGTCGGACGCCCAACCGACTGTGCCACCCAGGCGCCCCTTAGATCTCATTTTAAATGTCCCTTAAAGAGGGAGGTCGCTCTAGCTAAACTAAACTCCTCCCCCCACCCCAGGCGATACTCCAGCGCACTCTCATTGCACTCACAGCATTTATCGGTATCAGGCATCTTCCCATGTAATGATTAATTTTCTCGGCTACTCGTTGGAATGTGCTGCCGTATCTATCTATCCCCTGCCGCAGGCCCAGCACCTCGGGGCCGCGCTGGCACCCGGGAGACAAGGCATAAATATTTTGGAGAGCAAAGGTGAGGTATCTTGCCAAAAGTCACATGGCTGATGAATGATGAAACCAGGACTAGAGCCCAGATCTCAGCTGGGGGTGTGAGGCCACGGGCCACCCCCCCCTTACACTCTCCACCCCTTCCTCCCCACCCCCACCCCTCGCAGGACACCTGCCGCCCCAGGGAAGGTAGAATGAACACACAGACAAGCTTCTGTCCAGGTGGCGTCAGCCGGGAAGGAACCCCGGGCAGCCTGGAAGGAAAAGACATCCCAGAGATAGAGACGACAAGGGGGTACGTGTGTCTCAGGACTCACGGTGCGAAGCCGGGGCTATTCTGGGCTGACTTTTAATGGGAAATGAACTTGGAAGAAGCGTGACCAATGAATGGGTGCCAGAAAACCGCCTTATCCATTTTCCTGTTCGCTCATTTGCTGACTCATTCACCACACATTTATTCGGGGCTTATATGTCCTTCTGCAGGCGCTGGAGAGGCTTTGTGTCTCTGTAATGGATTTCCTGTCCTTTGGGGGCTGTTGACCATAGTGGGGGGGCGGGGGGAGCCCTCAGGGGACAGGCGACCAGACAGGAAATGGAAATATGCAGAACCCGGGTCATTCTCAAAATGCATCAACATCACCTTTGTCTCCACTTGGGCCGACATGCATTTCTTAGGAAATGAGGCTTGCCGCTTTCAGCCCCCAAACATGCCTCTGAAGGTTTTGTAGATGCATCTCACGGGAGCTCATTGCATATGGTCACACGGTGGAGATTTCGGGAGCTGTCGGTGGGCGACAGAAGCCTCCACCCCGTCCTGAATGGCTCATACTTTCTGACTCCTCAGATGGGATTCTGTCTCAGCACTGGGGGCTGTTCTTTGCTCCTAGTGGGTGAGTGGGGGCTGTTATCCGGCCCACCGGCCCACTGGGCTTTGGGTAATTTACCCCGCCAGGGAGGGCGAGGGTTTGCGATTCATCTTTAATTTTTTTAGTGTTTATTTATTTTTGAGAGAGAGAGAGACAGCGTGCAAAGGGGTGTGTGGGGGGGCACAGAGACAGTGGGAGACACAGAATCCGAAGCAGGCTCCAGGCTCTGAGCTGTCAGCACAGAGCCCGATGTGGGGCTCGAACCCACCAACTGTGAGATCATGCCCTGAGCCGAAGTCGGACGCTTAACCGACAGAGCCACCCAGGCGCCCCAACGATGTTTCTTTCGAATTCCCAGCAAAGGGTCCCCTGTGTTGGCAGCAACCTGTCCCGGCCCTCTGCACCCTTCCAGAAGGCTGGGATGCCACATAAGCACAGGCGATGGTTTTGGAGGTAAAACACAAAAACAAAGCCTGAGAAACAGATCTATGAACAGAGAGCGAAGCTTCCAACCACAGACATGGAACCTCTATTTGGGCGGCTCAGAGGCCCTCTTGGCTGTCTTCCTAGTTCCTGGCAGGGTCTGGAGTGATGGCATTGCGGAGCAAATCAAAGAGCATCTATGGAACACCCACGTGTCCTGTCCGGGCAACAGCGATTGGACAAGGGCCGGGGAGTTCAGAGATGAATGAAGGAGACGAGGTCCTTGCCCATCAGACTGTGGGGCCCCACCACTCCGTGACTTCTTAAGGACAGCAGTGTGGCCCTGGCCACCACACTCCTGGCCCACCACCAGCACACTGACGCCCTCACGGACCCGTATTCACAACATGCCTGACAACGAACCCATTTCACAGATTCGCACTGGGGCCCTGGAGGCATGCCCTGCCTACTATAGCAATACAATTCACCCTTCAATTAAAAACCACGCCGATGGTAAATCCAAAAGGTACAACCCGCTCTCCAGTGAAAAGCAAACATCCTCACTCCTCCTCTGGGCCACCGGCTCCTCTCACCCGCTCCCCAGAAGAAACCATAGCTCTAGAAAATTTGCATCTGTGGCCTTTTTCAAAAAAAGGCCGTATTTCACATAAAAATCGAGATTCTCAGCTTTCCATAGAGGCAGAGCCCAAGCGGGAGAGGGGCCGAGAGAGAGGGAGACACAGAATCTGAAGCAGGCTCCAGGCTCTGAGCCGTCAGCACAGAGCCCGACGCGGGGCTCGAGCCCATAAACTGTGCGATCGTGACCTGAGCCGAGGTCGGACACTTAACCGACGGAGCCACCAGATGCCCCTTGAGATGCCCAGCTTTTACATAAAAGGAATAACTTGGAGATCTGGCCACAGCCAGCCCACGGTTCTTCAGGGCAGCTACTCACGGGTGTCGAATGGCTGCTGTCCCCGTGCAGAGGGCCAGGAACCCTCCCCCCACCCCCTCCGCCGTGCCTGTGAGCTTGTCTGGGGCATCATTCGTGCCCCTGCCTGGCCCCTGGAGGTGGGCAGCAAGCAATCCCCCAGCTTTGCTGTGGCTCCAGTCCTAACGCTCCAAGAGGAGTTATTATGTGAGCTGGGCACCGGGGTTGCCCACGGTGCCCCTGTGAGTCAGTCAACAAACATCCACGGTGCCAAGCACCATACATTACATCCTGTTTCCTTTAATGCTGGGTCCCCTTTACCGGATGCTGCTTCTATCAATAGGGAGCCCTTGCTAAATATCCTTGAATGACAGACCATCAAGGCACTCGTAGGACAGGGTCACCGTCCCCAACCTCTCTCAGGCTAGGGAGCAGAAACTAGTCTGTGGGGACTGGCTGGTTGGACAAAGGGTACAGGAAATGAAGATGATGCTTAGGATGCTGGCCAAAGAGACCCAGGCTCAGTGCCCTGAAACCAGTGGGAAGGGGGATGCAGGCTCAGTGCCCTGAAACCAGTGGGAAGGGGGATGCAGGCTCAGCGCCCTGAAACCAGTGGGAAGGGGGATGCAGGCTCAGCGCCCTGAAACCAGTGGGAAGGGGGACCCAGGCTCAGCACCCTGAAACCAGTGGGAGGGGGGACCCAGGCTCAGCGCCCTGAAACCAGTGGGAGGGGGGACCCAGGCTCAGCGCCCTGAAACCAGTGGGAAGGGGGACCTAGGCTCAGCGCCCTGAAACCAGTGGGAAGGGGGATGCAGGCTCAGCACCCTGAAACCAGTGGGAAGGGGGACCTAGGCTCAGCGCCCTGAAACCAGTGGGAAGGGGGACCTAGGCTCAGCGCCCTGAAACCAGTGGGAAGGGGGACCCAGGCTCAGCGCCCTGAAACTGGTGGGAGGGGGGACCCAGGCTCAGCGCCCTGAAACCAGTCAGGAAGATTCCCAGCAGCTGGCGTGGGCAGCATGGAAAGCGGCCGAGGGGTGGATCCCGAACACCTGGGAGGAGCCTCCCCACCCCATCCCTGCAGGCCCTCCCACCCTGCCCTGCACACAGCGTTCATTCATTTCATTCATTATTTCTTTTGCTCCGTTGTTATGGAGACCAGCAGCGTGCCAGAGACCATCCTACAGGCACAAGGTAAGAAAGCCGGGCCTTCAGCGGGAGACCCAATAAACGCCTTCATTCACTCACTCATTCATTCGTTCAGCCCCTTCTGTACGTTAGACCCGGTTCCAGGTCCTGGGGATTTGGCAATAATTTAAGATAGGCAAAAACACCTGCTGTCATAAAGGCTACGATCTAATGGGCATGTAGGGAGTGTGCAAGGGGACACCCAGGAAACTCGAAAACTGAGCTGTATATTAGCTGATGGCCACTGCTGTAATGATAAGGCCGGGAAGGGGGGGGGATGGGCGGGAGCGAGTGGGGCCATATCTGCCCAAGACGGGGTCCAGGTGACGGGATAAGCCAGGCCAGGTGCCGAGGTGCAGGGACAGTGTGGCCACCGCGTGGAGGGAAGGGGACGGCGGGAGGGGGCTGGGAGGCAATCCTTCACGGGTGTGTTTTTGTGCACACGCCTTGTGAGCTTTTGTGCCGGGTCATCCGAGAAGGTACGTATCGTGCACAGCCTGGGAGGACCACGGCAGTGTCTCCCTGCTGGGGACACGGGGGCAGATTTACTTGCCGTCCAGCAGGGTAGCAGCAATGTCCCCTTCCCGGGCAGAACTGGCACTTTGCCTGCTGCCCGCTGTGAAAGCCGGTCAGGGCTCCTTGGCTGATGGTGCACAGCACCCCCTTCCATGCTGCGCCCCCCTGGGACTTGGGGGACGAGGGGGACCCATCAACCTGACGCTCATGTGCTTGTGGGGCCACAAGTAATTGAGGCCTTCGCCTCAGACTCCAGAGTCTCCCGTTTCCTGCTGGTGACAGCGCGACAGGCTGACTTAAACAGTTACGAGGAGGGTGAAATCTTGGACGCTTCACGGGGCTCGGCGACGTAGGGACAAGATCAGAGGCAAAGAAGGAATGAATGGGTGAATGGATGAATGAATGAATGAACGAATGGCGTGGGATTCAGAGCGTACTCGTCCTTAAACGTAGAACTTCAGCAGTAAACGGCCCCCAGGCCAGGTGCAGACACACAGCTGGTCACTGCCATGGGGTAAAAACACGTCTGAGGACCAACCACAGAACTGCAGAGGTGGCCACGGGGATAAGTCAGCGGGACCCCGTTTCCTGCCGCTGTTACTGCTCGAGACTGGTGCCAGGCAAGGAGGGGGAGACTTCCAGGAACAGGCCCGGCTGGGGGGTCAGAGTTCCCAGCAGTGAAGATCCCGGCTGCTGACCTGCCCACCCCGGCGCCCCAACCCCGCCCTGCGGGCTCCTCGTCCAGACCGTTTGCACGGAACCCTCCATCCAGCCCTCCCTGCGGCCATCCCTTCGGGCTTAAAGGCCAAGAACAAAGACACAGAGTTTCCCAAGGTCGCAGCTCTGCCCCCCACCTGTCGTCTGCCCCCCCCCCCCACTCTGGCACAGGGACAAGGGACCCCCTCCCTCTGCCACTGACCCACTTCCCCCTCCTCCTGCCGGCGCTGACTCACAAACCCCTGAGTTTTGGGGGCAGATGCTATTTCCAGTGTTCTGACCTTCTCTCTCCATGGAGACAGTCATACTTGCCTGGCTCTTTGGTTGAGAGCATGTGATTCGTGGGCTCACAGTAGGAATGCCGAGCTCTGAGGGGACCCCTCGACCCTCAACCCTCATCCTACGAGGCCCGCTCGGGCTGTCCAGGTTCCCGAGGCGCCGGGGACGTGGGGGCCCTGCTCTCTGCTGTTCGTTCCCTGGGGATGGGGCAGGCCTGTTTCCCTTGCTGTGTCTGCCACTGGCCGGGGAGGAAACACCTGGATGTGAGAGAGACAGTCTGGAGGAGGCGAGGAGGAGAGCATTGTTCTGGGGGGGGGGCGGGTGGCGCAGGGAGCCCGGGAGGAGTCTGACGGGGCGTGGGTGTAGACCAGGAAACCCCTGGGGACCAGATTCGCGCCCACCATGTCGGCCAAGAAGCAGGTCCTGGTGAGGGGCTATGTGGCAGTGTGGCTGGGCTGGTGGCACTTGGTGCCAGACTGCCTGGATCCCAGTCCTCTCTCTGGCTGTCACAACTTGGGCTGCCTGCTTAGAACCTTTGTGCCTCAGTTTCCCTGTCTTTAGAGGAGAGCTAGGCATAGCACCTGCCTCGTCGGATTACTGCAAGGACAAAATAAGATGATCCTCGGGGCGCCCGGGGGGCTCGGTCGGTGGAGCATCCGACTCTTGGTTTCGGCTCAGGTCATGATCTCGCGGTTCGTGAGTTCAAGCCCCGCGGAGGGCTCTGGGCTGACAGCTCAGAGCCTGGAGCCTGCCTCACATTCTGTGTCTCCCTCTCTTTCTGCCCCTTCCCTGCTCATGCTGTGTCTCTCTCTCTCTCAAAATAAATAAATAAACATTTAAAAACTGACCCTCTATGAACTCTTCTCTTCAGCAGCCAAATGGACTCACCAGTTGTGTTTCGCCGTAAAACCCCCTGCTTTGCACCTGCTCTCCTGCTATGGGTTTGCACACTTTGTTCTCAACTGGGATGCCTGCTGCCTCACACCTCTGCACACAGACCCTCCCTGACCCTCAAGGCTCGGGTGCGGCCTCCTGTAAAGCCCCCTGGAGCCCCTGCCCCGAGGTCACCTGCGTACGTGCCTCCGCTCGCCTCGGGGCCTTGCGCACTTTGCTTTCCGTCGTCACTTACTTGTGCTGCGTCTTAAGGCCCCACCAGCTGGCCAACTTCTTGAGCACCGGGACCTGGCCTTGCTCGGCCTCTGGCCCCGACTGCACAGCTAGAAGACGCTCGATCGTGCGTGTGGACAGAAGCAACCGGACCAGCATGATCGTCACCTGGCTCCCCAGGAGGGACAGACACACGATGTCCCAGAAGGGGTGTAGACGGGACCAGAAGGCCGACTCGGGGGCCAGTGCCTTGCTCACCTGCCCTGTTGTCTTTGGCAAGACGCCGCATCTCTCTGAGCTATAAAACGGGCATTAAAATACGTATCCGGCCCACCTCTGACGGCACACGAGAGTCCGGTGGGACGATGCGTGTGCTCTCCTGCCCCGGGCGTGTGGAACCAGTTATAATATTGATACTTACAGGATCCAGAGAAGAAAGGAGGGGGTCCCCTCGCCGGGTCCTGGGTGAAAGGATCTTAACTTGGCAGAGTGATCCTGGGGGCCACCGCCTCTGGTAACCCTTCTCAGCAAGGCTGGGCCTCACGTACAGAAGAGCCAGGGGCGTCTCGGCCCCTCCAGGGCGCCCTGCCTTCCTCCTCCTTCCTCCTGGCCCCTCCACCTGCTCTGCCCGGATCTGCCTCTCCCGGCTTCCTCCCTGGACACCTTACCCCAGCCAGCACCTACCTTAGCTCGGCTGGAGCTCGGTTCCCTAAGTCTTTCTGCCGACTGGCTCCCCCCCCCGCCCCGTCTGTGCAGGGAGGCTGCCCGCCCCAGAGAACCCGATGGCTCAGAGGGGCCCCAACGGGTGTCTCTGGTCCCCGCTGCAGCCTGCAGATCTGCAGAGAAAGGCCCAGTGTGGCACAGGCCCGACTCTGTCCCTCCTCTTCCTTCCCCTTCCCCGTGGCCCTCAAAGCTCCTCCCAGAACACATCCTGCTGTGAGGCTGCCTTCTGCAGAAGCTTTGTGGTCCCCCGCGGTCACTGGAGGCTCTTCCTTTCGATGGGGCAGGAGGGGGGAGCCTCCATAGAGTCCCCCTGTGGTGCTGACTGGGCTGTGATGCCGGGGACCCTGAGCTCCCTCCAGAGCTCCATACACGCCAGCTGCCATCGACGCCCGGAGACTGGCAGCCAGAGGGCCACCTAACACTTTCAGTTCAAGGTGCATGAACTGAGCCTTTCTCCCCCGCTCCCACCAAGCCCACCGGTCTGCTCCTCACCTCAGAATCAGAAACTTGGGGGGGGGGCATCCTCAACGCCTCCCTCTCTCTCCCCTGTTCCATCTAAATGCAACCAAGTCCCACGTCATAAACTGTCCCCTTTTCCTGCCCCCACGACTGCCACCATCGCCCTCCTCCCGAGTGACCGTAGAAGCCTGATCCACAACCGCATCACAGCCAAGAGCCCCTCTCTGGTGCTGAAACACAAATCAGATCACATTACGCCCGCAGTACAGCCTTCAATGGCTCCCTGTTACCTTTAGGAGAAAGGCCAGACTCCACCTCGCGATTTGCACGGCTCCTCTTGACCCGGTGGCTCCTTGATCCCCAAGCCCAGGCCGTGACCCCTCCCAGGAGTCCTGATCGCCGGCAGTTCTGTGATGGTCCAGGTGGCCCCTGGGCTCCAGGCCTGCACGTGTGCTGTGGGCTCCCTTTCTGTCCTCCTCCTGGCTCCAGCAGAGAAGAGGAAAAACGTAGGTCGGAGAGGAAGGAGGAAAGTGGGGGTGCCTGGCAGCTGGGAAAGGAGACGGGGTCCAGGACACGGTGGTCAGCGGTGTCAAAGACTGCGGAGAGGACGCGGATGAAGGGAGCGACAAAAGCAGCTGCTGACCTGGGCACTTAGGAGAGAGCAGCGGGGGGGAGCGGATCACCTCCAAGGTGTGGACTTGCTGGCTGGCCCGTTGTAGTCTTTCTTTTTCTCGCAATTTGAAGCCAAGCAGTATTTTGGGAAATCCACACATTTCTAGACCTTCGAGAAGCTCACAGATGCTCTGCTATCGTCTGGTTTGGCCTAATGGTAAATGTCTCTGGAGAGAGACAGATCGCAGACAGCATGGCCTGAACACTTGGGTTCAGCCGTGCCTGCAACCCTCATGCGTAGATCTGCTGCTGATTGTTGGACTATGTGATCCCATAAATTCTCCCTCCTCCCCTTTTTGAGTAAGACGGTTTGACTTGGATTCTGTTACTTGGGTTCCTCCTTTGCGGCCAAAGAAGTCACTGATATTTTTTCTGCAAGGGTTTGCATGGCCTCTGCTCCATCACCCTCGCTTTGCAGAAGAGAGCATTTGAGAAACAGCAACAGCAAAAAAGAGCCCAGACGTTTCGATCATCTACTCCACGACTCAATCTTCCTGCCCTATCTGTTGTTTTTCTGTACCCCCTCCTGTGACTGGAGTGATAGTCTATCTCCTATCTTTGTATTTGAGTTCTTAGGTCATGTGTCTGCCCCATCTGTCTACCCTTCCCCCACAAGTTCTGGGGAAGCAGAGGCTAGGTCTTATGCATTATCCTACCCCTCACGGGATAAGAGAGTGCTAAGAGAATGTTTGGCTCATTAAATACAACAAATGGAGAGATGGATGGATGGATGGATGGATGAGTGCATGGATGTTGGATGGGGGATGCATAAGGGAAATGGGTAAGTCCAGGACAGGATAAAGGACCAGGGACTCTGCCCCTGCAGGTCTGGTACTCAGCAGCAGCCAGGCAGTGTGGTGGTCACAGTGGGCAGCCTCCTCGCCTTATCAGCTTTGGCTTAACTGAATCGGAAATCACAAGTCGACGTTGTGGCTGGCTGCACCCTCCTCTTTCCACAGCTGCTGTCTCGGCAGCCACACTGGGTGTGGCAGCCACAGGTTGCTTGGTGACCGTGGACGGCCCCAGAGCTGTCCCCTGCAAGGATGGGCTGAGGCTTCTTCATGGGTCATGGACATCCAGGAACAGGAAAGAAGGAAGAGAAGGGAGAGACGGAAGACTGAGGGTTGCTAGCTGCCCCCTGAACCATCCTACCATCCCCAAGGCAGGGGCGGGGCGGGGGCGGGGGGACTGCCCCTTTGATCCCAGGGACGCCTGGCCTCTTAGGGGGGGATTCTGCTTTCCAGGTGCTGAGGCCAGGCTTCCCATCTGCACCAATGTCTCCGGAAGAGCCCTTCCAGTCCCTTCTGTTCAGGCAAACACTTCCTGTTATTTTCCCACCCATTACTAAGCAGCCAAGACCTTTACACAAATTAAAATTTTAACCCATAAACAAATTCAATGAAATCCTCCTGACACTGTGGCAGCAGAGGCACCGGCCCCGGGATCAGGGCACCCTGGAGGACCAAGGGTATTGGAGTCAGGTGAGATTATTGGCTTTGGACGCAAGAAGCCCAGGTCACTTGTGCCCTCGCCCCACCTTCCGGGGCAATGGTCTCGGGAGCCTCCGGCAGCAAATGCAGAATTCACCATCTTGCCCTTTTCTTTTCTTTTCTTTTTTTTAAAATTTTTTAACGTTTATTTATTTTTGAGACAGAGAGAGCCAGAGCATGAACGGGGGAGGGGCAGAGAGAGAGGGAGACACAGAATCTGAAACAGGCTCCAGGTTCTGAGTGGTCAGTACAGAGCCTGACGCGGGGCTCGAACTCACGGACCGCGAGATCATGACCTGAGCCGAGGTCGGACTTTCAACCGACTGAGCCACCCAGGCGCCCCACCATCTTGCCCTTTTCTAAGGAATCCACCCACAGAAAATCCTAATGAGCGAAGTAAATCTCACTGAGGATCACAGGGGCGGGGTGGGGGGAGATAGGAGAGGCATGTACGTTACACGTCTCTTAGCAAACGATGGAAAAAACCTCTGTGGATATTTCTGTCGTCCAGACACCCTTTGTCCACACCAAGCCGCCGGACTGGAGGGCTGGGGTGGGATCAGAAGGGCTCTTCTGCTCTCTCCTCTCTCCCCAAGTGACTCTGAGTCAGAGTCATGCATTGCTGGTTTCTCCGGCCCAGACTTTTTCACAAAGGGAAGTCCTCTCAGGGTCGGATTCGGAGAGGGGTGCCTGGGTGGCTCAGTTGGTTAAGCGTCCGGCTCTTGATTTCGGCTCAGGTCGTGATCTCACGGTTTGTGGGTTCGAGCCCTGCATCAGGCTCTGTGCTGACGGTGCTCTCTCTCTCTCTCTCTCTGCCTCCCCCATCCCCCCCACTCGTGCTTTCTCTCAAAAATAGATAAACATTAAAAAAAAAAAGGAAGTGCTTTCAGAGCACTTCCAACCCCACGTGTTTTAGAAACACATCTAACTTCACGTATACAGCTACTGCAGGATCTAGCGCGGTTCGGGAGCGGGGGTTCACCTAAGTGGTCGGGAGGGCGCTTGAGCCAGGGGGAGCCCAGTCCAGCTCCAGGGAGCACTGCGGGCCGAGCCAACTGGAAGCCTGGCCCACGGTCCTCGGCTTCCATCCCTCCTCGAGGAAGACCCAGGCATCGGCGTGGCTGGTACCCACTTGACGGGCACCTCTGCTTCTAGTGGATTCCCTCCAGCCCTCACGGCCACAGCCCCGGGAAACAGGGACTGCGGGACGACCTCGTGCTCTGAAGGAGTGGTTCGCCGAGTGTGGTCCCTGAACCAGCAGCATCGGTATCCCCTGGGAGCTTGTGACCACCTAGTAGCATCTGCTGCGGGTGCAGAGAGGGAGGAAGAATCAGGAAGAATCAGGGGGAGTTAGGATAGTGGGGGGACGGTTAGTAGAAAAAGAGCTCCGGGCCCCGTCTTCCCAGTATCCGTTTCCTCTCCACCCGGTGATAATCCCTGTTGAAGGCCTGGGGTGATTGCACAAACTGATCTTCCACTGGCTTTGTTTACTCGGAGATCATGAGAGGTGTGGACCCAAGGATCAGCCGCTTTCTTTTCTTAAATTTAAGTGTCTGTATTTTCTGGCCCCAGTAACATATTGACATGGGTCAACATTCAGAGAAAAACCTGCCCACTCCCTCTCGGGCAAGCCATTTGGGGAAGAAAACTTCCCTCCCCAGGATTCTCTTGGCAGGTGCACCGGTCGCCCCTCCCAGACTCCTCTGGGGTGGGGGGAGGGGCAGGGAGACCCTGCCGTGGGGGCGGGGCCTGCTCTCCGCGCTCCTCCCCTCCCCTGTTCTCCGGTGGGGGCTGGAGGAGCCTAGCTGGGGAGCAGGTCTGCAAGCTCCCCGGAAGTGAGGGGGGCGGCGTGGAGCCTCTTGAATGTATGAGGTACTTAGCACAGTCGCTGTGTCTTCTCGCAAAAGAATTCCCACTAGGAACAGGGACTGGCTGGCAGGTCGAGAAAGCTGGGGGCGTCAAGAAGGCTGGGGATGACCAGGATCGTTGAGAAAACTCGAAGACTCCCTTCATGACTCATGCAAACTGCCTGGCACCCACGCGCGCACCCGTACTCGCACCCGGGCGCACAGATACACCCCAAAATGGGGACCTGGCTGGGCTCTGTTGTAACATTGCCGTAGCTGCACGGGCCCCTTCTCCTGCCTGGGTCTCAGTTTCCTCCTCTGTAACCGAGGGATTGCAGCGCGCATTTGCAAGGCCCTTGCCAGCTTCCTCACCGCCCCCCCCCCCCAACGACCCCCGACAATCCTGGTGGGGTAGGGCTGCTCCCTCCCCTCCCAACTCCCCCTCTCCGGAGGTCTCTGAGGACCCCCTTGAGACAGCCCTTTGGCCTGGAGTGCATTCACATAAGGCCTCCCTCCTGACTGCCTCCCCCTCCCTGCGCAGGGGAAGGCACAGACTGGCCCGGGGCCCTGCCCACCTGCTCAGACCTCAGCTTCCCTCTCCTGCTCCCCAACCCCACCCATCCCCATTGGCGGGGGTGCCTGCAGACCGTGGCTTCCATGTTGGAAGCGCCAGAGCTCCTCCAAAATTCCATTACAATGAAGCCAACCCTCTGGGATATCTGCCTAAACTTAATTTTTCTGGGCCTCAGACACGAGCGGCTTGGGGGAGTAGCATAGCTTAGTGGTTAAGAGCAGGGACTCTGGGGCCCGTGGACGTGGGCTTGAAGCCTGGCTTCCCCTTTCCCGGGTCTCTGTGACCTTGGGCAAGTTCCTTAACTTCTCTGTCTAGTTTCTTCCTCTGTAAAATGGATATAATAGTACCCACCTCATGGGGCTGTTGGGAGACAGAAGCTTGGTAACAGAAGCACGTAGGGGTGCCTGAGTGGCTTCATCCGTTAAGCGTCTTACTTTCGGCTCAGGTCATGATCTCGCGGTTTGGGAGTTTGAGCCCCGCGTCTGGCTCTGTGCTGACAGCTGGGAGCCTGGAACCTGCTTCAGATTTTGTGTCTCCCTCTCTCTCTCTGCTCCTCCCCCACTCGCGCTCTGTCTCCCTCTCTCTCTCAAAAATAAACATTAAAAAAAAAAAAGTATGTAACGCACATGGGTAGTGCTTGGCGGGTATACATACAGTAAGTGCTATAAAGTGTTGACTGATAGGGGCGCCTGGGTGGCTCGCTCAGTCGGTTAAGCGTCCGACTTCGGCTCAGGTCATGATCTCACGGTCCGTGAGTTCGAGCCCTGCGTGGGACTCTGTGCTGACAGCTCGGAGCCCGGAGCCTGCTTCAGATTCTGTCTCTCTCTCTCTCTCTGCCCCTCCCCCACTTGCTCTCTCTCTCTCTCCCCCTTAAAAATAAATATTAAAAAATATTAAAAAAAAAAAGTGTTCGCTGATACCTCCCTTTGTGCTCACTTGACATCCAGTGGTGATTTCCGGGCCAGATTGCAATGACCGCGAGGCTGGGCCTTCCTGCCCTAAATTTCTGCGAGTCCCCTGAACGGGAACTGTTTCTTCCCACTCGCCCTGTGCCAGAGGCACACGTGTGGTCACAGTCGCCTTTCCAGGGACCACACGCTCAGGGCTGCTGGGTGTTATGGACTGAATGTTTGTGTCCACCCAAAATTCGTGTGTTGACCCTCCAACGTGACGGTCATCAGGAGGTGGGGACTTTCGGAGGTAATTGGGGTTGGAGGACGTCGTAAGGAGGGTGGAGCCCCAGCGTCCCAAGGGGAGGAAGAGACACTAGACAGGCAGAGGCACCGTGGGAAGCTGAACGTGTGCAAAGCGGGAAGTGGGCTCTCACCAGACACGGAATCTGCCAGCACCTTGACCTTGGATGTCACAGCCTCCAGACTGGGAGAAATGAGTGTCTGTTGTTTAACCGGCCCCACTCTATGGGCGGCCTGAGCAGCCTGAGACACAGGGGGACTGTGTTGTGGTCTGAGCCAGGATGCAGGTGCACCTGCTTCAAGGAACAGAGAAATAAAGTGGCACGGGTAGGGGACAGTCTGGCACCTGCCTGTCTCTGCCCCCAGAGGGATGGGGAGGACACCCTCTTCCAGGAGAGCCGGCTTCCTTTACCCTGATTTTACTGGGGGGGGGGGGGTTGAGGCCATAGAGGCATTCAGAGATGGGAAGGGAGAGAGAAGCCCCCAGTACTGGACCCCAGAGCTCTCAGTCTTTCAGTAATAAATAAATGTTAAAAAAAAAAAAAAAAAAAAAACACAAAAAAACTAAACTAAACTAAATGATTGAGCAACTGTGCTCCTTGGTGTTTACCCAAAGGAGCTGAAAACATATGTCCACACAAAACTAGCACATAAATGTTTACATCAGCTTTATTCATAATTGCCAAACATTGGCATCAACCAAGATGTCCTCCAGACTGTGAGTAAAGAAATGAACTTGGGTGCATCAATAAAATGGAATATTATTTGGCAACAAAAGGAAATGCGCTGTGAAGCCATGAAAAGACAAGGAGGAACCTTAAATCCATATTGCTAAGTGAATGAAACCAATCTGAAAAGGCTGGTGATGGTACGGTTCCAACTATACGATATTCTGAAATATGTATGAAGTATGGAGGCAGCAAAAAAAAAAAAAAAAAATTGGTTGCCAGTGTAATTAAGAAAAGAATGGTTTGGGGGGGTGCCTCGATGGCTCAGTTGGTTAAGCGCCCAACTCTTGGTTTCAGCTCTGGTCATGATCTGACCAGGTTTCGTGAGTTTGGACCCCGTGTCGGGCTCTGTGGTGGCAGCACGTTGCCTGCTTAGGATTCTCTCTCTCCCTCTCTCTATGCCCTTTTCCTACTTGCACTGTCTCTGTCTCTCAAAATAAATAAATAAACTTTAAAAATTAAAAAAAGAATGGTTTCAATTTCTTTAACCTATATTTGCCTACCTGGGAAATCCATTTCTTTCACAGTGGTATGTCTGAGAAACTTCTCCATCTTATCCAAATCGCCAAATTTATTGGTCAATGTATAGTATCCTTTCATTATATTTTTAGCGTGCATAGGATCTGTAGAGACGTCCTCTTTTTCACGCGCAATATTGCTGATTTGTTCGCTAGAGCCTTATCCACTAGCACGTTGCTTTTCTAATTCATAGATCTCTGCTTTTACACTTCCTTTTTCCTACTTTAGGATTTATACCTTTCTTTCTGTATCTTCTTGAGATGAAGATACTCCCTTTGGTTTCAATCACTTGAAATTTGATACTCTACTTGTGCTTGAAATAATGTGAGTTCTGTTGCTGGGCGGTATCCTATTTCAACAAGATCAAATGTGTTAATCGTGTTGTCCAGATCCTGTGTATCTCTATTCTTTCTTGTCTGTTTTTCTTAAGCCACTGAGAGAAGTGTGACAAAATCCTTCATTATGGTTGTGGAGGCATTAATTCCGTCAATTTTTGCTTTACAGTTTACGTTGATGTTATTGCATGCATACAGATTTATGATCATGATAACTTTGTTGGATTGACTTTTTGACCTTTATAAACTGTTCCTCTTCATTATTTTTTAAAATGCTTCTTGCTGTAAAATCTTCGTCTGACATTAGAATAACATCACCCTTTTGATCTTTTGCTTTCAGACTTTGTGTTCGTATACTTAACATGTGTCTCTTGTGAGCAGCGTATAATTTAAAAAAAAACATCGAACAAGTCTAGATTGAATTTTTTCCAGCATTTTAAAGATGTCATTTCATTGTCTTCTGGCTTCCAATGTTTCTGTTGAGAAGGGAGCTGTTTGTTGATCCTTTGAAGATAAAATATACCCCCCCACTGCTGCCTTTGGTTGTCTTTAAGATTCTCACATTACCGGGGCGCCTGGGTGGCGCAGTCGGTTAAGCGTCCGACTTCAGCCAGGTCACGATCTTGCGGTCCGTGAGTTCGAGCCCCGCGTCAGGCTCTGGGCTGATGGCTCAGAGCCTGGAGCCTGTTTCCGATTCTGTGTCTCCCACTCTCTCTCTGTCCCTCCCCCGTTCATGCTCTGTCTCTCTCTGTCCCCAAAATAAATAAACGTTAAAAAAAAATTTAAAAAAAAAAAAAAAAAAAAAAAGATTCTCACATTACCTTTTTCTTCCCCAGGAGTCTTACAATGAGGTGCCTGTGTGTTTCATGTGTGTGTGTGTTTGGGTTTTGTTTGCTTTTTGCTTTTTGCAAACTACACTCCAGGGGCACCTGGGTGGTTCAGGTGGTTAAGCACCCAACTTTGGCTCAGGTCACAATCTCACAAGTTTGTGGGTTCAAGCCCTGTGTCGGGCTCTGCCCTGACAGTGAGGAACCTGCTTGGGATCTCCTCTCTCCCTCTCTCTCCACTCACATTTTTCTTTCCCTCTCAAAATAAACTTAAAAAAAAATTGAAAAACCAAAACTCCAGCCTTTATGGGATTTCACCAGTTCTTTCGTTAACCTTTCTCTGTTTCTGGATCCAATCCAGGGTACCACATTGCATTTAGCGTTCAGGTTCCCTTTCTCCTTGCTCTAGGAGTTTCTCGGTCCTACCTTGTTTTCATGACCTCCTGGAAGGGTACTAGTCAGATTAGCCCACAGAGGAAGGTCCCGCAGTCTGGGTTTGTCTGGTATTCTCCTCGCGATTCGAATGGGGGCTATGGGACTTTGGAAAGAGTATCAGAAGCGAAGTCCTGGCCTCCAGATGGAGTGAGGGCTGCTGAGTTTATTGGGATCCCTGGGTTAATGGGTGTCGTGGATTTGGGCCGATTTAATTTGGGCAGCACAGACACCTCCCAGGCCGTTAGGGGAGCCCCACCTGGATCAAGGGATCCCTGGATGTCCCGTGGATGCGTGTTGGGTGTGTTAGGCGTGTTTCAGTGTTTGCAGTAGCTAGCTGGGCCAAACCTAGAGCATCTCATGGTTCCTTCTTCCTCCCTCCCCGGGGGTCGGGCTGCGAGCGTGATGCCTACGTATTCCTCCCAAATAACAGGTGTCTTCCCACGACCAGCGATGAGCTCACCTCCTTCCTCTCAGCAGGACGATGAGGCTTAGACGGAAGAGCGTCAGAGAAAATTACAGCACAAATACATTTTCTCCAGCTCCAAAAAGCTACAAGCAACAGCCCCCCAAGAAGCCTGATCGTTGCTGCCTGTGAAGCGGTTTATGCGAACGAAGCAAGTTAATCGTCGTGCGGCGAGAGAACCATGGGTCATCGCGTACAAGACTAACCACGTTTTATTCGAAAATAATATTAAACTGTCTTCATTCTTGGATATCTGTTTATCCTGTAGTAGAACTTGTTCATGCAACAACAAACTATCAAGGGTATACGGTCGGCTGCTCTCTGGAGCCTGGAACATGGACAGGTGGCTGGTTGGGGGCAGGTGGTGGGGGCGGGGGGGGGGGGGACAGCTCTGTTCACTTCCATCAGGCTGTCTTGGCTGGCATTTCAGGGGCTCCCGCGAGCCCACCAGCTTTGGAGCGGGTGAAGCAGGAGGAGGCAACGGAGGGGCTCTGGGCGGGATACAGTCACCTCCCTCCACCCCCACCGTCCAAATCCCGGTCCTCAGCCCTGCCCTCCACCCTATGACCCTAGCGCGCACTTGCTTCCTTCCAAACCGCTCCGACCTGGAGGCTTTAACATATTTGGCTCTCTCGTTCTGCCACCCTCTCCGCCCCCCCACCCCCTGCCCTGCCCCCAGCCAGGCACGAAGCCCCGAAGAGCCAGGCTCTTGATCTACCCGCTCTGGGATCTCGCCCAGGCACCAGAACGGTGCCCGTGAACCTTCTGGGCTGCAAGACTCCGCACATAATGTGCACCAGCCTGAGGAGTGACACGGGAGCGGGGGTCACGGGGTCCCATCTGGGAGAGAAGTCGGCAAAGGCTGGGGACTCCCATGCCACCCTCCTCTTGTCCCCACCAAGGTCGTTCCTCCTTCGGAGGGTAAAACTGACCCCTCCCCACCTCCTCAGTCTTGGTCCTGCTTCAATGATGAATCGGAAAGGCATGAATGAGGACTGTCCCAGGGGCCGTGAGAATGTCCCAGCGCCACACAAGGGGAGCCGGCGCCTAAGGGTGAGGCTGCTAATCTTTCCTGAGCACTGGCCATGAGCCAGCCACGGGCCAGGCACCTTGCGGACAATTTCTTTTCAACCCCCGAAGGTCGAAGGTCGTAGAGCCGAGGAGGTGGAGGCTGGAAGAGGCTAATTAACTTCCTTCTGGTCATTCAGCTAGAAGGTAATTGAGCTGCTCCTGAATCCGTGCCCGTCCTGTCCCCCCAGCTCTCAGACCCAGAAAGGGGCTCGCAAGAGAATGTCTTCTATGTCCTGACAGCAGGCAGGTAAAGGATTAGTGCTGTTTTTCAGAATACCCGGGGAATTTGCGTGCGTGTGTGTGTGTGTGCGTGTGTGTGAGAGAGAGAGAGAGAGAGAGAAGTGGGGGTGGGGTACTGAAGGTCTGGAAAGAAATTCTAATCCTCGTTTCTCCCACCTGAACCGCAGAGTAGAGGGGACTCTGAACCACAGATATAAAGGCTTCCCCAAGTCTTTGACAAAGTGAGGGGGGGCCTGGCCAACGTTGGGAGAGGAGGCCTAAACCACACCCCAGAGCACCAGAGGCTCAGATCTTTCCAGAAAGGATCTCAGACCACACTAGTGGCCGGTGCCTTTGGAGGTCAGCCCCTCCATCCCTCTCCTGTCTACGTGAGGGATCTGAGGGGCTGCGTGGCCAGCCGCGCCCTCCCTAATCCCTGCGTCCTTCCTAAACAGAGCCCCGAGGACCCAGAAACCGCCAAGCCCCTGCCAGCCGCAGGGACCCACAGCAGGACCCAATGCAACAGAGGGCCGTTCAGTTCCCCACAGGGAGCGAGACCCTCACGGCCGCCCCCCTTGCGTGGGGAGGGGCTCCCAGGAGGCTTCCCCGCCCGCTGGTGAGGGCCCCACTAAGGCAGAGCTCCGCTGAACGTCATGATTGGCAGGCAGAGGAGGGAGCAGAGGTCGGGCACGGCCTGGGCCGGCTGGTCGGGGGTCCTCTGGGGTTGGGGGCGGAGGCCGCTCTTCTCGGGCTTGTAGCAGGGCGAGACCTCACACCTGTGGGGCAGGCGGGAGGTAAGGGCAGCCCCCACCCCCGCATCCCTGCAGCTCCTTCCGGGGTCCCAGGGGGTGGTGCAGGAGTGCGCCCCTTCCCTGGACGCCCCCTTCCTACCGGACCACACTCTGCACGATCTTCCTCTCGTCCTGGTCCAGACACACCGCAAAGGAGCAGCCGTTGCAGCCGATGATCTGTATCTTGTCCACTTTGATCTGTGACGTGCTGATCTGGAAGCAAGGCCCCCGTCAGCCCCGATCGCCGGCCCTCTCGAACTCCAGCCCTCGGCAGCTCTGTCCCTCAGGCCTGTCCCCAAGCCCGGCAGCAGCTCTCAGGGGCTGACAGCCTCCATCAGGCCCTGCCTGCCTCCTCCCCGGCCTCCACCCTCCCCGAGTCTGGAAGAAACAAGCCCCGCCACCCTCCCCCCCCCCCCCCCCCCCCCCCGACAAAGCCCACTGCCCCCCTCGCGAGGCCTGGGGTCCCTGACACGGGAGCCTTTGCACGCAGACACGTCCTTCCCCAGGGCCCTCCTTCCTCCCCTGATACCCACGGAGTGCGCACCCCAAACCGCACCTCATCCATTCGCGCATGCGCACACCCTCAGGCACCTGCACACGCCCCGGGCCGTGGCCGCGGGCCGCATGGCCGCGAAGAGAGGGGTGCCCTTACCTGGTTGAAGCCCTTCTTGGACTTGGGGTTCTGCCTCTTCACCACTTCGGTCAGGTTTAGCGTCAGGGCCTCCATGCTGGAGTCTGAGGGGCAGGGGGCGGCTCAGGCCAGGCTCGGGGACCCGCCCCGCCGCCACCTGCACCCCGCCGCCCGCTCACCTAGCTCCTCCGGCTTCCGGCAGGCCTTGCTGAGGTTCACGGACGTGCACACCTTCTCCATGCTGCTCCAGCGGCTTCGGCCACTGATGGCCCCCTGGGAACACAGCGGGGCCGCACCCTCTCAGCCGGGGTCCCCCGGGGCCCGCTACCTGCTCTCGGAAGACGTGGCTCCAGACCCACCGGTGGCACGCGTTCACCCGAGTCTGCTAGCTCGCGCACCAAGAGCCGTCTGACCCCGTATAGACCTCGACGACTCCAAGAAGGAGCGTCAGGTGCCTGGCCCGGTCCACGGATCGGAGGGCTCCGGAGCTCAGAGCATCTCAAAGGGTTATCTCTGTGATGGCTGAGCCCCAAGGGAGGAGGAGAGGGGCCCACGGGCATGAGGCCCCGGCCAGAGCCAGGCTGGAACCCCCCCTCTTGGGGTCTGGGCGTCTCTTTCACCGGGACCTCCGCATTGCCAGATGCAAGTGTGTTTCTCAGTCCTCGGCTCCCCTGACCTCATAGGAGTGCCTGGCTGTGCTCACTGCTGTCTGCAGCCCCCGCCTCACCCACCTGCCCCTGGCCGAGGCCTGTCTGCCTGCCATCACACGGCCCGGGGCTCGGGGTGCCTCCTCCTGGCCCCCCACTCTCCGCCCCACTAGTCTCTCCAAGCACGAGCCTCCCGTGCTCCTTCCCCGAGGCCACCTACACACCCATCTCCCTCCTGCACCTGAGGCCAGGCCCACCCGTGCAACGGCACTTCTCACTTCCTCCTGTCTCTCAAGGGCGCCCAGACTCGACCTGCCCCCAACTCACGGCCTCCCCGCATCGGACCTGGGCCGCTTCTGGTCCCGGAACACTGAGAGCCAGGAGTTTGGGCCTCCCGTTTTCTGATCTGCCCCTACGCCCTGCTGCTCACAGAACCGACCGCCACCCCCATGCAGGCCACCCAACATTTCTTCCCGGACAACCAACTCTGGAGCCTCCTAACTGGCCTTCCCGCATCCCCTGCGGACCCCTCCAAACCGAGGGAGCTTCCAGACCTCAAATCTAATCATGGCACACATCCCCCAGCCGCACCTCCAACTTGAGCCCCTTCAAAGGGTGTCCACGGCTCTTGGGACAAGGACAAATATCAAGGCCCTTGGTATTGTGGCCCTGCCAGCTCCTTTAGCCTCACCCATGCACCGGGTGCTCTGCTCTGGCCCCTCTGGCCTGCCTCAGTGCCCTGTGATGACATGTTCCCTCTCACCACAGGACCTTTGCACATGCCGTTCTCTCTGCCTGGAGAGCATATCCCTCTCTTCTTAGCCTAATTAACTAACTCCTCATTTTCTTTCCAGTGCTGACTCAATGTCCCTTCTCAGGGAAGCCTTGTGTAGCCTTCCTGACCAGGTTGAATGATCCTCTTAAAGGTTCTCAGGGGACCGTGAACCTCTCCTTCACCTGTCACAGTTGTAATTATGTATCATGTGGGATCATCTAAGCAATGTCTACCGCTCCCTCTAGACTTGTGAGCACTTGATGACTCTTGGGAATCCCCCGGTCTGGGGCATGGGAGGTATTCCCCCAACACCCAACACGCAGTGCTCCGTGAGTAGTCAGTCCTTCCTGCCCGCTTCCCTGGCCGCCACACGTAAGCCGCCTCAGCATCATTGTCCCATCAACCCTTTTACCGCCTTGTCACCCCTCACCGCTCTTTGATACTCTCCTGGCCACTTCTGTTGTTTCCTGTCCTGCTCCTCCAGGAAAGTCGCAGAGAAGGCCTAGCCTTCTCTGCTCACCACTGTCTCCCCTCCCCAGCAGAGCTCAGCATGAGTAGGGGCTAAATGAGTATCTTTCGAATGGCGAAAGGAAAGAAAGAAGGAAGGAAAGAGGGTGGGGGGGGGTGTCCCCACTTTGAGGTCAAGGTTCTCGTGGCCTGTACCCCGGGTGTGATGCTCAGAGACCCATGCCACCCCTCCCACCTGCACCCCACAAATCCTATGGTTCCCTTCTGACACGGGTCCCAGCTCCCACACACCCCGCGGGGCACCCCAGCCCTGCAGACCCTCGGCTCTCCCTCTGGACACTGCACCCTTGCCCCTCTCACCCTCGGCCCTGCAGCTGGGAGCTGCCCAGCACATCTGGGGGGTGGGGGCGGGGGGTGGGGGGAGAGAACCCTGGAGGGGAGAAGGATGTCCACCCCCTCCCTCCCCTTCTCCCCGCTGAAAGCCTGGGGCCCAGGAACACAGGGGGCTGCCTCTGGGTGAGGCAGGAGCAGACCCCAGCGGGCCCGGGCCCCCAGCACCGGCCTCACCTTGCTGTAAATAATCTGTAGTGTTAGAGGGATGGCCTCCCGGTCCCCATCGATGCCCAGGCGCTTGCTGCCAGGACCTGTGACACACAGACAGCCTGTCACTCCCTCTCGTCTCGGGGGGGGCCCCTCGCCGGCCCCGTGTCCCCCCCTGGGGCCCAGGCGGCACCCACCCGAAGCCTTGATGGCACGTGTGGCGGCAGAGTGACCCAGCTCCAGGGAGTGGAGGAAGATCTCTGTCATCTTCTCCCCGGTGACGAAGGTCAGCTGCGGAGGGCGCGGGCGGCATCAGAGGGCAGCCCCCGCCGCCCTCGGCTCGAGGCCGCGGGCTGCAAGGGCAGGGGGCGGGGCGGGGGCGCCGGCGTCGGGGGGCGGGGCTCACCTCGGTCTGATAGACCTGCAGCAACACGGGCCGGGCGGCGAAACGGCAGTAGTAGAGCAGCATGTCCGCCAGGATGGGCAGCTGGGCGGAGGAGCCGTCCAGGGGCCGGGACTCAGCCTTCAGAGACTGCTGCGGGTGGGGGGCGGAGCCAGAGTGGCAGGTGGCCGGCAGGACAGAATGCTCGGGATGGGGGGGGGGGGACACCCACAGCCCAGCCTCCGTCCCACCCTTCCCGCTCAATTCCAAGGACCTCCTGGTCCTCCCTGGAGGCTCCAGGCTGGATCCCCCCCCCCCCCCCCCCCCCGCCCCGCGGGGGCCACCGACCTGGCACAGGACCTCCGGCGGCAGGTGCATGAGACCGAGCACGTTGCGCTCGTACCAGGGGTCGAGCATGCCGAGGTAGTGGGAGATATCATTGGTGCTCTCCAGCTCCTGGGGGAGGGTCCAGGGTCAGTCCCTGCGCCACAGCCCTGCGCACCCTCCGCGGCCCCAAGCGGAGCCTCCCCCCACCGGCCCCCGAGAGAAGTCTAACAGCTTTTAGTCTACGTCACGCTGCCAAGGGCCGCCCCCAAGCGCAGGGCAGGGGCCGCTCCTGGGAGCCAGGCTCGCGCAGAACGAGGTGCCCCTCGAGGCCCAGGCGATGGATGGCGCCCACTCTGCGCCCCCACGGCGCGTGGCGCGGGGCTGGGGACGTACTGCAGGGCTGGGTTGCCTGGGGGAGTCCGCGGGGAGTGGGGGCGTCTGGCTCGCAGGGCTGGGGCAGGCGCCGGAGCCCCGCTTGACGGGCACGTAGAAGAACTGGAGTTTGAACAACCGCGTGAGGAGGGGGCGGTTGTTCTCCAGCCGCCTGGCAGAGGAAGAAGGTGGTAAGAAGCGGGGACGCTAAGGGCCCTAAGCCCGCAGCCCGGCCCCCCCCCCCACCTCCCCGCCCCGGCGCCCGCACCCCCGCCCCCGCTCTCACCGCAGATTGCTGTAGGCCCGAGCCACCTTCCCCGAAATCCGATCGGAGCCGAAGACCACGACGCGGAGCGTGGACGCCTTGGGGTCCTCATCCCCGCTCAGGAAGGGGCGCCGGCGCTGGTGGCGGGAGGCGGGGGCCAGGAGCCAGCTGGGCAGCTGGGCGCTGAGCTTGGGCTGCGGCAGAGAGCGGGAGCGCTGGGGCCGGGAGGCCGGCGGCGGCGGGGCCGCGCCGTCCAGGGGGCCGCAGAGGCTCCCCGCCCGCCGCAGGGGCAGGGCTGTGTCCGCGCCGCCCTCCGTGCCCCGGGAGTCCCGCCGCAGCACCAGCTGGCTCGTGCTCTTGAACAGTTTATAGATCCTGTTGAACTTCTGCCCCGGCCGGCGGTGGAGCCGGCGCCCCTGGCCGCCAGGCCTCTTGGGCCACTCCGAGGAGGAGCTGTCCTCGCTGTCCTCCACGTAGCCGCTGTCCACGCCGTCCGAGAGGCCTGACACGAAGGAGGTCAGCAGCTGGCGGGACAGGGTGGGCCCTGAGGCCTGGGACGAGGCAAGGGACAGGGTGGAGTCGTGGAAGACGGCGGAGCTGGTGGAGAGCAGGGAGTCCCTCTGGGCGCAACGCCCTTCCGTTTCCAAGTCGTCGTCGTCGTCGTCGTCCTCCTCCTCCTCCTCGTCCCCCAGGATCCCTGGCTGGAGCAGCTCCTGTTCTTGGAGCAGGATTTCCTGCAGGACGTCTGCAAGGGGAGGCACCGTCTGGGTGTCTGGGCCCTTGCAAGCCCTCTCGCACACCCTGGGGACGGGCGACAGGCTCAGGCCGACTCGCCCGGAGGAGAAGAGGGCGGAAGGGGGGGGGGTTAAAGGCCAGCAGCCCGGGACTTCAGCGCTTCGCCCTGCTCTGCTCAGCTGGCGGGGCCCGGGGGGAAGCGGGTGCACAGATCCGGGAACAGGAAGCGCCCTGGCCGCTTTGGGGGACGGGAGCAGGCACGGCGAGGGCCCCAACCAGGGGCTCACCGAAGCTGTCCTGGTTCCAGTTGTAGGTGTGGCACCTGGCCACCGGGATGGGGATGGTGCAGAGTTTGCCGGGTTTGGCCGTGTCTGTAACGACAGGGGGACAGGCGGTGAGGGCTGCAAGGGTCTCAGACAAGACGCCAGCACGGGCCACACGAGACTCAGTGGGAAGCTGGGACACCTGGCTCGCAGCCCGAGGACCCTCCGTTCAAGCAGCCCAGGTAGGTGCCAGGCCTTTTTACAGGCTGTGCGGATGCGGTCAACTCAGCCTCCGAGCCTCCCCTGACAGGGCCCGAACAGGAGCACGAGGGCACTGTCTCCTCGGGCATGGGTGACGGAAGACCGCGTCCCTTCTCCTGGAAGGGGCGGAGCTGCAGAAAGGATGTTTTCTAGGCTCCTTGGGGGGGAGGCGTGGCCTCCAAAGGGACCCGTGAGGACTGCATCCTTCTGCGTGATCTCTGGTGGGAAAACGAAGCCGCCCGCCCCCAGGTAGCACTCTCTTTCTCTCTTGCCACGGCCGGCCAGCCCTAACACCAGGGTAACGACAGCCGGGGGTCCCCGAAGGACTGTGTGGAGCAGACCCACTGGCCGGCTGGGATGCTCACTTGGCCGTGGGGAAGACGCGCCCCGCTCTCCCAAGAGCCTCACCTAAGACACCAGGGAAGCCGGCTTTCTCTCCCACCGCCTGCAGCTTGGTCCTGAGCCACTGCCGGGCCTCGGCCGCGTCCCCGATGCTGGACGCCAGCTCCTGTGCCTCCGCGGTCTCCGTGAAGATGTCTTCCAGCTCGGCCAGGCTCTTGGACTGAAACCCCAGGGGCAGACGGGCTTGCTGCCGAACCGTGGCTCACCGGCCCCACTCCTCCAGGTCCTGGGGTCTCGCCGACGGCAGCACCCACCGGTCTCCTCCCTGCCTTGTCACCCACCTGCACTCACAGCTGGCCAGGGAGCCGGGCCTCCTGCCCGGGGCCCCTCTTCTCGGGACACGGGCGCCAGAGAAAGGCCCAGACCAGGGCCAGAGCACCGCCAACTTGGAGGGGGGGGGGCGGGGAGTGCTAGTCCCGAGCTCATCGCTGCGGCCCAGAGAGGGGAAGGGGCCGGGCTGGCCCAGGTGGGGGAGGCTGGCGTACCCGGGAGACGGCAGCACCGGGACAGAGCCAGAGAGGGACTCTGCTCTGATGGGAGGGGGGAGTGATGCTAAATAAACCCCAGGGGCCCCGGGCACATACCTGCAGCCTGCAGTGCAGGCCTGGGAGGTCGCAGTGGGCCCCGAAGGTGGCCTGGAAGGCGTGAAGGAGCAGCGTGGTGTAGGCGCTGTGGGGCGAGTGGCCGGGTGCACTCAGCCTGTTGGCCACGGCGAGGAACTCGGCCTGAACCTCCACCGGGTTCAACAACAGCACGGTGCTGGGGACACAGAGACGGGGCTGTGGGGAGGGCAGCACAGCCACACACCTCACGTCTGGCGGTCCTCGGAACTCGCCCGGCAGGGCCTGCGGCCAGGAGCCGGGCCGGGGGCTCAAGGGTCTCAGTTCCGAGGGGAAAGCTTACGGTCTGCTTTTGATAGTTTGCAGCCAGTATTTTCAAAGACCCTTTGCAAGTGGAACTTCTTTTTGAACTTGGGAGAGCCACCTCCCAGGGTCTCACGGGGATGGGACGGGAGCGTGTACCCAGCCACCTGTGCGTGTCCCGTCGCCGGACCCTGGGCTCCGAGCCGGCATTTACGTCATGGAAAATCTCAGCCACGCCCAAGCGAACCCCCAAGGTGTCACTCAGTTAACAGTTAGCCGCAGGTGACTGCTCTCACTTCACCCGCACCGACCGCCCGCCGCTGCATTTTCTCCAAGTGTGTTGGAGCCATCCCGGTTGTCCCAGCTGTAGATGTTTCAGGATGGCCTGTCCGCACGGCTCCCGTCCTCACTGGCCTGCGCGGTGTTTAAACCCGGCGCAGAGAAGCAGGTGCCGTCGGGACCGGGCTCTGCCAGAGCACCCATCGTGCAAGGGGGAAACTAATGTCGGTTTCTCTGTTTGTAAGGAGAAGGGGGCAGGCCTGCATGAGTGACTGGGCCACCCTCCTTCACTGAGTGCTTGATCACTCCTTCCAGAGACCCGTGCTGAGTCCTCGGACGGGACCAGCCGGGCACGTGCTCTCTCCGCCCTCTTGTTCCCTCCTGCCGACGGCGAGACCACCACTCTGTTCTAAGCTCCTCCTGCTAACCTCTTTGGGCCCCAGATCTGACAAATCCCTTTCTCCAGGGGCCGATGTGACACTTGGACATCATAGTATGCTTTACTTCCCGCAATGCCTGGAGCTCGGTAAGTGCAGAGGGGTTGGTGATCAGCCCTGGGGTAAGCGTTGTTTACTCACGACACGGAAGCATTTTTGTATCCTCTCTGCCTCTCCCAAAGCCTGCCTCGGGCTTGTTTTGTTTGTTTTTATTAGGAGGAACTCATAAGTGTTTGCTCTACGGTGTGAATGTGTAGCGAGCCCCTGGCGCTGTGAGAGGGCCGGGGTCTCTGGGCTCTCGAGCATTCGGGTGAAACGGCAGCCACATGCTTGGCCGGCCGGGACCCATGAGTGGATAATGGAATCATTCTGGGGGATCACAATCACAGCTGCCTTTTAAATAAAATAGAATAGACTGAGACACAGCCCATCCTAGGGGGTAGGGGTGAGTTTCACTCTTTAACATTTATTTATTTTTGAGACAGAGAGAGACAGAGCATGAACGGGGGAGGAGCAGAGGGAGAGGGAGACACAGAATCGGAAGCAGGCTCCAGGCTCTGAGCCATCAGCCCAGAGCCTGACATGGGGCTCGAACTCACGGACCGCGAGATCGTGACCTGAGCCAAAGTCGGACGCTCAGCCGACTGAGTCACCCAGGCGCCTCGTGAGTTTCACTTTTTAAAGCTTGTTTCAGCGTGTGTGTGTGTGTGTACAGCAGGCTTTCATATAAAATGCATTTTTTAAGGGGCGCCCAGCTGGCTCGGTTGGTGGAGCACGGCACTCTTGATCTCAGGGTTTTGAGTTCGAGCCCCACGTTGGGTGTGGAGATGACTTAAAAAAATAAATTAATTAAAAAAATAAATAAGGGGCGCCTGGGTGGCGCAGTCGGTTAAGTGTCCGACTTCAGCCAGGTCACGATCTCGCGCTCCGTGAGTTCGAGCCCCGCGTCAGGCTCTGGGCTGATGGCTCAGAGCCTGGAGCCTGTTTCCAATTCTGTGTCTCCCTCTCTCTCTGCCCCTCCCCCGTTCATGCTCTGTCTCTCTCTGTCCCAAAAATAAATAAACGTTGAAAAAAAAAAAATAAATAAAAATAAATAAATAAATAAATAAATTTTAAAAATGCATTTTTTTAATTGTAGGTCCTAGTCAAAATGGTTTGGAAAATGCTATTTATTAATTTTTTTTAAAGTGTATTTATTTTGAGAGAGAGAGAGAGAGACAGAGACAGAATCCCAAGCAGGCTCCGTGCTGTCAGTGCAGAGCCCAACGTGGGGCTCGAACTCTTGGAACCGTGAGATCATGGCCTGAGCCGAGATCAAGAGTCAGACACTTGACCGACTGAGCCACCCAGGCGCCCCGGAAAATGCTGTTTTAGTAACAGGCGGAAATACATCGTAGAAAGCTCGTGGGCTTTTGAGTAGGACCGAGGTTTAAATCCTGGCTCAGACACTCAGTAGCTGTGTGACCTTCGGGAAGTCACTTGGCCTCTCTGACCTCCAGTTTCCTCATCTGAAAACGGGGGGTAGAGCGAGGTTATCCTTGCCCTGTACCTGGCATGATCGATGCGGGTGGTTTTTAATGTTTGTTTCGTTTTTAAGTCTCAGAGCCGTTTAGCAATCTGAGGAAAGCCTCTCAGCCCAGAGAAACAAACCTATGTACCAAACGTCACCAGCTATCCCAAGGGGTTCCTCGTCCTCTTGAAGGCTTTGCTGGTGGCTGGGGATTTGGGGGTGCAGTGATGGAGGGAAAGCCAGATGCACGGGGGGGGGTGGCATGGGTGTGGGAATGTGGGACCCCCCTCGAGAGCACTCACACGGTAGAAGTGCGGTGACTCCTGATGGACAGGCCCTGCTCGGCCCTCACCAGCCGCTGGTAGGAGATTCCTGTTGCCAAAACAAACGAGCGTCAGTAGGTTTATCGTGCCTCGCTGTGACCCCGCACTGGCCAAGGAGGTCGGGGGCCTGGGGACGAGACTCAGGCCCCGTGCAGATCCACTCCTCTGAGACGGTGGGCACAGGGCCCGAGGCTGCGAGGCGGCTGGCCTGCTGTCACCTAGGAGTTCTCTGGCCATCTGGAGGCACGGGGGCCCTCCCAAGGGTGTGCGGGCCCCCAGCTGGGTCTCCAACGGCCCTCCACGCCCCTGCCTGGCTTCCCACGGGCTCTTAGGACAGCTGGGTCTCCCTGACCCTGTCCCTCCCAGGCTGGGTCCTGTCCCTGCCCCTGGCCACAACACCCCCACCCCCAAGCCTTTCTCTCCAGCCTCATCTGCCTCGGCAGCCCAAAGTCTCTCCTTTTCTCCTGCGACCTGACCCAGGTCCGCGGCTGGAAAACAGAGCCTTGACAGTAAGGATTCGGTTGTGTATCCACCACGGTAAGGTTAAACAACACTGGCCCTCCTCACCGACAAGGGCACCAGAAGCAGGGGCTGGGATTCAGGGGGGCAGGCAGCCTCAATGGGGCCCCTGTCAGGGGGCAAGGCCCCTCTGCGACTGGGTGTGGGCCGGGAGGAGGAAGGCAATCCCCCTGGATAGGTGCAAAGCCAAGACCGGGGTCAGAGACAGCTGTAAACAGAAAGGCCACAGTTTTTGTGTCATCAATGGTGGAAAATTACTAGTCATGCTATTCTAATTTAGGACCTAACTGTTTTGATTTGGGGCCTTTTGTTTGATGTTTCTCTTAGGTAACTGTCACATGTTCAGAGGTTGAAGTTATGCTTATTTTGATGGGAAAGTCCCTGAAACAGTGGCTACTGCCATCGGGACCTGGGACACCATCTGGTGGCCACTTGGGTGAGTGACAGAGGCCAGCTCCCCTCCTGGCCCCCTGCAGGCCCCCCAGTGAAATGCTGTAGTGGAGACATCACTCACCCCCCGACAGTCCCCCCCGCACCAGACCTCAGAACACACAGCCAAGTGAGGTCTCTTGACCCTTCCGTACACGTTCCTTTTGCCATGGAAGAAAGCTCAAAGGCCTTGCCTGCACACAAGGAGCCCCTGAGCAAGCCCCACCTGGTTTCACGGAGTCACCGGGACTCAGGTCCTTGGTTCGTTCTACAGAGAGTCTGGAAGAACCCACGGAGATGCCTGCGGGATGGCCTCCAGCTCTGCAGGGCCACCACGCCTGGGGGGAGTGAGGCGTGACCCTGCTGCCCCAGCCGGTGGTCCCCGCCCCCCGACAGGCCCAGTCCGGCTCCGCCGGGCCACTCTTACTAGTGGGTCACACATGGCGGGGACCTGTTCTCATCTCCCCAACACACTTCCCTCTTCTTCACCAAGGGGCACAGGTTGATAGATCACATTTTTTGACCTCCCTTGCAGGTGTTGGGTGGGGGCTTCTGGAAGACCCCATTTGCAACCTCCCTTTCCTCATTTCTGTTAACTGGAACGGGGACATGATGGCCACAGCTCCTGCGGTCATTAGACCAAGAAGTGACACTGAGGGCAATGTTTCCTGCTAAGGATGGTGAAACAGAAAAAAGAAATGATTCTGGAATGTTCAGCCCTGTGCCAACCCTGGGCTGCCTTCCACTGGGATTTTTTTTTTTTTTTTTTTAATGTAAGAAAAAAAAAAAATAAACCCCTTTGAGTTGCCACAACTATTATTCTGGGGTTTCTGTTTTGGGCAACCAGCTTACTTCTAACTCATCACGCCCTGTGGTTTCTGGAACAGCTGCTCCCTCCTTTCCCAACATCTCTCCCCCGTGACTCTGTGATACAAGAAGTCTATCTTTGGCCATGATGTTGTCTTTCGGTTCCAGGATCCTATCCAGAGTCCCACACTGCATGTAGCCTAGCCTCCTCTACCCTGTAATGGTTCCTCAGTTTCTCCTGGGACACCTATGCATTTGGGGTGAGACGTTCTGTGACTAAAACCCCCACCCGCTAGTCAACGATGTTTGACTTTGCTTCAAGGGATCTATGCCTTTTATTCCATCGTCAGAGACTTAAAAAAAGTATGAAATATAAATGTCTATGATCACTAAGATCCCAAGGGAGACTTACTGCCACTGAAGAATATTCAGAATTCACCGGCTACCAGTTGATGGGCAGAGGTGATCGAGCCCAGGTTTGTACCTGCTTTGATAGAAGGTCAAAGGCAGCAGGAGAAATGGCCCAGGGAGGAAAGTGCTTACAAAACGGCGGCTGGGATGGGGCACCTGGGCGGCTCAGTCGGTTAAGCGTCCGACTTTGGCTCAGGTCATGATCTCGTGGTCACAAGTTCAAGCCCCACATCGGGCTCTGTGCTGACAGCTCGGAGCCTGGAGCCTGCTTCTGATTCTGTGTCTCCCTCTCTCTCTGCCCCTCCCCTGCTCGTGTGCTGTTTCTCTCTCTCTCAAAAGTAAATACACATTAAAAAAAAAAATGGCAGCTGGGACAGCGCAGGATTTTCCAGTCACGCACAATGGTCTGCCTGTGCCTCTTGGCATAGAAATAGCTCTCTGCAGGGGCGCCTGGGTGGCTCAGTCGGTTGAGCGTCCGACTTCAGCCAGGTCACGATCTTGCGGTTCGTGAGTTCGAGCCCCGCGTCAGGCTCTGGGCTGATGGCCCAGAGCCTGGAGCCTGCTTCCGATTCTGTGTCTCCCTCTCTCTTTGCCCCAACCCCGTTCATGCTCTGTCTCAAAAATAAAATTTAAAAATGTTAAAAAAAATTAAAAAAAAAAATAGCTCTATGCAGATGTGAGAATACATTGCTGGCATCGAAGGATATGGTTTTGGGAATCAAACAGACATAGCTTCAAGGGAGTGGAGCTCTTGTCAGTTACGTGAGTGTAGGCAATGTCTGGAGTTCAGGTTCATCCTCTGGAAGGTGGGAATAATAGTAAATATCCAGGTCGGGGGGCGGTGGGGGGAGGTTCCTGAGGACAGATGAGACCAACCCAACCATCGCCATCATCATCATCACCATCAACAACGATGGTCCTTCTTTTTTTTAGTGTTGATTTATTTTGAGAGAGAGAGTGAGTTTGAGCAGGGGAGGGCAGAGAGACAGGGAGAGAGAGAGAGAGAGAGAGAGAGAGAGAATTGCAAGCAGGCTCCGAGCTGTCTGTGCAGAGCCCAACACGGGGCTCGATCCCACGACCTGTGAGATCATGACCTGAGCCAAAACCAAGAATTAGACGCTGAACCGACTGAGCCTGAGCTGCCCAGGCGCCCCACGATCCTACTTTTGACCGGGAGGCTCGGAGAGCCCCCGTCACGTGTCCGAGGAAACCAGCTAGTAAGTGACAAAGCATAGGTCATACCACAGCCCGCCCATGTTCCTCCTTCCCTCACACCCGACTTGACAGCAAGAAACATGAAACTTCTGAGTCTCCATTTTCTCAGGTCTGACGTGGGAATAGTACTACTCTTCCCTGCACCCCCTAGGGCTGTGATCGGGGCAGGGGGGGTGCAGCCACCGAGGTCTGTGGGCTTTGAAGGCCACACAGTGACTCACACATACGATGCCCCCTGTCGCCCCCCGGGATTACAGACACATTCTTTGCAGGTGAGCGGTGTGGTCTACACAGCTGGCAGGGGCTTGGAGTAAATATTTGACAAACATGTGGGCTGAATCCAAGGGGCTGCGGTGGGCAGGACCCGGTGGCACTGACGTGAGGTTTCCTGCCACCCCCAGAGTGGAGGCAGCCAGGCCACCCTATTGGGGTGGAGTCAGGAAGAAGGGGGAGGCCCGAAGGCTTGATAACCTGCCCACTTCCTCCACCACCCAGCCACATCAAAGCAGGATCGGCTGTTTCACTCATCGCCACGGCAACTGGCTCCATACGGCTCCTTGGGTGAAGGGTCCATGGTCCCCTGTCATCTTCACCCCGTAACCTGATCAGGACCTGTCTCTCAAGGTACCGCTGCCCTATCCTTACTGCCCTCAGCAATGTGAGATCCACGGAGGCCAGCATTCACCTTCAAATTGCTCTAAGGGAGGAGGCATTATTATACTCCCACTTTACAGATGAGGTTAAAAAAAAAAAAAAAGAAAAAAGCTCCTGTAAATTAAAGAAATGTCTTGCCAAAGGCCTCACAGCTCCAGGATGTGAGGCCACGGTGGCCTCAGACCAAGTACTGGTGACTCTGCTGAGTGGTTCAGCCTCAGCTTCTCCCGTGGCCTCCACTCCGGCCTCCGCCCCACTGCCTCCCTCAGCTGGGGGCGGTGGGGGGGGGGGATTGTGGGTGGGGGCCCTCAGGAATCAGGCAACGATAGTCCCACAGGCCGAAACGAAAATCTCACTAAAGCACTTTCTAAGAAGCCCACTGAAGGGTCATGCAGAGAAGGGTCATTTAGCTTAATTTACTCTTCGCTACTGATGAATCAGGCAGGGCTCAGGTTCTGGAAACGGGAGGCGAACCCGGGGACGTCAGATGAGGGAACTGACTTTTGTTCGGTAGAAAAGGGAACCCCGCAGGGTATGGCGTTATCCTCCTCTATCATCTCAACTAATTTCGTATCTAATTTTGCAAACCTATTCTCGCTTCTATGAGGAACTTGTCTTCAAAACTTTACCTATCTATCTATCTATCTATCTATCTATCTATCTATCATCTATTTTATTTATTTATTTATTTATTTATTTATTTATTTATTTATGGGAGGCAGAAAGTCAGAGAGAGAGAGCAGGGCAGATAGCACGGAGCCTGACGCGGGGCTCGAACTCACAAACTGTGAGATCAGGACCTGAGCCAAAATCAAGAGTTGGATGCTCCACCGACTGAGCCACCCAGGCGCCCCCTGTGAGCAACTCCCTCAATCAAGGGTCTCATACCATCCTTTAAGCCACTTCTCCATCTTGCTGGTTCCCTCAGTAACGAGCGCAACGTGTCTTCCACGAAGGCTTACTATACATTTGCGCAAGTTAGGTTTTTGTTTTTTGTTTTTTTTAAACTTGAAAACGACTCTCTGCCGTGAGAAAGAGTTCATGATTTCCTATTTCGGTTCTGCTTTCCCCGGAAGGGGACAAGTTGTGAGCCCAGGCGGCCTGGCATAAACTGCTTCTCTAGGCATCTGCCTTCTCTGCCATCACCAGGACATCGGAGGCGTCACACGGTCCCCGGGCACTGTTGAGGGCAAGGTGCTCAGCAGTGAGTGACTGGGGTTCCCAGGGTCCTCTTGCTTGGAGTCCAAGAACCCTCATTCCATCTCTGCCTCCAGTTCCTCCTCTGCCTGGCTCTCGTCCCCTAGGCGTAGAACCCCGCCGTCCCCAGCATCCGCCCTTCACCCTTCCCAGCCAGCCCTCCACGCCACCTCTGCTCGCTGGGCTGCCCAGAACACAGTCTCTGCTCAGCGGCGTCCCCAAAACATCTCAAGGCATAGCGTGCATTCAGGGGAGAAGAGTCAGCCGGTTCTACCAGAAACTGGGAAGCGGTGTTCCAGCGTGCAAGTGACACAGCCCTCCATCTCCCTTATCCATTTCCAAGTAAGAGTCACTTAGATCTTTGATCAGCGACTGAAGGCCCTGCCAAGGTGTTTGCATTTTAAATCCTTTCTGTCTAAATTAGAGAAGGGAAGAAAAGCTCAACATTCTTGTTGAAGGAATTCTGGCCGTTGGCAAGACGCCCAGAAGCAACACAGATCTGTTGGTCTGGGGGAGCTGTTGGAAAGAAGGGAATGAAAGAGAATGACCCTAAACTGGCTTGTTCACTTAGGGTGCCTTGGAAAGTCAGATTGGCAAGCTGTCTATTCCTCGTGTGCCTGACTACCTTTCCTCACACAGCACCTTCTCCTTGAGGCCTCCCTGATTTCTTCGTTCCTCCACCCAAGCCTCTGGCATGCGGCGAGGTCCCAGGAACAGGTGGGCTTTGGCATTGGCCAAGCCTAACCAGTGCCTGCTCCGAGCCTTCGTAACCACAGACAGCTGACTGGTTGGGCAGGGAGGTCAGGTGATTGGCTGGCAGGAGACAGACAAGCTGATTGGTTGGGAGAAGACCGCCCAGCTGATTGGCTGGGAGGAGAGAGATACACTGATTGGTTAAGAAGACAGAGAAGCTGACTGGTTCGGGGAGGACAGCTCTGCTACTTGATTAGGAGGAGACAAATCAGAGGATTCCAGAAAGAAGTCAGGAGTCCCTCCAAAGGAATTTACACACAAAGCTGCGGTCCTGAGCTTTCTAGGGTCCACGGATTGCTGGGGAATAAGACGTAGTACTCTTGTCCTGTGTGTGTTTAATGTGTAGGAAAAGAATTAAACGCTGCGAGCATTAAATAGGGCCTGATGCATTTTCTCTTAAAAGAAAAGAAAAAAACAAAAATGGGATTATAACATACAGTTTTCGGGGGGCCAGCATTTTTACTCAACAAATTACTCAACATCTTTTGCCCTGGGTAACTCTGTATCTACGTCTTTAGTGGCTGAATAGCTACATAAAAGCTTTGAATTTTATGCTCTCAAATCTGTCAGCCTTTTCTATTTTTTTTTCCTTGGGGGCAGGCATGTTTGGTATCTATTCACTCTAGGTGGTTCATGTAACCTAGTTTTCTTCTATGATATTCATGGTTTTGTTTTCCCCACTTCAACCTTTCATCTACCTGCAACTGATTTTATGTTTGAAATAGAATTATTACAGTTTTTTTGAGATAGAATTATAAGTCATTTTTAATAATAATATTTATTAAATGACTGATTTTATTCATCACTGGTTTCAGGATGCCGCTTCGTCATAGAACAAATCTTTCTATATTTCGCCTGTTTCTAGCCATTCTACGTTGTTCCGTTAACTTATCTATTCTTATACCAATAGCGCACTATTTTAATAATTTAAGCCTTATAGTTATAGTTGTAACAGACCTAGTAAAGGAAATACTCCATTCTTAGACTGTTAAGAGTACATAAATACATGATAAATGCATGAATAAATGCTACCAGAGAGCATTTATTCTCTCACATAGATTTTACTTTGTTAAATCTTAAAAGATATTGTTGGGGGTGCCTGGGTGGCGCAGTCGGTTAAGCGTCCGACTTCAGCCAGGTCACGATCTCGTGGTCTGTGAGTTCGAGCCCCGCGTCAGGCTCTGGGCTGATGGCTCGGAGCCTGGAGCCTGTTTCAGATTCTGTGTCTCCCTCTCTCTCTGCCCCTCCCCCGTTCATGCTCTGTCTCTCTCTGTCCCAAAAATAAATAAACGTTGAAAAAAAAAATTAAAAAAAAAAAAAAAGATATTGTTGGTATTTCTTTTAATCACTGTTACATTTATTTCCACGACACCTGCTGTTACTACAATATTGATTCAATCTGGCAACATGTCTCTTAAATTACGTATCCTTCAGTTAAGTTTGTTTCTCTATGTAGGTTACTCACATCTCTCTTCTTTTGTATTTTTAGTTGCTGTTATAAATTGCTTTCTTTTTTTCCCCCTCAACTATGTTTTCTTACTGGTTAATGACATTATACGGAAAAGCTCTTAGCTACCTGTTTACTAGTTCTGACAGTTCTTTAGGTGATTCTCTTGGCCTTGACAGATAAGCAATTGTTTGATTTCTGCATAATTAAATTATCTTTCCAAAAGAGGAAGTAGTCTTTATTTTTGCCTTTTTGCATAGGCAAAACACTTGTAAGCACAAAGATGAAGGTTATCGACTTAAATGGAAATGCCTCTAGTATTTCGCTGCGGGCTGTTACCTTATTAAGAACACTCCCGTGTATTACTAGTTTCCACGTATTAGAGGGGTTTTAAATATTAGGAACGAATGTCAAATTCTACCAAACGTTTTAGGGGCATCTATTGAGATGTTTATGTGACGTCAGTGTTTGGAGCGACTGCTGTTGATGAATTACTTTATCAGGCCACCTCACAGTAAATCTTACCAATTAGGTTTTCTCTTGCTCTGTAACCGTTTTCTAGGACCTCGTTTTCATGTCTATTATAGCACTTGCAATTTTTCGAGGATTCCTACTTACTTCTCAGACCCCACAGGTGAAAACTTAGCACGAGGCCCTTGTCCACACCTGTCAGGGCACCCATCAACCTGCCTGTTCCTGTCACCCCCCGCTTCCCCGGCCAGGACCCAATCTATGCACACATCATTTCCCTATTTGATCCTGAGGCAAAGAGAACAAGCAAGGGCCTGTCGTCAGTATTGTGGGGGCTTCTCTGTCTGGCCTGGGCAGTCTCAGAGACCCTCTGGCAAAGCAGAGCACAGGCAAAGACCACGTAGTGGGGTCTCCTGGCCTTGAACCCCGAAGGATTCCTCCTTGAGTCACCTCCTGTGTTCACTGCTCTCAGCCATCCGATGCTGCATGCACCAGGAAGGGGAGATCCCGGCCCTGTGCACCTGCCCCCCTCAACACTCACCTGGGGCCTTGAGTTCAGCATCAATGAAGGTGAGCAGCTCTTGGCAGATACTGCAGTAGGGAACAGGCCAGGTCAGGAAGCGGTGGTAGGTTCTGGCTGCTTTCAGGAGGAGATCTGAATCTGGCGGGAAGTGTGGTGTCTGGGATGGAAAGGGAGAGGCAAGCAGAGACGTCTGGGTAAGAGAGAGCTCACCGATATTCTAGAACATACCCTGCTCCTTTCTGATACGTTCCGCAGAAGGCACACTGCTCCTGGCAGCAGTGTGTCCAAGGACGAGGGCAGAAAGAACCGGAAGTTACCCACAGGGCGTGACTTACAGATGGTAAAGATGGCACCCAGAGGCACCTCTACTGTAAGGGCCGTGACTTTACCACACGTAACATCTAATGCACGAGAGCGCCCCTCTGAAAAGCTGTCACCTTGGGGGTCATCCTAAATGGTGCCGTTGCCGCAACTCATCTGGGGTAATGGTCTCTGATGCCTAAACTACCTTTCTTTCAATACTCTCGTTGAGGCAAACGTTTATGCTTTGCATGGATTGGTTCCATGTACGTACGGTCATCTGATGATGCCACTGGTCTGGTGAATACGGGATGATCACACCGGGGGACATGGACTCCTGGGGTACAGAATAAGGTGGACCTAAGATCTCTCAGCAGGAGCTGTTTCCTGGCTCGTGAACAGGCTGTTGACAGCAGTCCCCTCCACAGGAGCCTGGATACACCAGGCGGCATGGCATCCGCACAGACTTATGGAGGCCTTTCAATATGGCCGCTCTGATGCCATCAGAGGCTTTGTATATTTAGCCTGTTTCTAGCCATTCAGGGAGTTATGGGGGCTGCTCTGATGCCAGAGGGTTGACACCCATTTCAAGGGCGTGGCTTGACACACATCCTAAGTTGTCTCCGGAGGTGTGAGGGCTCTGTCCCCATGGAGACCGTCCCTCCCTGTCCCCTCTCACTTCCCCAAGCTAGCCCGCCCCGGAACTTACGCAGAGAACAGTGGAGTAGAAAAGCAGAGCCAGGGGGGCGAGAAGGTCATAGGTGCCCTTCTCCTGGACCTGTGGACGGGACAGGAAAGCAGCGTGAGGCTCATCACAGGTGCAGAACAGAGCAGTGCTTCCTTTTTCTGCACTTTCTTTTTTTTCTTACGTGACAGGCAACGTAACCACAAGGAAACAATGGGGGAAATACAACTTAAAAAAAACCAAACACTCACAATATCCCCCCTCCAAATGAACGCAACCACAGCTAACGTGACAATGCTTATCCTAACACCATTTTTCTCTTTGTACTTGGAAATCATAGCGTGTATGTTTTTACTCCTAATGTTTTTACCCTATAATGTTATAAATGAATTTGTTTTGCTGCATCACCTCTAAGACCACCTTTCCCCCACCCCTGGTGCTCCTGGTTACACATTTCTTTTTCATTTGTGTGGTAAATCTTTTTTCAAACTTGTTGTGTGTCTTTTACTTGTATAGATTTTCTTCTGATGCCCTGGTATTAGAAATGTTTATTTGTCTTTTATGGATTTTTGCTTTTGTGTGCAAACACCATGTAAGATTCATATTTCCTTCCTTTTTTGAAGCTTCATTTTCTTAAATGTAAATCTTCAATCCACTTAGAATTCCGTATGCTGTATGGTATGTGCTAGGAATCTCACTCTGTATTTTTCCAAATGTTTGGTAAGTGTTCGCTAAATCATCTAATAAACCTTGCTGATGCAATTTTTTTGTATATTAAAATCTGTTTATACCTTTGGATAATATCCATCTTTTTATTACCTGTAATAATATTCCTTCTGATAGATCTCTGTAATGTATTATTGTGGACACATGGCATTATTTTCTTGCTACCCTAAATACTTTTGCAATGAAAAACTTGGTGCACGTCACTTTTTCTGTAATTTGGATTATTTATCTAGGTTAGGGTTCAGGAAGTGGAGTCGATGGATCAAAGACTATAAACCTCTTTCTGACCTCTGAAACGTGTTGCCAAGTTGCTTTCCGAAAGGACTGTGCCAGTTATAATACCCTGCGTGTATGAAAGTACGAGTCTCACTATAGCCTTCCCCGCACTGCTTATTACAATGTTTGACCACACTACAGACCCATGTGACTTAGAATTCTTTGGTCCAAATGGTAAAGGTCTCGGCCCCTTCCGGAACTCGTGGGGGTTGAAGATGCAGAGTGGACCCCACCACCGTGCTGTGCCTGGTGGCCTCAGCAGGCTCAAACAGAATTCTCCTTCTCTTGGCCCCGAACAGACCAGGTGCCTGATACACCTGCTGCTGGGCCCCTTCTACAAGACCCTCCCCTCTTGTCACGCGGTAGTTGATATTTGGGCTTATAAGTTAAACACTCCAAAGGTGGCTCAGGCTCTTCTGAGTGGGTGTGCTTGTGGATCAGGGTATAACGGTACCCGGTAAATGACGGTGCCAGAATTGGAACCTTGAGTGTCTTGGTAAGCCAAGACTTCCCAAGGGACAGCTTGAGAAAGTCACGTTTTCCAACACAGTTACATATTTAAAACAAAAATGAAAAAAAAAAAAAAAAATTAAGCACAGAATTCTTTATAAAAGAGCCAGAATCCTCTTTAGGGACTCACAATTATTCTGGAACCCCAGCCCAGCTGAGCCCTTAAACACACTGCTGTTCTAAGTCATCAAAGCCTATTTCTTACAGACCGGCCGTGAGACAAGGTCTGTTTCCCTTTCTAGTCAGTTTTCTCCTCTGTGTCTGTTTTTACGGGTCTTTTCGAGGAAAGGAATTCGGGAGAGCTTCCTCTGTCCTTTCTAGTCAACACTTGGACTTACAAGCCATGTCTGTCTTATTTTTTTTTTTTCTTTTTTTTTTCTTTTTTTTTTTTTTCAACGTTTATTTATTTTTGGGACAGAGAGAGACAGAGCATGAACGGGGGAGGGGCAGAGAGAGAGGGAGACACAGAATCGGAAACAGGCTCCAGGCTCTGAGCCATCAGCCCAGAGCCTGACGCGGGGCTCGAACTCACGGACCGCGAGATCGTGACCTGGCTGAAGTCGGACGCTCAACCGACTGCGCCACCCAGGCGCCCCAAGCCATGTCTGTCTTAAGAAGCAGCTTAATTAAACTCAGATCCGTGGCTCACGAGTCCTCGTCTTCCTGGTGAAAGGACCACAGCCCTTCCTAGAAGCCTTCAACTCACAAGCACCACTGGAACAGAAAGCCCAGGGGCTCCCAGCGCCTTTGCCAAGCCCCTTGGTGGGCCAGGCACCCCAGAACTGACACTCCGTGGGGACCTTTCCCTTGACTCTTCAGTCCCAGGCCGGCCCTCACCTCTCGAGTCTTCTGCAAGATCTGCTCCAGGAGGATAAGGAAGTGGCCCGGATCCCTGCTGACCAGCTCCTGCAGGCTCCAGCAGTTGAGACACAGCCCGGCTGGAAAGGCAGAGAGAGAGAGGCAGGCGTTCAGCTTACATCTGGAGAGAAGTGGGAATCCCTAGGGGCACCCCTGGGGTATTCCTTTCTAAAGAGTCTGAGAAAGCTCTGAATCAACAGTCAACTCTCTCCTTCCTCATCAAGACACAACGACAAGCTTTTTATTCCTGCAGATAATGGCTCAAGAGACAGAGATGGGCTGGGATCCCCCTTAGGGGCCACGAGTCTGCACCCCTTGCCTCTGGAGAGCTACGGTTCTTCCACCAACCCGGCTCCCCTGGTTTCCTATAGGGGGTGCCGGAGCATGCAAGGTGCAGGGAAGGAGGGCAGAGGCAGAGGGCGCTGGAAGAATAAGGGGAGGAGCCACAGCAAGCCCCGCCCCAGGAAGCAAGACCAAGGCTACCACAGCCCTGGGACTTCCCGGGACCGCCTGGCCGCGGAGCCGAGGAAGGCGGAAGCTACATCCATCTACCTTTCGAAAGCTACAGTGAGCACTTGGTCATTCTGTAACTTCCCCAGACTTTTGCCCTCTGTCAGGCTCTGTTTCCCCGCACTCGGCCAGGGTAAACCCCTAGACATGAAAGGCGCGGTCCTAGAGGCCTGTGTGTGCACGCGCACACGGGCGCATGCGTGCAGTGGAGGGGAGAGGAGTAAGGGTGGAAACGGAGCGACCACGAATTTCACGGAGCCCCAGCTCCGGGAGCCTTCATGTGCGGGGGCTCCTTCTAAGGTCGGGGAGGCCCAAGCGGTGCTTTCGTGCGGACATCGGTTCTCAGAAAATTTGCAAAAGTCGGGTCTTTTTTGTGTTCTTTTCTTTCGTGATGTCGTCCCCCTACCTCAATTCTATACGCTTAGGCTTCATCGACACCTAGGCAGGAAGTGAACAGGGAGCAACCTGCCATCTACTGACCACCTAGTGTGTGCCAATAGGATGCTGGGTTCTCACGTGATCTCCACTGAGTCTCCTATCCTCCCTTCAGGAAGAGGTTCCCGTGGTTGCTATTTCACCGACAAGGCAGGTGGAGTTGTGGGAGGTTCAGTGACTGGGGTGAGGTTATAGCAGCCAGTGAGAGGCAGTTTTAATACAGATCTGTTGAATTCCAAAGACAGAGGAAAGCCTCTCAAAGGCGGTGGCATTAGAGCTGAGACCTGGGTGAGAACGAGCCAGCTACGGGCAGCTCTGAGGGAAGAGTTCCAGGCAGCAGGTGCAAAGGTCCTGAGGGAGGGAGGAACCAGGTGTGTTCAAGGAGCAGCGGATATCTATCTCATGGCGTAGTTAGCGAGGCAAGTGAGATACGAGATGTGAAAAATCTTAGAAGCATGAGAAATTATTACAGGCAGGCCCCGGTCTTCAGAGATACAATTGCCCCAGCCTGTATCTGGAAAGATCTAGACACCAAGGGAACCATTCCGGGAAGAGCTATCTACGAAAGCCTAGCTGCTCTGTTGGAATCAGTAGTTGTATTTCTAAGCAGGTTTGATAGCTTCTTCAAGGTTGTACTTCGGCACGTGGGAAGAAAGCTAGATACGGTCCCGGGAGAAGGAATATGTTACAGGAGCACAGACAAACTGCCATATACCGAGGGCCTACTCTCCATCGGGTGCTGTGCCGAGCACCAGCCCACGGGAGGTCCAGCCCACGGGAGGTCCAGGGGCTCGGAACCACAACCTGCCGGCTTCTGTGAGCTGCCCAGCGCTCGCCATGGCCCCTGAGGCTTTCTCGGGCCCCGCGGACCCCACCCCTGCTCCCCCAGACCTACCTGACCAGGAGGTAGAGCAGCGGCTGAGGCTGAGGCCATGCAGGCAGCGCTCCAGGGCATGCTGGATACGGTCCTCCGTGCACGTCGTGGCCCCTGGCTGCATCCTGAGTCATCGCCTGCATGGGGGGGGGGGGGGGGAGGGACAGACACCGGTCAGTCTGGAGAGCCCCAGGCTTAGGGAGCAAATGGCCTAGCAGAGCAGATGGCAGTCCACAGGCACTCCCAGCCCGGCCCGATCAGCCCTGCTGTGGCCCCAATGCCAAGGGCGCGGTGTGGAGGCAGAGAGCCTACAGCTGTTGGAGCCCAACAGCACAGAGATGCAGGCTGCCGGGGGCGGGGAGCTGAGACGGAGGCCCGCCTGGCCCCCCGGGCAGTGGCGAGCATCCCCACGAGTGCCTGGAGCAGCCAGACCCCAGCGGGCAGGGGGACTCCTTGAGAAAAACCAGAATCTTCAAGCCACCGAGGAGGGGCTTTAAGAAAAGGCTGATGAGCAACAGGTGGGGAGCCATGAGAAGCGCCAAACGCTGAGAGCCTCAGCGGGCCCAGCGCGGCTTCTTGGCTAACGTGTGGGGGCTCCTGGGGCCCCGGGAAGCCACGGCAGGTGGTTTAGCACGGTGAATAAACCCGGTTTCTGGCAGCAACAGACTCGGACGCAGAGCGTGACTCTGCTGTTTAGCGGCGCACTTTAGGCAGACTTTTGTTACCTTTTCCCAACCTCAGTTTACTTCTCTGTAAAATGGGGATAACACGGCACTGACCCTGTAGGGCTGTCGGGAAGAATGCCACGGTGGACGTGCCGAGGAAGCTTTCGAGACACGAAGGCTGTCCT
Organism: Leopardus geoffroyi; assembly: GCF_018350155.1. NCBI lineage: Eukaryota > Metazoa > Chordata > Mammalia > Carnivora > Felidae > Leopardus > Leopardus geoffroyi. Next base: position 3,393,380 of record NC_059330.1, read on the forward strand.
GCTATAGCCTTGGCCACACTCACACTCTCCCGTGTTCACCCCTCTCGGGGCGGACCCCGTAGCTGGCCAGTCAGCTCAGGTCCTGGAGGGAAGCTGAGGAAGCAGAGGTCCGGCTCTGTGGAACTGGGGACGGACCAGGAAACCACAAGCAGAAGCACAGAGCTCGGAGCTGAGCCAGGCAAACGAGATGCAAAACCGTGAAGTCCTAACGCGGACCCGGCTGCATGACCAGAACACTAGGTGCGTGGAGGCCCCGCGTCGGCAAATAATCCCCCTACTGCCCCAGCCTGGGAGGAGCCACACGCCGGCCGAAGGGCACACAGCCCCTTTGTGAGCTGTCCAGCGTCACCTCACCTCAGTGAGGTCCCCGGTGGGCCATGCACCATGGGGCTGTCTCCCTCTCTCTGCCCCTCCCCCGTTCATGCTCTGTCTCTCTCTCTCTGTCTCAAAAATAAACAAACGTTAAAAAATAAAAATTAAAAAAAAAACCCCAAAACAAGGATTGGTACTGGCAGCAGGCCAAAGGGGGAGCCCACTCTGGGTCACTGGGAAGCCTCCCGGAAGGGACACTTACACCGGAGGAGGGAGCGGGGAGAGAAGTGAGGGGAAGAACATTCCAGAAAGAAGAGACAGCATCTGGGTGCAGGAAGGAGCCTGCCAAGGACGGAGACCCCGGAGCCGAGGGCCAGGTGCCACCACCTCCTGGCTGTTGAGGCAGCCGACTGAGTTCAGAAAAACTGCCACGGGTGATTCAGGACCATGGACACTGGGTGCTTCGGTTAGCAGCATCTGGAAACCCAAAGTTGTCCCCGGGCCCTCCCGGGGCAACTTTCCCAGTCACCTTTGGGCCCTTTGTCTGCTGACTCCTCTACGGGTAGCCCAGGCAGTGGACCCACGGACACTGGGCCTGACCGGGCCGATTCCAGGCTGTCAGGCCCCTCCCTCGCCTCGATGTGCTGGTCCCCGGCGTGGATGTGCCTCCTGGGGACGAGTATTTGTCATACACCCTCAGCCTTCTACCTTCAGCCCCACTACGACACCCCGTCCAGCTCAGAGCTCTTCAGATTCAGAGCTAACAGAACCTGCCGCAGGAGCTGGAAAATCAGGCACCTTCCAGAGGATGACTTTGGGGGCATGGCTGGCTGGCCCACATGTCCACAAGGGACCCTTTGCCCGAAGGATAATCTCTCCCCGTTAGCGCCAGGGTGGTTTCTTGGAGGCAGTGCAGAGGTCACCCCCCTCACGCCCTTCATTCCACAAAAGGGGAAGCTGACACCCAGAGAGGGTGAGTAAGGGGCAGCCCGGGGGGCAGGAGCCAAAGTTGGAAGAACCAATGTGGATATCAACAGACCACGGCGTCAGGCGGGACTTCTGTATTCCCGAATTGTGGGGACAAAAGGGGATCCATGACCTACCCGCTCCTGTAATAAGAGTCACAGAGAATGGCGGGGACGGCGCCCAGCCACCACCTTGGGGGCCTTGCCGGGAGGGGTCCGTCCAGAACTAACACAGCTGCCTACCTGCCCCTGCCAACACGGGAAGACTGAGGACACGAGGGGCTTATCCAGCATCCCAGACGGCTCTCTTTTGTCGCCCGGGGCCAAGGGCAGAGGGGCGTTAAGAGAATCCCTTATTCAGACTGGATGCTTGCCAGGTGGGGATGTGCTGTTGTGTTCTCCTGTCACCCTACTCGGCCAGCACACCTGCTCCCTGCGAGCCCCGCCAGGGCTGAGAGAAGACGTGAGCTCCTTGGGGGTGGGGATAGGGAGGTACCAGCAACAAAAGCTGGACTTCAGCTGTTTTGTTGATCCTTGACCCTGGAGGGCTCCCACCGGGATGAGGGCAACTTAGCGGTAAGAGGCTGATGGCTGGACCACCTTTGGGGGAGACTGGAGGGAGGGGGGATGGAGCGATGGCTAATCTGTGGCCCAGAGAAGTTAGACAACTTGCCTAAGGTCACACAGTTAGGAGGTGGCAAAGCCAGGATGCGAACCCAGGGAGCCTGGCCTTGACCGCTAAAATGCACCGCCCCCTCGGCAATGTCAGATGCCAGTCGCTGGAAGAAAAATAAACTCAATTCATGTTTCTACACCCAGAAGTGAGGATTCTGTGAACTGTAACACGATCTTGCTTTAAGAAACCTACATTCCTGGGGTCCCTGGGTGGCTTAGTTGGTTAAGCGTCCGACCTCGGCTCAGGTCATGATCTCGCGGTTCATGGGTTCGAGCCCCGGGTCAGGCTCTGTGCCGACAGCTCGGAGCCTGGAGCCTGCTTCCGATTCTGTGTCTCTCTCTCTGCCCCTCCGCCCCTCCCGCACTCACATTCTGTCTCTCTCTCAAAAGTAAATAAACATTAAAAAAAGAAAAAAAGAAACCTACATTTCCAGTTGCTGGGAATCTTGAGCCCACCACGTCTGTCTACACCAGCGGCTCACCCTCTGGAGAGGGGATCAGAACTCACAGAGGCACACTGTCCCTGTTCCGCTGAACTGGGGTCAGCGATCTCTAGCCTGGAGAAGGGCCGAACCACACCAACCGGGTTTAAAGTCCCCTCCGCCCAGTCCCTGCCGCAAGGGACGGCTGGGTTGTGTCACGAGGCAGGAATGAGTCACCCTGCCCTGTTGTGTCCCACTGTGACGATGCAAACACGAGACGTAAATGAACATTCTCGGCCAATGCTGCTTCTGCTGCACACACACCTACCCTCAGGGGTCGGCACCCCGTGTCCCGGGGCCCTCGCTGCACCCCTCCGACGCCTGCTGGCCCACGCCGCCTCCCTCCTCCAGGCCCCTGACTCTCCTACCTCCTGGCCTCAGTGTCCCTGGCTGTTCACTGGAGGCCATCAAGGCCTTCTCCACGGGTGAGCCAGACGTCCCCAGAGGCATCTGGCAGATCTCCCGGTGTGCCTGTCTCCCAGGCACCCTGACGCCATCTAGGGCTTGCCCCACGCTGCTCTAAGAGGCGGGACTTGCCCGGGGCACTGGCTGCTGGGGGTCAAGGGAGGTGTGAGCGCGGCCCGGGGATCCTCAGCCGAGTTGCCCTAGGGGTTGACCCAGCACACGGTGGCTGGCCACCTGGACCTTCAGCACACTCATTTCCGTCCGATGAGTCAGCCGTCAGCCGTTTCTTCTGACTTGTCAGCAGAACCCCAGTGGCTTGGGGGTGGAGATTAAGAGGGAGGAAGGTGGTACCCCCTCCCTCCCCAAGGACGATGCCTCTTGGTTTCAGAGACTCGGCAGGCAAGGCCTGGCTTCCCCTGGCACCTTGCTGAGAGGAGCATCTGTTGTGAAATTCCAGCTGCTGCCAGTAAAGGGAATGTCCGCTCGCCCGCCAGGGGGGGTGGTGTTGAAACCTTCAACTCCCATCTCCAAGTTCCTCTTCTGAGCCGGTAAGGATGAGTCTCTACCGGGGACCCCGGATAGGACAGAGAAGCCTGGAGTTGGGGGGGTAGCCTCAGAGGGCACAGAGGAAGAACTCATCTTCACATGCTGACCTGATCCGATGACGCAAGACACAGGTCATCTTCCCTCATGTGGGGGACCCGGTCAAAGGTCCTGCCTGGGTCCAACGTTCCTGGGGCAGCCCCCACACGGGGCAGGGAGGACAGCTTCTTTTCCCGGGGGATGCCTCAAACGGAGTGGAATAGCACAGGTGGAGGGCCTACGTCTCACTGGGAGACAGGCAGGCACCTCCAGGCACTGGTGGGCACCCCACGCTGCTTCCCTGGTGTTCTGGAACATTCTAGGCCCATGCTTTGAAGCCTTAGTTCCACAGGTGGGAATAAGAGAGGCACCAAGGCATGGGGTCCTGCGCTGACCCCGCCCACTTTGGTCCTGGGTCTCTCCTCCCTCCTTCCCTTCTTCTCGATCCCTGGGGTTTGACCTCCCTTCTCTAGCCCCACTCTCCTCCACGTGACTGTTGACGGCAGAATCTGTTCTGTGACCTAATTTTAAAACCTCCCGTCTCCAAAGCAGGAAGGATACACCTGAAACTAACACTACTGGGCTAAGACAGGGTGAAAAGGAGAGGAGGATGAGATGGGGAGGGGGGATGAGGAAGGACAATACTTCTCTGGGAGTACTTTTAGGTACCACTTTGACTCTTAGAACCAGAGCGATAGTCCACATACGCCAAATTAAATAAATAACTCTAGTCAACTAGGATTGCAAGGAGGGGGGGGCAGGTGGGGTGAAAAACACAAACAAAACAAATTAACCGGACTACATTATAAGTGAGTAACGTAACTGCATTGAAAGGGTGGGGGATGAAAGAATTAAACTGAAGAACGTTGGAAAATAGTATTTTGACTGGATGCTGTAAGGCTGAAGACAAAAAGAACTATGCACATAGTTTTCTAAGTATTCAATCTGTTTGTCGTGTGTTTAAAACCCTGAGACTTCTTTTATGTGTGTGCTGTGACTAAACAAATAAGTAAATCTATCATAGATAATGAGAGCCAGCTTCTCACTGTTGGAGAAACAAGTTACAAATAAGGAAGGAGGGAAATCTAGGGTGAGTCAATCTTACTGGACCGGAGTTGGAGAAATCAGCATGAACTTGTGGTTTTTAATGTATTAACACAGAGATACATACGGAAGTGAAAAAGATGTGTGTATGTTTGCATTATTTGCATTGCAGTGCATACATACTGACATACAGGTGTCTGGGTTAGCATCCGACTCTTGGGTTTCATCTCAGGTCATGATCTCACGATTCAGGAGATCGAGCCCCACACTGGGCTCTGTGCCGACAGCATGGAGCCTGCTTGGGATTCGCTCTCTCCCTTGCTCCCTGTCCCTCCCCCACTCTCTCTTTCTCTCTCTCTCTCTCTCTCTCAAAATAAATAAATAAACATTAAAAAAAGGAAAATGCATACATATATTTTCTAGCTCTGCTGAGAGAGCCAGGAAATGACATCCCAATAACAATGAGCACATCCAGGACCCAGGTCTTGGTTTCTAAATACCATTCTCCACTCAAAGGAACCAGGGCTCCTTAGAGAAATGGCCAATTCTAGGAGCAGGGCAGGAAATACACAAGATCAACCTGGCACATCTTATAGTGCCAGAATATAAGTCATTCCTTGAAAAAGGACGGGAGTGTCAGAAGGATACGGGAGCCAGCTCAAAGGAGCTTCCATCGGCCAAAGCCAGGGCAATTTGAACAACAAAATTAACAATGACAGTGTTGGATTACAATTTGTAGAATGAAATAAATACCCATGAGTGTATACTAATGTTATAAATAAGAGAATATGGAGGGAAAGGAACAGGTCCTCTTTACAAAAGAATTCCAATTAATGTGGATAGAGGGAGAGAAACGCAAAACCACCATTAGGCAAACACCACAGTAATAACTGCCCTCAGTATGGATGCTAAAATCTGTGGATGAAAATCTGAGAGGAGACAGGATATTTGCATAGTCTCAAAGTATCTCCTCTGGGAAATTAATTGATTGCAAGGGAAAAATAGTAATTTCACAGTGGAGAAACCCAGAACTGCCTTAACCTCATGATCCAAGTTAACATTATCAATAATAAGACATATGAAGATCATGCATCCCCTGATACGATGCACTGAGAGGGACATAGGTCACTTCTGTGGGATTCTTACCAAAAATGCATACACACAATAGAATCATGAGAAAAATATCATTCACAACCCAACTGAGAGAAATTCTGTAATATCACCGACCAGTACTCACCAGAATGTCAAGGTCATAAAAGATAAGGAAGCCAGAGGAACTGCCACAGATCGGAGGAAATTGAGGACACAAAAAAACTAGACACAATGTGAGATCCTGGAAGGGACTCTGGAATTAAAAGACGATATTGCAGGGGCGGGGGGGGGGGTGCGGGGAATGGCTAAAATCCAAATGAGGTCCACAGTTTAGCGAACGGTATTGTACCAATGATCATTTCCAAGTTTTGGTAACTTCACCTTGTCATGTAAGTTGTTAACATTAGGGGAGGGGTGAAGGGTCTCCATGGTTCTAAGACCCTTTATGTAGTTACATAGCCTGACGGATCCTTTGAATATCCTTCCGGATGGTTATTCAATGCTTCGCTGTCCTTCATGATCTTGTTTGAAGTTGCTACTTCATGTGTAGTCACACATCCTAGTCATTGGTTGGTCGGCCAGCCCTCACCCCTGACTCAATGTTCCTAAGCTGGGGTGGAGAATCTCTGGGGCTCTTAGAGGACCAAAAGTCCTCAGAGAGGATGCATTTTGATGGCAATCCAGAAGTCAGTATATTTTGGACCACTTGGATGTCACCTATGAGCGAATGTTGCCATAAAAATTTGATGCCCAGTTTGCATTTGTGTCTATCACCAATTTGGTGTCGCCTAAAAGGACAGGGCATGCCAGATGTGTTCTTGGGATCTACTAGAGCTCGAGGTTGAACCCAATGAGTTGATGGAAAATGTTTGGTAAGAGGAGAAAAATTTACATGATCTGTAGAGAAACCAGAAGATAAATTAATGGAAAATATTTAGAGAAGTGCCTGGCACATAATAAGTGTTCGGCAACGGCTATCTATTAGCTATCAGCATGCTTCCCTCACACAGACAATTCTATGGCCCAATTCCAGATGGCGTTGAGATTGGGCCAAGAAACGAAACACCCCCTGGATGACTCTGATGCATGGTCAGGCTTGGAAAGTAACGTTTTCTGGTTTGTTTTCAAAGTCACACACATTCTAGACTATATGACTAGGAAAGCATCCTGGAGATGAGGTGGTGCAACCTTCCCATTCTACGAATGGGAAGACAGAGGCTCTGAGCAGTGAGGAGTCTTCCTCGGATCATAAAGTGGCAAATCTATAGCTAAAATCTGAGCCTAGAACCCAGGAGAGTCATGACACCCTCTTGCTTCGGTGGGAATCTGCTTCCACTGCCAATCTCTGAGTGACCTCAGCTCTTTCCTCAAGGTTATTTTTGGAATCCTTTTGTCAATTTCTTTCAGAGTGATTGTGTAGGTATGGAACTCCTTCATGTGTCAACTCTGTGCATTTAGGTTTTCTGACAATACCATTCATCTTAATCAAGATTGGAAATTTTACTAGAAAAGATTTAGGCCTAGAATTTCTATGTGATTTAAAAACTTGTTTCTGAACCTGTGATTTTAGCCCCTTTCTTAATCTAAACGTTGTAAAATCAGGTGTTAAGATACAAACCTGGATTGGATTTATTTTAAATATTTTTATACTGTATCACCATTCTCTCAATAATCCTTTTTGGACATTTATAATAAATGTAATAACTATGAAAATAGCCGTATTTTGTGGGGGGGGGGGGAGGCAGCAGCTTTAAGTGTGATTTACTTCATTGCTGTTTATTTTTTTATTTCTTTGTTTTTATATCATATCATCTCTAGTTATGAGTTCTTTATTTTGATTCATTTCTTGTTCAGCTGGAGTACTTTGAGTAACTTCAGGATGAGTGTGTGGGTAAGGTAGTTTCCGAGACTTTAGAAGTCACGGTCATTTCATTCATTGAGGCTCACAATGAATTCTACCTTTGCCAATTAAAGAGGTGGCATAATTCATAATCTTTTCGCCTTCAAAGTGTTTATAACCCCCCCAAATAATTGACTGTAAAAAATGGCTACAACAAAGAGAATTAGGTAAGGTGGTCTGGTACAAGTCAAGATAGAAATTAATATTGTTCAAGAAGATAAATAAAAAAAAACAGAAACTGCATTAGGAAAAAGATCCCACCTATAGTCACAAGAAAAAAAAATGAGAGAGAATAGGCTTTACAAATATGCAAGATTTTAATGAAATAAAACTTTGAGGGGACACAAAAGAAGGCAAATAAACGTAAATGCATACCCTGGTATGAGACGGGACAATTCAATGTCAAAGAATTACTTCAAAATGGGCCAGAGCCTCAATGTAAACAGCTTAAACTGTAAAAGTCTCAGAAGAAAACAAAGGAGAATGGCCTCATCATGCTGGATATGTCAATAATTTCTTGGATATGACAACAAAAGTACAAGGAATGAAATAAAAATAAAGTGGATGTACATCAAAATCTAAAACTCTGTGCATTAAAGTCAACAGAGTGAAGAGGCAAACCTAGAGAATGGGAGAAGATATTTGCAAATCATATACCTGATAAGGAGTTATTATCCAGAATATATAAAGAACTCCTACAACTAACTCAGGAACAGCAACAACAACAACCACAAAAACATTTAACAATGGACAAAGGACTTGAAAAAACATTACTCCAAAGAAGACAAACAAATAGCCAAGAGCACATGAAAAGATGTTCCACATCATCAATCAACAGGGAAATGCAAATCCAAACCACAACGAGACCCCACCTCACACCCAGTAAGATGGCTATTATAAACAAAACGAAACAAAATTGTTAGTGAGGAGAAATGGGGACACTGAGCCACGGTTGGCAGGGATGGGGCGGGGGGTGGGGTGGGGATGAGAAATGGTGCTGGTGATTTCTCGAAAAATTAAAAATAGAATTACCCTATGAGCAGCAATCCCACTTCTTACATATATCCAAAAGAACTGAAAGCAGAGACTTGAACAGATGTTTGTACGGCCAAGTGCACAGCGGCGAAAAGGTAGGAGTAACCCAAGTGCCCATCAACAGGTGAACGGACCCACAAAATATGGTCTAGGCAAAAATGGGATGTTATTCAGCCTCAAAAAGGAAGGAAATCGTGCCATGTGCTCCAACGTGGATGAATCTTGAGGGCACTGGGCTAAGTGAAATAAGCCCATCACAAAAAGAAAACTGTACAATCCCACTCAGATGAGGTGCCCAGAGTAGTGAAATTCACAGAGACAGAAAGTTGAATGGCGGTTGTCAGGGGCTGGGGGAGGGGACAAGGGTACGGAGTTTTAGTTCTGCAAGACGAAGCGTGCTGTAGGATATTGCACAACAAGGTGGACGTGCTTAGCATTAGCGAACCACACACTTACGACTGGTCATGATGGTAACCTTTCCTGACACGCATCTCCTACCACAACATTTAAAAAGGAGGAAAGAGGTAATTAACTGACATCTTCACAGTGTTACATAGGGAGGTCAATTCCCTCTACCTTTTCGCCTAGAGAACAGGAAGGAAGGAAAGAGGGAAAGCAGGCAGGCAGACAGGTTGGCTATTACACAGCAGCTGTTCTGCGTCAGAGACCATGCTGGGCACTGCCACTTGATTGCCTAGTTTAACGGTCAAGATCACCCCATGACATAATCACAGTTACCCATGGTTTCTGCAGTTCAGGGAAGAGTCGACCGTGTCTTTGCCCAAGTTCCTGTGGTCACAGTTCCTACAACCTGAGCCAGAGGTACATCCCAGGTGGCCGGACTCTCAAAGCCCACATTCTTTTCTATGCCACGTTCATAGGAAATCATCCCTACCATTTTCTGGACACTCGAAGGGCTGAGCATGTGGTTTTGCCTCTGTGTTATAATTTGAGGCTTTTCAGAGAAGACATCTTGCACACAAATTGCCCGAATTCTTGCGGCCAGTGATTCATTCTCCACGGGTTAGGACTGCCCACTTCGTCTGTCCCTAGCCTACTTTTCGAGACTTAGGATTAGTGGAGGGGCGTGTAGCTAACACACGTGTCTACCACAGCAGCGGCAGGGGCGAGCAGATACTGGAAGGACTCCAGGGCCAGGAAAGGGAAAACCTGAGAAATGGTAGGTGGTGATGGAGGGTGGAGGTGTGTGCAAGGAACGGGGAGGGAACAGGGAGGGAGTAGGGCTGGAGCAGACGTGCAGGAAAAGGGAGAACCATCAAGGAAACACAGATAAGCCTTGGCTGACTTCCCAACCTTGCCCGTGACCTTCTTTACCAAGGAAAGGGCACGGAAATGCTTGGGAAGACCAAAGGTGCGGGTAAGACCAAAAGGAAATAAGAGGAGGGAAGAGAAGGAGTCTTAGCGTCTTTGGTAACACGTGTGCAGCACTAACTCTATGACAGACACTGCTCAGGGCTTGAAGCCCACGATCTAATTTATTCTGAACAATCTTGTGAAACTCTGAACTTACAAAGACGAGAAACATCCTGGTGGCTATATGACTTTCCCAAGGTCGCACAACTAGCCAGTAGCATAGGCAGGACTCATCTGAACTCATTTGAACCCAGTTCTGTCTGACTCCTTTCTTTTTTTTTTTTAATGTTTATTTATTTTTGAGAGAGACAGAGTATGAGCAGGGGAGGGGCAGAGAGAGAGGGAGACACAGAATCCGGAATTCGCCAAGGTATCCACTCCCAGGCTGACCTCTGGGCCCACAGATTGTTTCCATCCCGCCATCTGTCAAACGCAGAGCCTGCCTGGTTTGCCAGCAAATGCTCGCACGGTGACAAAGTGACAGATCAACAGGTAAATGGAAAAACGCAAGAGAAGGCCCATTACACGTGTCTTGGCAGCTTTCTGATTTCTCCGGGTGTGGCAAAACACGGTGGTCGTGACAAACCGCACTCGTTACGGGCTGCTCACTCTTGGCAGGATCCTTCCAGTTTGTAAGACGGAGCGAATGAACGTTTTATCGTCGGGGGCGAAAAGACTGGATGGGGCCCTGTGACTGCCTTTATCGTTGGGATAGACTCGGCACACGGTGGTCTCACCTGTTCTCTCTTCCCTTGACGATGTTTTCCTCCCCCCCCCCCCGCCCCAGGGTCCCCGGCCCCATCTTCTCTCCATTAACCCAACAGCAGGTGACCGCTCTCGGCCACTGGCACATCCACCTTCTTTAGTCTTCTTCTTCCCCCTCTTTTTAAACTCTTGCCAATTATATTAGAAGAATCTGTCACCTCCTCCCTTTCCATCCCATTCATGAATATGGCTTATTGGCACAAGAGAAACTTCTCTAACAAGAAAAGAAATCAACAAGGTTTGTGGACGGAACTGAAATCAGAAACTCGTCCCGATACTTGGCCAGGTGTGGTTTTTACAACTTTTTATGAAACAGACACTGATTTCGAGAGTCCCAGTGAGCTGAGTCTAGAACTCTCTAGGACTCTAAGGGGCTATTTACTGACATTAGAGCAGTAGGCACAGATACAGCCTTTAACTAGTCTCTTTTTTTTATGTTTATTTATTTCTGAGACAGAGAGACAGAGCATGAGTGGGGGAGGGGCAGAGAGAGAGGGAGACACAGAATCTGAAGCGGGTCCCGGGCTCCGGGCTGTCAGCACAGAGCCCGATGCGGGGCTCGAACCCACGAACTGTGACATCATGACCTGAGCCGAAGTCGGTTGCTCAACCGACTGAGCCACCCGAGCGCCCCAAGTCTGTCTCTAGTCTTACTAAATACGCTCACGAAGACACAGGAAAAGGAAGACATATACACACAGCCCACACTGAAAACCAGTATTTAATATGGTTTAATATGGTCTGGCACTGTGTCCAAATCCGATGGAAATGGATTGGGAAAACCCAGGCTTCAGCTCTGGCCAAAATCTCTATGGAAAGTGGGAAGGGCTTGTATCATGGCTAATTAAAGTTTGCCCCCCGCCCCCACCAAGTGGATATGACCCCCTTCTGGAGGCTTGAATGCCTTCTGTCTTCTCCATTAATGAAGACTGGTGGGTCACGCTCGCTGACATGGGGAAGTGTGGACAGGAGACAATTTGGAAGAGGAAAACCAGAGTCCCACTTTGCCCATGTAATATCACATTTTGAGCATCCAGGGTTAAGAGGTGGGTCCACGAAGGATTAGCAAAAGGACGCTGGGAAGGTGAGACCCATGGAACCATGAAATAAGAGAATATGATGTCAAGAAACTCAAGAGTGGTTCAAACAGGGAGAGCAGAATACAGCTGCAACATTCATAAAATCAGGACCGAAAAGTGGCCCCTGGACTTGGTGACATGGAGGTCTTGGTGACCTAGAATAAATACTGGGAGGGCAGGAAGACCCAAAGGAATAGAATGAGGAGAGAAAAGGAGGTGAGAGAGAGCCGACTCCTTTGAGAAGCTTTGCTTGGCTGAGTTTTAGGAGATGCCCCAGTATCCTTCCACTAAGTTCTTTGATTTTTTATTTACCTAGCACAAATTCCTTTCTGCCAAATGTGACCAAAAGGACACTAAGATGCTTCCAATGATGAGTCTTAACGTCCTGTATCTACATCTAAAAAAAAATGAGATAGGGTTACCTGCCAAAGTGTTAACAGAGGTTATCTCTGAGGGGCAAGAGAGGTATCATTGTTTACTTTTTTCGAAAAACGTTTTTATGATAACACATTGTTTTTAGACATTATTTTTTAATCACACAAAGAGTAGGTGTTAAGTATACGAAAAAACAGACAGTGGTTCTGGCAAAGTGGAGTAGATGTTCCTCCTGCTAAGTAAAGCTACAAACCCTGGATATTATATACAAAACTAATATTCGAGACCCTGAAAGCAGAGAGAAGGGAGATGAGCTAAGGACCTTGAGAAAAAGAAGGGGCATGGTGGTGGGTGCCCCGGGTTTTCTTGTTGCCTCCTGTATCCCAGCCTTGGACTCGAAGAACCCACAACCCGGAAACACCAATGGGGACAGACAGAAAAAGCCCCAAGGAGAGCCCGCTCTTTCCAGCCAAAGGACCAGGAGAGGGGCAGCCTGGAAAGACACAAAACTTTTAGATGATAACCATTCTGCTTCCACCAAACATGACAGAAAGAAGTGTGGCACCATAGCCACTAGCAAAGGCCAAATGGGGAGGCTGAACTGCCCCTAGCCAGGCTCTAACGATGTGCCCCACTCCTCCCTCAACCACCAGTGGTGTCTGAGAAAGCCAGACCTTTAATCTTCTCTGCCATCACAACCCCGCCTACGACCCCACAGTGTCAGTGAGGACCACCAGGGGTCCTGGACTTCCTGCCCCAGCAGACAGTCAAGAGTGCCCCCTCCACTCCCTTGACTGGGGTGGTGTCGGAGAAAGCCCAGTGGGAGAGCCAGGACTTTCACTGCTGCCCAGGGGGATGAGGTCACTTCCTCCACCCCATGGTGTCAATGGAGCAATGGGGCTCTCTCGTGCCTCCCAGGCAGGGAGATGTCAATGGCAGCCAGAATTCCCACTCCACCCAGCAGTAACAAGGGCGCCTCTTTTCGTCAATGGAAGCTGCGAGCAGAAACTTACGTCCTCACCTGGTAATAATGAGGCAGCGCTCCCCACTTTCAGGGAAGTGTTAGAGGAAGCCAGCGAAAACAGAGGTTTAAATGAGATCCAGAGCCTCATAACTCTCATAATACCCACAATGCCAGGTTTCAGTGGAAAATAACTTGTCATACCAACAACAAGGAATGAAATGAAACGGATTACATAAACCGAGTGAAAAAAAGGCAATCGGTAGGTGCCAACGCTAAACCCACAGATGTTAAAATTATCTGACAAAGACTTTAAAAAAAACTTTTTTTAACATTTATTTATTTTTGAGAGAGACAGAGACAGGGCATGAGCAGGGGAGGGGCGGAGAGAGAGGGAGTCACAGAATCCGAAGCAGGCTCCAGGCTCCGAGCTGTCAGCACAGAGCTCGACGCGGGGCTCGAACTCACGAGCCACAAGATCATGACCTGAGCCGAAGTCGGACACTTAACCGACTGAGCCACCCAGGCGTCCCATCTGACAAAGATTTTAAAGCAGCTTTGTTAAAAATACTTCGATGGAAGGCGCATATGCACCCCAATGTTTATAACAGTGCTATCGACAATAGCCAAAGTATGGAAAGAGCCCAAGTGTGCATCAATCGGTGAATGGATAAAGAAGATGTGGCATATATATACAATGGGGTATTACTCGGCAATCAAAAAGAAGGAAATCTTGCCATTTGCAACTACGTGGATGGAACTGGAGGGTCTTATGCTAAGTGAAATTAGTCAGAGAAAGACAAAAATCATATGAATTCACTCATATGAGGACTTCAAGAGACAAAACAGATGACCCTAAGGGAAGGGAAACAAAAATAATATAAATACAGGGAGGGGGACAGAACATAAGAGACTCTTAAATATGGAGAATAAACACAGAGTTACTGGAGGGGTTGTGGGAGGGGGGATGAGCTCAATGAGGGAGGGACATTAAGGAATCTACTCCTGAAATCATTGTTGCACCATACGCTAACTAGCTTGGATGTAAATTAAAAAAAAAAAATTTAAAAGAAATTAAAAATAATTAAAAATAATAAAAAATATTTCAATGGACAATTATGAACAAATAAAAAGGAAGAACGTCTTGGCAAAGAAATAGGAGATATGAATACACAGTCATGGAAGTTCTAGAACTTTTGAAAGACAGAATAACTGAAATAAAATCCTCAGTGGATGGGCTCCACAGCAGGTGGAGGGGACAGAGGAAAAAATCAATGAGCTTGAGTCCAGAACAGTAACATTACCCAACCCGAACAACAGAGAGAAAACCAGCCAGAGAAAAATGAACAGAGAGCCTCAGGGACCTATGGTCCAACATGCATGTCGTTTGGAATCCCAGTGGCAGAGGGCAGAGATGGAAAAGTACCCAAATGACAGAAAACTTGCAAATTTGGCAAAATACATAAAACTACAGATTCGAGGGGCGCCTGGGTGGCTCAGTCGGTTAAGCGTCTGACTTCTGCTCAGGTCATGATCTCACGGTCCGTGAGTTCGAGCCCCGCGTCGGCTTCTGTGCTGACAGCTCAGGGCCTGGAGCCTGCTTCGGATTCTGGGTCTCCCTCTCTCTCTGCCTCTCCCCTGCTCATGCTCTGTCTCTGTCTCAAAAATAAATAAAAACATTTTAAAAAAATTTAAAAAAACCCAAAACTACAGATTCGAGAAGCTATGTGAACCCTAAACAGGATAAGGCCAAGAAATACGCACCAAAACACATCGTAGTCAAGCTTCTGGAAACTAGAGACAAGGAAAAAAGTCTTGAAAGCAGCAAGAGAGGAATAGCATTTTCCCTGAGAGGGAAAACACTCAAAGCACAGTGGATTTCTTGTCAGCAGTCACGAGAGCCAAAAGGAACGGAACGGCATTTTTTAAGTGCGCAACGAATGGCCAATCCGGAACCCCACATCCAGAGAAAATATGTTTCAGGAATGAAAAAGAAATTAAGACAACTGGCATATTTACCCTAAAAGAATGGCTGATGGGAATTCTCTAAACAGAAAGAATATGATTTAAAAGAAAAAAGAGGGGGCTTCTGGGTGGCTCAGTCGCTTAAGTGTCCGACTTCAGCTCAGGTCATGATCTCGTGGTTCGTGGATTCGAGCCCCACGTCGGACTCTGTGCTGACAGCTCAGAGCCTGGAGCTTCGGATTCTGGGTCTCCCTCTCTCTCTGCCCCTCCCTGACTCACACTGTCTTTGTCTCTCTCTCAAAAAAAGTGAATAAACATTAAAAAAAATTTTTTTTTAAACATATCAGATGAAGTAGACTTCAGAGCAAAGAGAGTTACCAGGGACCGAAAGTGACACTACAGAATGACAAGAAGATCAAGCCACCAAGAAGACACAGCAATCCTAAATGTTTTCCCCCAAACAATGACACTGCAAACTATGTGAGGTAAAAACTGGTAAAACGGGAAGGAGAACTAGGCAAACCCAGGATTATAACTGGAGATGTCAACCTTCTGTATCGTTTCTGAGCAACGAGGCAGAATATCAGCAAGAACACAGAAAAACTCAATAACACCATCAACCACTAGGATCTAATAACACTTACAGAACACCCCACCCAACGACAGCAAAACACATACACAGTCTTTTCAAGTACCCACGGGACAGATCATATATCCTGGGGCATAAGACCAACCTCAACACATGTAAGAGAACTGAAATCATACAGAGCGTGTTCTCTGACCACAATGGAATCAAACTAGAAAGCAAACAGAAAGATAACACGACAATCTCCAAACACTTAGAAACTAAACACACATCAAGGGGTGCTTGGGTGGCTTAGTCGGTTAAGCGCCCGACTCCAGCCGAAGTCATGATCTCACAGCCCGTGAGTTCGAGCCCCGTGTCAGGCTCTGTGCTGACAGCTCAGAGCCCGGAGCCTGCTTCAGATTATGTGTCTCTCTCTCTCTCTCTCTCTCTGCCCCTCCCCTGCTCATGATCTGTCTCTGTCTCAAAAATAAATAAAAACATTTAAAAAATTAAAAAAAAAAAAGAAACTAAACACATATCTAAAGACTCCATTGGCCAGAGAGGAAGTCTCAGGGGAAATCCAAAAATACATTGAACAGAAAGAAAAGAAATAAACAACATATCAAAGGTGGCGGGACACAGCGAAAGCGATTCTGAGGGGGAAATTTATAGCATGAAACACACACTTTATTTACATATTTTGAGAGAGACAGAGATCTTGTGAGTGGGGGAGGGGCAGAGAGAAAGAGAGAGAATCCAAAGCAGGCTCCGTGCTGTCAGCACAGAGCCTGATGTGGGGCTTGAACTCACAAAATCATGAGATCAAGACCTGAGCCAAAGCCAAGAGTCAGATGCTTAACTGACTGAGCCACCCAGGAGCCTGTATGAAATACACACTTTAGAGCTGGCACATGGCCCAGAGGTTTATACCCCTGGATATTTATCCCAGAGAAATGAGAAGTTATGTTCATCCAAAAACCTGTACGTGAATGCTTATATAAGCGGCTTTATCCATAATAGCCCCAACCTTGAAACAAGCCAGGTGTCCTTCGGTGGGTGAAGAGTTTAACAAACTATGGTACATCTACACCATGGAATACTAGTCAGCAATAAAAAGGAAATAAGTGTTGATATACAGCACACACTGGACGAAATCTCCAGAAGATTACGCTGAATTGAAAAGCCAATCCCCAAGGATCATCTACAGTACGACTCAATGTACGTAACATTTTTGAAATGACAGAAATACACCTATCTGACATAAACACACGTAAATACGCTCACCATCGCTGCTTATCAGGAAAATGGAGATCTGAAACCACGATGAGATTATACTACACCAGAATAGCTAAAATTACCAAGATTAATTATAACAAGGGGGCCAGCAAACAGGAACCACCGTGCATTCTTGGTGCTATCATCATAATGGTGCAACCACTTTGAAAACTGGTTCGGCAGCTTTGTAAGGTTAACAGATACCCACCAAGAAGTGACCCAAGAATGCCACTCGTTTACCCCAAATAAACAAGAATATATATTGACAGAAAGACTTGTACAAAAATGTTCATGGCAGCTTTGTTTATCATGGCCTCAGACCGGAAACAAACTGGTCCGTCCACAGGGGAAGGGGTAAACATAGGTGGTATATACTACTCAGTAATGCAAGAAACCAAAACACAACGTGCTGATACGAGCAACAATATGGACAAAGACCAAAAAACACAGTATGTCTACGAAGCTGGACGCAAAAAGTTGGATGCTCTAATGGCTGCCTTTACAAGAAGTTCTAGAACGAACAGGCAAAACCGATCTATGGTCCAGTAAATAAAAATGGCTGTTGCCTCTGGACGGTACGGGAGAGCCAATCAGGAATGAGCACGAGGAAACTTTCTGGGATGATGGAAAGATTCTCTAGCTTGAAAAGAGCACAGGCTAAATGGGTACACACATTTGTTGGTAACTCATCCCATTGTACAGTAAAATCTGTGTGCCCCACTGTATGAAAACCATACCTCAATAAAGATGTTCT
The DNA here is from genome assembly GCF_018350155.1 of Leopardus geoffroyi. Taxonomy (NCBI): domain Eukaryota; kingdom Metazoa; phylum Chordata; class Mammalia; order Carnivora; family Felidae; genus Leopardus; species Leopardus geoffroyi. The sequence continues at coordinate 3,410,988 of NC_059330.1, forward strand.
TAAAGACTCATGTAACACAAACCAAATCTTTAGTTTCTCTTAGCCTGCCCATTTATCTGCACCCCATTTTCCTTTGTCAAACACACAGGCATTGGCCACCCGTCTGGCCCGTTACACGTCCGGGTCCTTTTCAATGCCTTGATATGCCCACATAATGCACCTAGAGTTGTCTCCCAAAAAAGTGCATCTGATGGTCACTCCCTCCTTGCCCCTCAAAGCTAATGGCCTTTTCGTTGCCTTAGGACAAAGTTCAACCCCCAACCTGGACTGTAAGACCCTGAGGGGTCTGGGCCCTCCCTCCCTGGCCAGTCTTACACCCTCACGTTCCCTCTCTGCAACGAGTGTCTTTCTGCCTGTGCTCCCTCTGCCTGGAACATTTCCACCACCTTCCCCCGCTTCTGCCGTGGCTAATACGCATTCATCTGTCTTCGTTTATAAGGTCACTTCTTCAGGGAAGGCTTCCTGACTCCCAGGCTGGGTTGGGCGTCCCCCACTTCCCCGACACCTATGTGGTAACTGCTTCCCCTACCAGGCTTTTCAATGGCAACAATGGCCCATCCATTATACATATGGTTCTAACCCCAGTATCTGGTGTAGGGCCCAGGCAGATTCTTCCTGGACAGCTATGTGAGCGTGCAAATGCACTCCGCAAACCAAAAGCCCCACCCAGACATGCGGCCACAATGTTGTGACCATACGAGCAATAGGGGATCTTCCTCAGGCTTTGGGGGAAATCACATCTGTCACCTCCCAGTGAGTCAGTCCTCGGAAGTGTCGAACAGGTCATTCTGGGCCACCCACGGTGTGGCAGGCTATCTCAGAGACCTGCTTCCTCCTGCGTTTCCTCGGCCAGGGTCTGAAGGAAGAGATCGAGGTCAGAACCCAAGCTTTCCAGAAGCTGTTCCTATGGCCACAGAGCACAGGACAACATATGGTGCTATTAGTATGTTTCTTTCTGTACGCTGTTCCCTCCCCTCGCTAGTGAGGCAACCACCTCGGGGAAGGTTGGTGGCAGAAAGGAAAAAAGACCTCTGGGCTCCTGGACAGCTCCTGGCAGGAAGGTTGGACCTCAGAGCTGGATTTCAGCTGAAGTAAGGAGAGTAAAGCAATGGTTATTTTCTTTTTCTTTTCACAAACTTTGATTTGTAGAGCGGTTGTAGGCTTAGAGAAAAGTTGATCAGAGAGTACAGAGTTGCCACATAGTCCCTCCGACCCCCTCATCTCTCCCGCCCACCGTTTCCCCCCATTATGAACACCCTTCATCACTGTGGTACATTGATTAAAACCGATGAACCCGTACTGGAACAACAGCATTAACCCAAGTCCACTGTTTATATGAGGGTTCCGTCTTGGTGTTATAGAGTTCTACAGTGTGATACAGTCGCTAAAATAAAAAATGTCATGTATCTACCACGCCAGCATCATGAAGAATAGTTTTACTGGCCTCAAGTTCCTCTGTGCTCTATCTATTCATCCCTTCTCCTCTCTCCAACCCCCGGCAACCACTGGTCTTTTTTTACTGTCTCTACAGTCTTGCCTTTTCCAGAATGTCACACAGTTGGCATCATACGTGAGTAGACTCATGTCTTCAGACTCGCCGCTTTCACTTCGTAACATGCATCGAAGGTCCCTCCCTGTTGTTTCCTGTCTTACTTCTTTCCGACACTAAATAATAGTCCCCTCTGTGGATGTACTGTCGTTCGTTTATCCGCTCACCTGCTGAAGGGTATCTCGGCTGTTTCCAACTGTTGGCGAGTATGAATTACGGTGCTACAAACCATTTCACGGGCAGGTTTTCGTGTGGGAATAAGTTTTCAACTCGTCTTGGTAAATACCCAGAAGGCCAACCGCCAGATCATATGGCAAGACTTCTTAACTTTCCAAGAAACCGCCAGACTAGTCTTCCAAAGTGGATGCACCATTTTGCTTTCCTACCAGCAATAAGTCCGAGTTCCGGCTGTTCCACATCCCCACCAGCATTTGGTGTTGTCAGTGTTTGGGATTTTAGCCATTCTAACACAGGGGTGGTGGTATCTCATTTTAACTTCCATTTTCCCGGGGCGCCTGGGTGGCTCAGTCGGTTAAGCGTCCGACTTCAGCCAGGTCACGATCTCGCGGTCTGTGGGTTCGAGCCCCGTGTCGGGCTCTGGGCTGATGGCTCAGAGCCTGGAGCCTGTTTCCGATTCTGTGTCTCCCTCTCTCTCTCTGCCCCTCCCCCGTTCATGCTCTGTCTCTCTCTGTCCCAAAAAAATAAATAAACGTTGAAAAAAAAATTTTAACTTTCAATTTACCTAGTGACGTATGATGGGGGCCATCTTTTTATATGCTTATTTGCCATGTGTGTATCTTCCTTGGTGAGCAGTGCAGAACTCACATCTATTTATTTTTAAAGTGAACTTTTCATTCAAGTATAACATCATGGACATACGTACACAGATCATCGGAGTGCAGTTTGATGGGCTTTCGCAAAGTGATCCCACCCACAAAACCAGCACCTGGATGGAGAACCAGACTACCACCACTGGGCGGGTGGGGGGCTCAGTCGGTGGAGCGTCCGACTTCAGCTCAGGTCATGATCTCGCGGTCTGTGGGTTCGAGCCCCGTGTCGGGCTCTGTGCCGACAGCTCAGAGCCTGGAGCCTGCTTCGGATTCTGTGTCTCCCTCACTCTCTCTGCCCCTCCCCTGCTCGTGCTCTCTCTCTCTAAAATAAATAAACATAAAAAAAAAAAAAGCAGACCACTATCGGTATCCTTAGGGACCCCACCTCCATCCGTGCCTCCTCTGGTCACTACACCATTGCCTATTTTTTTTTTTTTTTTTTTAAATTTTATTTTTCAACGTTTATTTATTTTTGGGACAGAGAGAGACAGAGCATGAACGGGGGAGGGTCAGAGAGAGAGGGAGACACAGAATCGGAAACAAAGTCCAGGCTCTGAGCCATCAGCCCAGAGCCTGACGCGGGGCTCGAACTCACGGACCGCGAGATCGTGACCTGGCTGAAGTCGGACGCTCAACCGACTGCGCCACCCAGGCGCCCCGACCATTGCCTATTTTTTAATTGCGTTGTTTATTTTCTCATTGTTGAGTTTGAAGAATTCTTCGCATATTTTTGATACAAGTTCTTTATCAGAGAAACGCTTTGCAAAGACTTTCTTCCAGCCTACGGCTTGTCTTTTCATTCTCTTTACAATGCCTTTACCAGAGCAGAAGTTTTCATTTTCAGTCCAAATCCTCAAATTTTTCTTCCATCGATCACAGTTTTGATGTCACCTCTAAAGACTCAGGGGCCCCTGGGTGGCTCAGCAGGTTAAGCCTCCGACTTTGGCTCAGGTCATGATCTCACGGCTCGTGAGTTCCAACCGTGCATCAGGCTCATTGCCAAATCCAAGGTCATCTGGCTTTTCTCCTATTATCTTCTAGGAGCTTCACAGTTTTGCATTTTACCTTTAGGTATGTGATTTGTTTTGAATTAATTTTGTGAAAGGTTTAAGCTTAACGTCTCAATTCTCTTTTTGCTGTGGATCCTGTGTGCCAGCACCACCTGTGAGAAAGGCTATCCATTTCTCCTTTGTTCTTTGCCAAAGATCAGTTGATAACATCTGTGTGGGTCTGTTTCTGGGCTCTCTATTCCATTCCATTCATCTATTTGTATATTCTTTCACCTGTATCACATCGTTTTGGTTACCACACCTGTATAGTAAGTCTTTTTTTTTTTTTTTTTAATGTTTATTTATTTTTGAGAGAGATGGAGACAGAATGCGAGTGGGAAAGGGGCAGAGAGAGAGGGAGACACAGAATCCGAAGCAGGCTCCGGGCTCCGAGCTGTCAGCACAGAGCCCGATGCGGGGCTCAAACTCGTGAATGACAAGATTATGACCTGGGTCAAAGTCGGACGTGTAACCGACTGAGCCACCCAGGCGCCCCTACAGCTTTATAGTAAGTCTTGAAGTCAGTTCTTCAACTTTGTTCTTTTTCTTCAACATTACGTTAGCTATTCTGATCTTTTTCCTTTCCATATAAACTTTAGAATCAATCTGTTGACATAGACAAAGTAATTTGCTGGGATTTTGATTGGAATGGCATAAAATCTACAGACCAAGTTGGGAAGAACTGCCATATTAACAGTATTGAGTCTGCCTATCCATGAACATGGAATATCTTTCAATTTATTTAGATCTTCTTTGACTTCATTCACCAGGGTTTTGTAGTTTTCCTAATATAGATCCTGTACATATTTTATTAGATTTATTCCTATTTTTTTTTTTTTTAGTGCTCATGTCAGTGGTGTGTATTTTTTATTTCAAATTCCAATAGCTTATTGCTGGTATATAAAAAACAACAGATTTCTTTGTATTAATCTTGCATCTTGCAATCTTCCCATAATCACTTATTAGTTTTTTTTTTTTTTTCCTGTCAATTCTTTAAGATTTTCTACACAGATAATCTGGAACATATTATAGAGAATTGATATCATTTGTTCTTTAAGTGTTTGGTAAATTCACCAGTGAAACCGTCTGGGCCTGGTGCTTTTAGTTTTGGAAAGGTATTATTTATTGATTAAATTTCTTTAATAGATACAGTTCTATTCCAATGGCCAATCCTTGTGTGACCTTTGGTAGATTGTGTCTTTCAGGAATTGGTGTATTTTGTCTAAGTTATCAAATTTGCGGGTACAGAGTTTTTCATAGCGTTCCTTTATTATCTTTTTAATGCCCACAGGATTGGTAGTGCTTTCAACTTTTTAAAATTCAGATATAATCCACATAACAGAAAATCCACCACTTTAAGGTGCATACGTCAATGGGTTTTTAAAAAATTTTTTAAATGTTTTTATTTTATTTCTGAGAGAGAGAGAGAGACAGAGTGTGAGTAGGGGAGGGGCAGAGTGAGAGGGAGACACAGAACCCGAGGCAGGCTCCAGGCTCTGAGTTGTCAACACAGAGCCCGATGTGGGGCTTAAACCCACGAACCACGAGATCATGACCTAAGCCGAAGTCGGTTGCTTAACCGACTGAGCCACCCAGGAGCCCTGAGTGGTTTTTAACATATTCACTATGTTGTACATCCATGACCATGATCTAAATCCAGAACATGTCCATCACTCCAGAAAGAAACCTCATACTTACTAGCAACGACTTCTCCCTCTCCTTATCATCTGGCAACCGCTAATCTACTCTCTGTTTCTATGAATTTCCTTTTTCTGGACATTTCATATAAATGGAATCACAACACATCATCTTTGGCATCTAGCTTTCTTTACTTAGTGTGTTTTCTAGGTTTATCCATGTTGTAGCACGTAACAGTAGTTATTCCTTTTTGTGGCTGAATGGTATTCCACAGTAGGGACATGTCATGGCCGTTTATTAAATACTTCAGTTTATGGACCAACATTCATATTGGATACCTGAAGGCGACCTGCTCCCATCCCAGCCCAGAGCAAAAGAAAAAGATGAGAGGCATTTTCCAGGTAGGTAGTTTTCCCTTCTGCAGGAAGGCCAGTAAGAAATCAACCTAGCCTGGAGTCTCCTCTGTAATGTAAAAGAATCCTGCTTGAAGCTTAAATAAACCATTGCCACCACCGTTAGGTCCTTCTCATGATGGAGTCCCCTCTGCCCACCAGGCACCTGACCAGGCAGGCATGTGTGCATGCCTTCAAGGCAGACCTCCTTTTCCCTCCATTTGCACATATGGAAACTACGGCTGAGAAATAAAGCCACTTTCTCAAGGTCTGCTGGAAGGATGCCAGCTCAGGTCTGCCCAACGTCAAAGCCCTCCTTGGCTGTCATGTGACATGTCGAACTCTCTACCTGACTGCTCTAGCACTGGGAGTTCCTAACCTTTTCGTGCCCTAGACCCACTGGCAATCCGGAAAAGTCTACAGACCCCTCTTCAGAATGACGTTTCGAATGCACCAAACAAAACGCACGGGACCGCAAAGGAAACGAATTGCACCGAGTTACAATGACCAATGTTTTGTGCGTGATATTCAGACTTGCGAAATGGTAATTTATATTTTTCTCAACGCATTAAGTGACAAAATCCAGCCGTGGGTCGGAGGACCATCATCACCTGAAAGTAGCAAAAAGCATACATGACATCTGAGGGACTTCCAACATGAACTGCAAAGTGATACGAACACATCTGGATCCCTCCTGGTGACCCCGTCCCAGGTGCTACCAATATGACTATGGCTTGTTGTCCGCCTTCATAACGGAAAGAAATGCCGAACTTCAGTTAGAGGGGAGTGAAACCAAAGATGGTACTCGTTTCCCATCCAAGTCCTTGGACCCCTGGGCGAGAGTCTCTGCTCCCCAGAGGCTGTGGGACCCACAGGAAGAGAAATATGGGCCAAGGGAGCAGCGAGGTCCTGTCCCTCTCTGGGACCTGTTGTCGTCTCTGGCTGGTCACCGTATCCAAGGGGGCCTGCCGTGGGGAGGGGTCACCCTCCTTGCTCACTCTCCTTCCCCGCTCTAGAATTCCTCCAGTCCTCTCCTCTTCTGGGAACCTCCCTAGGTAGTGTTTCTGTTTCTCCTGCTGGTTCCCCTCTTATCTTGGTCTCCCCGAGCCTCTCTCTCTCAAGACAGTTGAATGCCTTCTTAAAACAACACCCTAGAGAGGTCTGGGGAATTTCGAATCTCTCATTTCAGACTTCTTGTATGACTTCAGAAGGGCAGCCCCTGAGCACGGGTCCCTTGGGAGAGGGGGAAGCCCCGGCTGAACGTGTGCTACAGAAGCACTGAATGAAAACCCAGGGCCGGCCCGGCAAGGGGAGGGGGGGCATGGGGGCCCAGCGGTTCCCTGTGCAGAGAGCCGCCCGTCCTCCCTCCTCGTGGGTAGTGGAGAACGACGGGAGAAGCCACGTAACCTCCCTGAACCTCAGTTTCTTCACCCATAAAAGGGGAGACGGGCATCTTCACGGTGGCAGATCACGGGGTGGGGGCCGGACAACAGGAATGCTTGAGTGCGCCCCCAAACCAACCGCCAGGCATGTTCAGAGTTGGCCCCTCACAAGACGAGTCCCAGGGAAAACTCACCAAGTGGCGAGCACCGGAGTGGTGCTGCTTTTCGGTGCTTTACTAAAGGCTCAGGGCACAAAATGGTCACAGCTTCCCACCCCCACCCCCAAAACCTCCTGCCTTTCTGAAACTCGGCCAGGGAGGGGATGTTTTGGGGCACAGCCAGAGCCCGGACGCAGACCTCCTCACCCCCTTCCCTTTCCTCCTCTATAATCAAGGTGCCCTTGGAGGGCTCCCTCTTATCTCAGCCCCGGTGTCTCCATGGAAAAAGGGACTTCTGGGCCAAGAGGGATAAAGCATTTGCCCTCCCAGCCACATCACCGCCCCCCCCCCCGCCAGCCAAGAGCAGCGGCCTCAGCTGCAGTGGTCCGGGGCCCAGAGACCATTCTGCATGCTGTCTGACCACGGTGATCGAGGTGGGGGGACCACAGGCAGGGGGAGGACAGGTGCAGGGAAGGCCGACTCCACAGGAGCACACGCCCACAGTGACCTACATGTCAGCAAGACAGGGCACCTGTTTCCATGGTTCCCGAGACCTGCCGGCTCCCCACAGCAGGGACTGGGGGTGGGAGGGCAGGGGACAGAAGGCGGGAGGGAGTGACAGAGACAAGAGAGGATGGGCGGCGGAGGAGGAATGGTAAGCAGGGGGCTTGAAGGGCAGGGTTGCCTAGAAATACCCTTCAAGCGGCCTGGGCCTGGGCCTGATGAAAGACAGTCAAAAACAAAAACAGAAAAGCCAAAATGTACACCAGCAGCCCCAGGGTTTCCTGTTTTTCTAACAAATCACCAATGATTTCCAAGAAAAGCAAGCCGCGCTGCGCTCGGGCCCCGGGCACAGCCGCAGAATTTGCACATCTGGCCTGTGCTTCGAGAGCGCCGCGTACCCCCCTGGCACAGGATGTGGCGGAGCCCGGGAGGTCTGCAGCTCCGGGGTGCTCGGGGGCGCGGGCCAGGAGCGCCCCGGGGCCTCGCGGACCCTCCCCGGGGTCACGTGGGTGGGCTGCCCCAGGCCCGTCGATTTCGCGGCGCAGGGGCTCCAGGGAGACCCCGCGGGGCCAGCTTTCCCGAGAGGAGGGCGGGGCGCCCCGCGAGTCCTCGCAAGCGGCCCCCCCCCCCCAACACACGCAAGGTCCGGGGCGCTTTCCGAAGCCCCTGGAGGGATGCGCAGGCCCTGCGGCTGGGCTGAGGCTCCGTCTCCCGGCCCATGACGCTCGCCCCTTCTCACCCCCCTCTCTCCCCCCTGGTGAAGCGCCCCCTGCCCCTGCCGACCCCAGCCCTCTTCCCTCCTCATCAGGAACCAGAGCCTCCTCAGGGACTCCTGCATGGCCCGAGGCCCCAGGACCTGAGCACATGACCCCTTCCCTGCCAGCCCTTCCAGCGAGGAGGGGGCGGGGGCGGGGGGGGGGGGGACCAAGGGTTTGCAGGCGCAGAAATGGAGCGACCTCGCTTCACCCATTCAGGCTGAGGGCAAGGCCCGCAGGGCCCCCCTGCTCCCCCCGCCCCCCGCCCCCCGGGGGCGGGCAGAGTCGTGGATGGAAGGGAGGCAGAGCGATCGTCAGGCTAACACCAGGCACACAGGCGTATCTTTCGCTGAACCACCCGCAAGTGCGCTCCTGGTTGCACACACGATGAGTCACCACCAAATACTAGGCTGAACCGTATCAAACAGCAGCGAGTATCTACTGAGCAAGAACCCCTTAACAGCAAGGGCATTCTTGGCGCGCCCGGGTGGCTCAGTGCGCGGAGTGCCGGGCCCTGGCTCAGGGCACGATCGCGCGGTTCACGAGCTCGAGCCCGGCATCGGGGCTCTCTGCCGTCAGCAAGCGGCCCGCTTCGGATCCCCTGTGTGCCTCTCTCTCTGCCCCTCCCCTGCTTGTACTTTCTCGCTCTCAAAATAAACATTAAAAAAAAAACAAACACAAACAAGGACATTCTCCGACCTGAAGACGCTATAATCACACTGAGCAAAAGAATAAGGATTGTGCAATGGTGTCTGCGGTGCCCCAGGGATGCCCACACTTTGCAGAACACCTGCTCTGTGCCTGACGGCCCACCATCCCCGTGCCTGGGGCTGGGGTGGGGGCAGCTGGGGGACCACCCCACGCTGGGAGTTTTCTCTGGCCAGGCTGCAAAGCAAACGTGTGAAATTCCTCCGCAGCCCGGTGACCAACACAAAATGAGAATTCTCTGATTTATAGTCCAGTCCCCCGGCTGCGCATGTCTTCCCAGCCGAGGCCCCAGACACTGGACCATCCCCATCGGGCCCTGCCCAAAGTCCTGGCCCGCAGAATCCATGAGCAGACCACTACATGTTGGGGTCGTCTGTCACACGGCCATAGTGTCTGGAACATACATCATCCGGTAGGGCCCACACGGTCACAGAGACTGGGAGCCGCTGGACCACGTGGTCGGAAGAGCCCGGATGGAACAGCTAAAAAGCAAGCTGCTCAGAGACGGGTGCCATCCAACCGGGCAACGGAGACCATCGCAAGCAATTCGGAGACGAAAAGGCCCTTGCAGAGGGCGTCCAACCTGAATTCATCTACTCAAATACAAACTCTTTGTATCAAGTGGATGTGACCACAAGGTATTTTGCTGGATGCTGTGGAAGAAACAACCAGGACTAATATACCGCCCTTCATCCCAGATGCTGAGCTTTGCTGATGCCAGCATGGAAGGTGCCACATTCTGGGGACTAGAATGACCACGGCAGCACGTCAGGCATGCTCCTGCCTCAGGACCTTTGCACTCGCTGTCCTCTCTGCTGGGCGTGCTCTTCTCCCAGATGTCTGCTAGGTTCACTCCCTCGCCTCCTCCAGACTTAATGCTATATTCTCAACGAGGACTTCTGGAAAACCCCACCTTTAGCACACCCTGTTTTATTTTTTCCATCTCTTACCACCCACTGACACACCGTTCATGTTACTTTTTTTTTTAATGTTTACTTATTATTTTTGAGAGAGAGAGAGAGAGAGAGAGAGCAAGTGGGGTGGGGCAGAGAGAGAGGGAGGCACGGAATCCAAAGCAGGCTCCAGGCTCCGAGCTGTCCGCACAGAGCCCGACGCGGGGCTGGAACCCACAAACCGCGAGATCATGACCTGAGCCGAAGTCGATGCTTAACGGACCGAGCCCCCCAGGCGCCCCTGTTCATGTTACTTACTGGTCGCACTCACTGCCCGTCCTTTTCCTCCAGCTCCATTCGAATGTAAGGCCACAAGGCTGAATGAATGGACAATGAATGAAAGAGGGAACAAGAAAGGGATTTCAAGGATGATAAAAGGAGACAGGCATAGGATTGCACACACCTAGCTCGACTGAGATACAGGTGCTGCTTTTCTCCTACGAATCATCAAACTGACCCACAGTGAGCCCTCGGGACGGTCGGCTGCTTGACCTGGACGGCGGCCGGGAGGCATCCCTGGGTTCAAATCAAGCCATCTGCCAAATCGTTGTTCCTCGGATCGACTCGCGTCTTAGAAAGTCAAGGAAGCAATGAGGAAAACTACTGTTTCATCTTGTGTCTTTAATTCTGACCAAAAATTAAACAACAACAACAAAAATGTTTGTGAAACAGGAGCCGGAGAAACACGGGGAGAAAAAAAACGACCACGTCGCCCCAAAGTCTGGACTGATGGTGGGAGGAGGCACTAGGCACACCCAGGCACACGTCTTGGATGTTAAGAAAGCGGATGTCTAAGGGATCAGGGATCAGAGAGCGGGGCTTAACATGAAAAGGGTAAACAGTGGAGCCAAATCAGAGAGTCTCACGAAGGAGGAAAGGGGGAGAACATGAGGGGGCCGGCACGATTCCTGGGATACATGCCAGAGACAGAAGGGAGGTCCCCCCCGCCCCCAAAAAGAATGAACACAAAAGAGCAGAAGTGAGCAAGTCAGGAAAGGAAGGCTTGAGAACAATCCGGAAGCCTTCAAAAAGGGCTTGTGGAGTTATTTTCAGATCCCAAGCTGGAGATGAGGTTAGACACTCAGGGCAGACAGAGTTATCATCACAGATGCTCCAGAGAAGGCAGAACTGTTCCACAGCTATTTCCTCCGACTTTTTTCTCAAAGAGAACGGGCATCGTCCTGGAAAGTATGGATTAAAGAGGATTCCGGGGCGCCTGGGGGGCTCAGTCGGTTGAGTGTCCGACTTCAGCTCAGGTCACAATCTCAGGGTTCATGGGTTCAAGCCCCGCATCGGGCTCTGTGCTGATGTCTCGGGACCCGGAACCTGCTTCAGATTCTGTGTCTCCCTCTCTCTGCCCCTCCTCCTGTTTGCCCTCTCTCTTTCAAAAATAAATAAACTTAAACTTAAAAAAAATAAAGACGGGGGGCGCCTGGGTGGCGCAGTCGGTTGAGCGTCCGACTTCAGCCAGGTCACGATCTCGAGGTCCGTGAGTTCGAGCCCCGCGTCAGGCTCTGGGCTGATGGCTCAGAGCCTGGAGCCTGTTTCTGATTCTGTGTCTCCCTCTCTCTCTGCCCCTCCCCCGTTCATGCTCTGTCTCTCTCTGTCCCAAAAATAAATAAAAGTTGAAAAAAAAAAATTTAAAAAAATAAAAAATAAAAAAAATAAAGACGGGCTCCTGGGTGGCTCAGTTAGTTAAGCATCCGACTTCTGCTCAGGTCATGATCTCACGGTTTGTGAGTTCGAGCCCCCCCCCGTCGGGCTCTGTGCTGACAGCTGGGAGCCTGGAGGCTGCTTCCCGTTCCGTGTCTTCCTCTCTCTCTGCCCCTCCCCCTGCTTTCCCTCTGTCTCTGTCTCTCTCTCTCAAAAATAAATAAACATTAAAAAAATTTTAAAGAGGATTCATTTAATCAACAGCAAGCACATTTGGGGGAGGGGGATCCAGAAATCTCCAGGAGCTCAGGGTCAGAGGGGAAGACGGGCTTCTGAGAGGTCACTATGCAAACAGCGGCAAAATCATCACTACCAACGACAAACACGAGACAGAGATCACTAGAAAAACAGGCAAAAGACCTGAATAAATCCTTCATGAAGGAGGCTCTCCAAATGGCCAATAAACACGAAAAGGTGCTCAACTAAAAAACAATTTTTTTAAACATTTTATTTATTTTTGAGAGACACAGCCTGAGCAGGGGAGGGTCAGAGAGAGAGAGGGAGACACAGAATCCGAAGCAGGCTCCTGGCTCCGAGCTGTCAGCACAGAGCCCGATGCGGGGCTCGAACCCACGAACCGCGAGATCGTGACCTGAGCCGAAGTCGGATGCTCAACTAACTGAGCCACCCAGGCGCCCCAGACGTGCTCAGTTTTGTTAGTCAGAAGGGAAATGCAAATTCAAACCACGACCCACCCACCAGGATGGCCCAAATGGAAAACACAGAAAACCCTGTTCGTGAGGACGTGAAGCACCTTGAACCCTCGCGACTGCAGGTGCGCTCGAGCGCAAACCCGTACGGTCGTTTTCCAAGTGGAAAACCGTTTGGCAGGACCCACTAAAGTGCAACCCGTGCGTGCCCCGCGACACAGCAATCCCACTCCCGGATGCACACTCGAAGGATGCGCACCTCAGAGTCCGGAGCAGCGCCTTTCACACTAGACCCTACCCAGTGAGTGAGGCGTCCCAGGGGAGGTGAAGAAGGGTAAGGCGCAACAAAAACCCGGAGGAGGAGGAAGGTCAACTAGCAGCACTTGCCCAAGAGGGTAACTCCACACCAGAATTTTCAGCCTTGGGATCCAGAAGATCCCACCAACAAGGGGGCGGGGGGGAGACCAGGGGAGAAAGGACCACCACCGAGGGAACAGGGTTCTGGAGTCAAATAGAGAGTTTGCTGCTTCAAACGAGCTGAAGATTGCAGATGCCGATAAATACATCTCAGAGTCATAAGGAAACCTGAGTCCGTCAAAGGCAACCGCGGCTAATCGCCTTTGAAGAACTGGAGACAATGAAAGACGGACATGGGAAAGATGGAGAGTGAGACAGACAGACCAAGGCAGAGACGGACGCTAGAAAAGGCCGTCCCAGTTTTAGAGACGAGCAAAGTCGTAGATTCTCGGAAGCCACAGTCTCTGAGCCGGGCAGCCCCCATGCCATCAAGGCAGTTTGGGGGTACTCAGGGAAGGACCCAGAGACCGCCAGGGGCTAGAATGGCTTCACGAACAGAAGACATGAAAACGCACAGAAGTGGCATATCTGGGTTTGAGCGAGTCCTGTGAGAGCCTCATGACAACGTGGAAAAGCACGAACTGCGGGTGACACAGACGGGTGGCTTCAGCTCTGGCTCCATAACTGTCCCCAAAAGGGCCTTGAGGGTCTTTATCTGCAGGGACGGCTCTCTTAAAATGCCAGAGAGCTCTGTCTTTGGCCCTTCAAAGCATGTCATTTTTTAAAGATTACTTTTTTAGGGGCACCTGGGTGGCTCAATGGGTTAAGCATCTGACTTCGGCTCAAGTCGTGACCTCACGGTCCGTGGGTTTGAGCCCCACGTCGGGCTCTGGGCCGACAGCCCAAAGCCTGGAGCCTGTTTCGGATTCTATGTCTCCCTCTCTCTCTGCCCCTCCCCCCCACTTGCTCTCCCAAGCAGGCTCTGCACTGTCAGCACAGAGCCTGACGCAGGGATCGATCTCCCAAACCATGAGATCACGACCTGAGCCGAAATCTAGGACGATCAACCAACTGAGCCACACAGGCGTCCCCAAAGCATGCCATTTTAAAAACTGCGGTGTAATGTGAATAGCATAAAATGTATCATTTTAATCATTTTAAAATACGCAGCTCAGTGGCATTAAGAATATTCACGTTGTCCCATAGCTGCTACCGCCTCCCGTCTCCAGATCTTTATCCTCCCGAGCTGAAGCTCCATACCCATGAAACAAACGCTCAGTCCTCATTCCCCTCTTCCTATTCCCCAGCCCCTGTAGTCCCTACCCTTCCTGCCGTCTCTATGAGTCTGATGACTCTAGGAACCTCATATACGTGGGATCATACTGGATGTGGCCCTTGTGACTGGCTCATTTCACTTAACATGAAGTCTTTAAGGTTCATTCTGTCGTGACATGTCAGAATTCTACTCCTTTTTCAGGCCAAATAATATTCCACTGCATGCATATGCCGCATTTCGTCTGCCCGTTCACCTATAGGTAGACATTATTGATTCACCTTTTGACACAGAATGCCATTTTTTACGAACGGTTTCCAACAGAGCTCAGAAGGCATGTGAGCCACACGACAGAAGGGATAAGGCACCTTTATGTGACAGTGTCGATTCAGAAAGATCTCAAACCGATGGAGTTCAAACACGGATGAGACTCCTGATTGTCCTCGTACAATTCTTTCTTCTATAATAACACGATGTTCAGAAATTTCAGATTACATTTCTCAGATTCTCTTGTTAGCCCAGCATGGCCATGCGGCTACATTCTGGCCCGTGGAATAGAAGTAAATGTTGATGAGTACAATTTCCGAGGCATGCCTTCTTTCTCCTTCCTCCTACTGCTAGCTGGAATGCAGATATGATGGCAATTGCCAGAGCAGCCATTTTGCACCCTGAGATGAGAGCCACATGTGGAGAGAGAAATAAACCCCTCTTATCTACACCACCGCCCTGTTGTGCTTCTCTGATACGACAACAGGCAAACCAATATCCTAACTGTTTCCATCAATACTGAGTTGTCGAAGAAGCAACGTTAGATTTTGGGAGTGGGGGGAGGGCTGTTACTGTTAGATACAGCTGGTAGGATTTTCCCCCAATTTGTGGAGCATGGTTTATGAACTGACCTGAAACGGAGACCGCAAAGCGTACCTCCAAATTCCCTTACAAGGAGACACATCAGAAAAGCTGAAGTCATCCTCCCAGAGAAGAGGTATACATCTTCTATATGGCGTGCCCGCCTCTGGGTACCCCACTTTGGGGGAGCGACAGCAGGGGCTGAATTCTTTAAATTAATTATCCAGACATTCTTCGGAGCAAACGGGGTTGGCCAGCTAGTACGGAAGCAATTCGAGTGGAGTGGGCACGGTTTTGATAAACGTTAGTAGAGATAATCTCTCGCTGGTTGCGTCGGCGGCAGAGTGCAAATGCAGTATGGGCATTACAAAACCGTCCCTCCCAAACCGTCTCATGAACAGCGATGTCTCCAAGGCAAAGCTATGAAGACAACAAAATGATCGGTGACCACCGGGGGTGGGGGGCAGGGGAAAGGGAGAGATAAACAAGAGCACAGAGGAATTCGAGAGCGTTCAAAATGCTCTGCGTAATATCATAATGATGGACGCAGGTCATCACACATTTGCCGAAAACTCACAGAATGTGCCACGCCAGCAGCGAACCCTAAGGTAAACTGTGCATCTGGGGCGGTGATGATATGTCAATACAGGTTCATCCTTGGTTAAAAATGTTCCATTCTGGCGGGTGGTGTTCAGACCGGGGGAGGCTATGCATGGGGTCGGGGGTATATGGGAAAACTCTGTACCTTCCTCCCAATTTTGCTGCAACCTTAAAATTGCTTTAAAGGAATTAAGTCTCTTTTGAGAGAGAGAGAGAGAGAGAGAGCAGGGAAGAGGGGCAGAGCAAGAGAGAGAATCCCAAGCAGGCTCCACACTCAATGTGGAGCCGGACCCGGGGCTCGATCCTGTGACCCCGGGATCATGCTCTAAGCCGAAACCAAGAGCCAGACGCTCAACCGCCTGAGCCGCCCAGGCGCCCCGTGAAGTCTTTACTAAAAATAATAATAATCGTGTTGCCATCTCCGTCCACTGAGCGGGTCGCAGGAGTGACAGTGGGAAGGAATCCCTTATCTGCAAACTCACTGAATGGGGAGGGGGAGGGGCAACACCCGAGGCAGACTGAACCGCGGCCCCCACCCCATCCCTTCCACACTCTCCATACGGGAGCGTTGATGGGGACCCAGCAGCACAGAGCCGTGGCCCAAGGAAGGGCGTTCTCCATGCCTCTCGGGACAGTGGCTGGACCGTCACAGCACGCGGCCTCGGGCAGGGGGCAGGGGGCAGGACGACAGGGGAATGGGGCACTGTTGGCCCCTCCTTCTTCATCCATGGCCTCCAGTACATGGCCATGCGGCCTTGAGGGCTCGCTTCCGACATTTCCCACGGGTCCCCCGGGTGCCGTGTTTTTCCACCTGACTCGGGTACCTTCTAGAAGCTCAAACGGCTCGCATGCCGTGGGCCTGAGCTCCTTAGCCTCACTAGTTCAGAAATGTGTGTCTAGATTCTAGATGCCACCCAAGGCTAGTCCGTCGCAACCCAAGCCCACCTCTGCCTCTCGACACTAGGAGGTTTGATAACCGACTTCTTTAAAGGCGTCTAGATTCCCCCCCCTCCTTTCACATCTTACGGCACCTTACACGCAAACAAACCGCCATCAGGGCACTCTGACCCACGGGCTCGTGTGTGGATGCCACGGCAAACAAACCGCTGTTAGGGCGGGCTTGTGCGTGGATGCCACGGGAGTCCTCTGCATCTGTGCCCTGTGGCTGGGCAGCTCGCGTCTTGCGACCTCTCTCTGATGGCTTCAGAGGGCCAGCTCACCACAGCAAAGAGCCTCGGGGTAAGAGAAGTCAGGTGGCGACGGTGAGCCCCACGCCTGGGTCACCCGCTTGCTGCGGAGGGGGAGCTACAGGATTCCCGTCCCCGGGGCCACCAGAGCCTGGGGCACTTTACCCGTCCGGACGGTGGTGTTGGGTCACAGAGATAGAAAGGGGCCCCCCAGGCTGGCGGGGGGTGTGGGGGGGACCCCAGGGCTGCCACAACTGTCTGAGGAGGCGGGAGGCCAGTGTCAGCCTCCTTGGCCCATTTTTCAGGTGGGCACAGAGAGGGCTCCACCTTGGATGAATCAGGACAGGAGGGTTCTGGCTCCTGGGGCGTCTTCCCCACTGCTCTCTCCTCCCCCCAGAAGGTCCCCATTCCTCTCCAAAGCATTACTCCCGCTCGAAGGGGAAAAAAGAAAAAAGGAAGAAAAAAAGACCCTCGTCCTTGCTTACCCTGACCTGTCACCCTGCTTGTGAGTGACAACAAGTGACAGAAGGGAGTCGCCCGTCACTCTGAAGGTTCCCATTAGGCTACCAAAGCCACATTCGTGAATATGCAAGTTAATAACGCTTACTGGTGATACCTTACTTTCTCCCAGTTTAAAAACTTGACTTCTCGGGGCGCCTGGGCGGCTCCGTCGGCTGAGCGTCCGACTTCGGCTCAGGCCATGATCTCGCGGTTCGTGAGTTCGAGCCCCGCGTTGGGCTTCCTGCCGCCAGCCTGTCAAGGCAGAGCCTGCTTTGGATCCACTGTGCCCCTCTCCGTGCCCCTCCCCTGCTTGCCCTCTCCCCAAAATAAAATGTTAAAAAAAACCCAAAACTTGACTTCTACACTTCCCTCGGCCTCCTCCAGGGTCAGCAGGGCCAGGCACCCTTGGGGATGTTTAAAGAATCCCCAGAAAAACTCCAGGCATCTCTCTGCCTCCCTCCCCGGGAAAGCAGGGCTCCGGATTGCCCCACAGCTGGCCGGACAGCCAGGACAGGCATCCCCTCTGCCTAGTAAACGTGTAAACATCATGTTGCAAACACACACTTACTTCCTCAGGCCCCTGTTGGGGGGGGGGGGGTGGCGGCTCCCCAGGGCCTCCCCACTGTCAGACTTACTTCTGACTGACCTGGAGGGTGAGCAGAGGGCTCCCAGGGGGTGGGGTCTGGGCATGCAGAGTTGGCCAGGGGCTCCTGGGGCCTGAAGGGGCCCAAAGGGAGACGCGTGCCTTGTCCCATAACAAAGACAAGGCCACAGGGGTTTTTTTTTTTTCCTTTTTAATGTGTTATTTATTTATTTATCTTTTTTTAAGACAGAGAGAGAGCATGAGTAGGGGAGAGGCGGAGAGAGAGGAAGAGCAGAAGGCAGGCCGTGGCCCGGAGGCCCACGGGCGGGCGTAAAAGGTGACGACAGCTGAGTGTCCTGGCACAGAGAACGCTGGGGAAGTGAGAGGGGCCAGCCGCACCATGGCACTAGCTGGAGAGCGGAGAACAGGAAGGTGGAGGGGGGGGGGGGGGCCCAGGGGTGGTGACTCCAAGGTTTCAAGTCTAGGAGTGTATTGTCACCAGAACCACGAATGGGGAAGTGTGTGGAGGAAGCCTGCTTTGTGGGCGAGGCGCTGGGCTCTGAACAGGGGCTGAGGTGGGAACAGAGCCAACGGCCGGCGTGGGCTTCGACACACAAAGGTGAGGGAGGTAAACGCGCCCGAGGGGTGGCCAGAAGGGGAGGCGCAGGCGGCGGAGAAAGAGATCCAGGTGAGCCTCTGTGGGGTCTGCGGGGGGACCGCCCAGCTTTGGGATTTGTCTCCTCAAGGCCACTGAACTTCTCAAGTTCAAATGACGTGCTCAGAACAACCAATCTGCCTCCGAGCCGTCGGGCACGGCCACCGTGATTTGGAGAACTGCAGACTTGGGAACGGAGCATCCTCGGTCTCCATTCTCACGGCAGTCGCGTCTACGTATGACACGTACTTCTCTTGAATGCTTCCCTGGACGGGGAACTCGTGACCACAAGGTCACCCGCTCCACGGTTGATGTGTTCTGAATTTGGCTTTGTTGCAATACATGCTACAGAGCCTCCAAAGAGAGACGTTGGGTAGGAGGGGAACGCTGGGTTTATCACTGCAAAGCCGCCAGTGACCTTGGAGGAAGCCAGCCTACGGAGGAGACTGGGTGGAGGGCGACAACACAGTGCCACTGTAGTCCAAAGGATGTGCAGCCGCTTGGAGTCCTGCCGTGAAATGGGCACCGTGACGAAGGGAGAACTCCCACGAGTCCAGTGTCGGAGGGCGGACTGGGGAAAACGCACAGGCTGTCGGAATCTCACAGCCCGTTTGATCCAGAAGGGAACAGGCTCAGACCCGTGGACAGAGGCCGGAACGGGGAGGGGTCATCTCCTCCCCCCACCCTGGGGTATGAACATCACGCCATAGTCCCCCGCCCCCCCCCCCCCGTGTTCTCCTAAGCACAATCACAGACCAAGGAAAACTCTTGACTTTTTGTCTTCTCAGAATGAAACTCCCAAGATGTCAGCACAGAAGTGAATGCAAAACTCACAGGCCTATGAAACACAGGCCCCGAAAAACCCCCCACACAAGGGGCCATCACTCCCCAGGCCAACCCGGAGACGGGGCGGGCTGGCCCCAAGAGCGGATCTGAGTCAGCCGCGCAAGAAGGTGATCCTCGCGCTGGGACCCGATGTGTGTATGTATGACACCGGGTGTCAGGAGAACTCCAGGAACACGAGATACCGCCAAAAGCTCAGGCTACAGCTTGGGATGTGGCCGAGGATCCCGGGCTCCCGCGGTGGCTCCGGGGTCTCCTACCATGGCAGGCTACACTCTCCTGACCACCGAAGCGCCCCTGCTCTGGGGGAAGAGCTGGGAGGCAGGGCTGTGGGGTTTGCGGAGGAACTGTCCAGCTTTGGGATTTGTCTACTCGAGGCCACTGAACTTCTTAAATTCAAATGACGTTCTCAGAACAACCAATCTGTCTACAACCCGTCGGACACGGCCACTGTGATTTGGAGAACTGCAGACTTGGGAACGGAGCATCCTTGGTCTCCATTCTCACGGCAATCGCGTCTACGTATGACATGTATTTCCCTTGAATGCTTCCCCTGATGGGGAACTCATTATCACAAGACCACCTGTTCCATGGTTGGTATGTTCTGAATTTGTCCAAGATCTTCCTTGTCACAAGCTGAGGTCTCCTGAGGTCCCTCTTTCTCCTTCCTGGAGTATGACACCCCCCCCCCCCCGCCCCGAGCAGGTAGTCTCCACCTTCTCCAAAAAACACCGCCCTCCAAACATCTGAAGATAGACATTACTTCTCCCTTGTGTCTTCTTCTTGGAGGAAAACCTCCGGGCTTCTTTTCTCATTTTGTATTACGTCATCACCACCTCTGGTGACCTTTCTCTGTGTGTGAATTCGTTATATCAGCATCCTCGCCGGACCAGAGCAGCTCCGTGTGGAAACAGGCCATCCCGTAGCCAAAGGGCACAGAAAGCAAGGACTCATGGGAGTTAGTGGTGGCCTGGCGGAGGCCAAGAATCAAAGATGGCTCCCAGGCTCCAGCTGGGGACACTGAGGCAGCAGGTCTATGCCTGGAAGGCTGGGGAAGGGACAAGAGGGGAGGAAGGCCTGGGGGCCGGGAAGCCAGGAATGAGCAGCAGAGGAACTAAAAACCAGAGCCTTTCTCCCGACTTTCCGGGAGCAGATCACTTCCTTGCTCTCCCTGGGGGTCCCAGGGTGCAGGAGAAGACGAAACGCCTCCAGGGTATCGCCAGCGCGCTAAAACCCCGACAACAGCAGGACAGCAAAGGAAAGTGCAGGCCAGCCTTACTTGCGAGTATGGATGCAAAAAATCCAAAAGAGAATCCTGGCAGGTCAGACCTAGCACTGTATTAAAAGAAAAACCACCTTGGCCAACTGGAGTTCGTTCCAGAAGTGCAGGGAGGGCTCAAGCTAAGGATATGATGCATCAAGGAAATCTAAGGCCAGGCAAAAGGATACAAGGAAATCCTGGGAGATGCTTAAAGAAGTATTTGGCAGGGGTGCGTGGGTGGCTCAGTCATTAAGCATCCGACTTCGGCTCAGGTCATGACCTCACGGTTCGTGGGTTCGAGCCCCACGTCGGGCTCTGCGCTGACCGCTCAGAGCCTGGAGCCTGCTTCGGAGTCTGTGTCTCCCTCTCTCTCTGCCTCTCCCTCACTTGGACTCTCTCTCTCTCTCTCTCTCAAAAATGAATCAACTTTAAAAAAAATTTAAAAAGAGAAGTATTTGGCAGACGTAACTTCCATTCATGCTTTTAAAAATCCTTAGCAAAATGAGGAACCGGAGAAAACCCCCTTCCCACGTGGCACTTACTTGATGGGGACCACGTATCACAGAGACCAAGCCCCCAGCTCATTCCAGCCCTTGGAAGCTCGAGACGCTGGGAGCATCTGTGGTAACGAAACAGCCGTGGAGGGAACAGCAGAGCTTCTTAAAAGGACACCATGAGCAAAAGTAATACTTTTGCTCGCAGATGGTCTTGAATTTCATCGTCTCGAAGGTGGCTTGAATTCAAGACTTGATGAGACATTCAGAAAGTGATACGCATGGCTGGGGCTCAGTGAACGGTCAGGGAGCTCACCCTCCCACCCCCCACCCTGCACGGGCCACCTTGACACCTCACCAGTGAGTCACCGGTGACCTCCCGTGCAGTTTGCAAGTTTCAATCATCGGTCACCCCTCCCCCACGGCTGACTCCCCGTGTGCAGCGATGCTGGGGGGTTACCCTAAGAAATCGGTGGAAAGAAAGTCCTGTTTTTGAGAACAGGGGTGAATACCCTGGCTTTGCTGGTGAACTACAGAGCTCTGAGAACACCCTGACCTTTTACGCAGAACTCTGGAAGAGAGGGGGAGAGAAACCGTGTGTGTGTGTGTGTGTGAGTGTGAGTGACAATTCTCCTGCCAAGGGTCAAAACGACCAAGCCCAGACCCCAAACGCCTGTGCAGGCTTCGTGGTTCCGGGAAGATGAGTTTGGATGGGGAAGAAGGGTGCGGAGAGTGAACGGACGGCAGACAATCAGGGGTTCCTAACCCTGTAAGTGAGCAGGTTTGGAGAGGGGCGGAGCGGAGGCCCGGCGGACAGCGCGCTTGTTTTCCAAGCGTGGAGGCTTCCTCTGCCGCGGATGCAGAGGACTCTTGCAGGAGCCCCCGGGGACATCCGCGAAGCATGCTCCCCGCTGATGACCGGTGCCCAAGGAAAAGGGAAGCGCCAGTAATAGAACTGATGGCCTTCACGTCCTTGAGCCGGACTCGGAGTCTGGGGTGGGGGCAAGGGAGGAAGAGATAGGGCTGAGGGCTTGAGGCCCTGGTCTACGCCAGACCTTGGGTGGGGTGCCTGACAGTAGGTGCCTCACCGATGCCCCCAGGAGAGGAGCCCCCGCAGCCCTCAGGACGGTTAAAAGGAACGCCTGCAGGGCTCAGTCGGTTAAGCGTCCAACTTCAGCTCAGGTCACGATCTCGCGGTCTGTGAGTTCAAGCCCCGCGTCGGGCTCTGGGCTGATGTCTCGGAGCCTGGAGCCTGCTTCGGATTCTGTGCCTCCCTCTCTCTCTGCCTCTCCCCCACTTGCGCTCTGTCTCTCTCTCAAAAATAAATAAAATGTAGGGGCGCCTGGGTGGCGCAGTCAGTTAAGCGTCCGACTTCAGCCAGGTCACGATCTCGCGGTCCGTGAGTTCGAGCCCCGCGTCGGGCTCTGGGCTGATGGCTCAGAGCCTGGAGCCTGTTTCCGATTCTGTGTCTCCCTCTCTTGCTGCCCCTCCCCCGTTCATGCTCTGTCTCTCTCTGTCCCAAAAATAAATAAACGCTGAAAAAAAAAAATTAAAAAATAAATAAATAAATAAATAAAATGTAAAAAAAAAAAAAAAAAAAAAAAAAGGAACACCCAAGAGGATGCACCCAGGAGCGCTCAGCATGCATCCGCTAACATTAGGTACTACTGTTCTCAGCATCCCTCTTTCCATCTTGTATCTCTCAAGTGTCAACGAGAAAATGACATCGTTAGGGAAACCTTGCCTTCACCCCCCAAATGCGTGGATCAACCTTTATGTAATCTCACAGCCCCCCCCCCGCCCCCATTCTCACGATTGCAATTACACAATGTGTGTGTCTAGTGTCTTGCCCGCCAGACTAATTTCACAAGCGCAAGAACATTGTGTTGTTCAGGGGTCCCCAGAGCCCGGAGCTTTGCCACAGCCGTGTCCATTTATCCAGAAGGCACTGGACTGAAAAGCCCCATCATCCAGAGCCCCACCGCCGGTCTGGAGGCCCTGTGGTTGGACACGGTTCATGCCCCAAAAGTCACGCCCTAGAGGGTATGAACTTCACACCCACAAGCACATCCAAGCTGCCACTGGGGCCTGATCATCTCAGAGAGTCAGCCCAGCCCTGGCACGTTCTAGCGGCGTGGCTGTGGTCCTCCGTGTCCGCATCCGTAACGTTCGGATCGTAGTTTTTGCTACCTCGGAGTGCGGCCGTCCGTGAAGGACCAAAGAACGTGAAATACTCAGTCCAGCGCCCAACACTGCGAACGTACAGCGGAAGGAGACAGGAGCAGAGAGCAAGATGAGCGAGAAGGGGCAGACACGTTGTCCCGAGCAGAGCCAAGGTACGAAAGGGAGTGGCAGGTAGAACCAGCTGACGATTCCCAGGAAATCATCTGACACTGGGAGGACACGCACGGACCGACCCAAGGTCACATGCCTAGCAGTGGAGGAGGAGGCGGGCAGACATAAGGCCAGTCGACTCCATGGGGGGCAGGTCAGGAGCCACCCTCGGCCCTCACACCCCAGCCCTGCCCCCAACAAAGAAACCACACAGAGTCATTTGCCTAGGTCAATAACAGCGCTGACGAGACTCGGGAGGACATGAAAATGAAAAGCACACCCCACCCTCCTGCCCCCCTACACCCTCTGGCCAGCGGGCAACTCCCACTGTCGGGTGTGCGTGGATTTCTTGCCTGTGACACCCTGGGGAGTGAGTTCCACGGTGACAGCTGAACAGCCACGCTGAGCACAGGGGGCTCAGGCGAGCCAGCCCATGAGCTACTGGTCAGACCCCGTGGGCCAGAGTGGTCACTGCTCCGTCAGGAGCGCGCCCGAGGTGCGGGAGGGGGGGACTGGAGGTGGGGCCGGTGCCGCGGGGCGAGGCGGGGGTTGGGAAAGTCTTCCAGGATGATGAGGTCTGAACGCGGAGGGGGAGGAGTCATAGTCCACTGGGCAGTAGAGGAAGCAAAGAAGGGTAACGTGGTGAGAAGGACTAGCACGTGCAAAGGTACAGAGGCCTGCCTGAGCTTCAGGACATAAAGCGGCAGGGTGGGCCAGAGCTGGCTGGTGGGAGGCCTGGCTACCATGCCAAGTGGTATCAGCCTTCTCCGAGGGGTGTGGGGGAGGGGGCAACGGCCGCTCTGAAGGGTTCGCAGTTAAAAATCTTGCTCAGGTTCGTTGCCTTACGTGACCATGGCCGCAGGAGAAAGTCTGGGCCGGGAGCCGGGGAAGGCCGGAGGCTGGGGTCTCCCACTGAGGCCAAACTCTAGAGCCCAAAGCCTAGAACCCCAACTGGTAGACCCACCAGACCCAAGAAGGGCCCAGCGTCTGCTCGGTGTCACCACCAGTCACCCCCTGCTTCCGATTCCTCAGCCCCCACCCTCCTCCTGGGTGCACTTGTCACAGCTGTGTCTCGCTTATCCAGAAGGCACTAGACTGAAAAGCCCCATCATCCAGAGCCCCACCCCCAGTCTGGAGGCCCTGTGGTTGGCCACAGTTCATGCCCCAAAAGTCACGCCCTAGAGGGCACGAACTTCACACCCACAAGCACATCCCAGCTGCCACTGGGGCCTGGTCATCTCAGAGAGTCAGCCCAGCCCTGGCACGTTCTAGCAGCGTGGCCGTGGTCCTCCGTGTCCGCATCCGTAACGTTCGGATCGTAGTTTTTGCTACCTCGGAGTGCGGCCGTGAAGGACCAAAGAACGTGAAATACTCAGTCCAGCGCCCAACACTGCGAACGTACAGCGGAAGGAGACAGGAGCAGAGAGCAAGATGAACGAGAAGGGGCAGACACGTTGTCCCGAGCAGAGCCAAGGTACGAAAGGGAGTGGCAGGTAGAACGAGCTGATGATTCCTAAGACGTTATTACGTAGCGTTCGATGTACTATATGTATGAAAGCGAGCCACACAAGTGACAAGGATTTCCTCTACAGGTGGGTACAGTGAAAAGTTTTGGTGTCCATGAGGTCAAGCTACTGGAAAAATCCACGCAGATTCACTCAGGGGAATGACATAATTCTGTGCGTACCTGGGTATTTCTACAGCATTCCCCCAACCCAAATCTGTAAAACGTACATTGCATTTAACAAGATCTAAGATGACTTCAACGGGTTTTTTAAATAATGATAATAATAATAATAATAATTATTATTATTATTATTATTATTTAGAGAGAGCACAACAGGAGAGAGGGGCAGAGGGAGAGAGAGAAAGAATCCCAAGCAGACTCCACACTCAGTGCGGAGCCCGACACGGGGCTCGATCCCACCACCCCGGGATCATGACCTGAGCCGAAATCAAGAGTTGGACGCTCAACCGACCGAGCCACCCAGGCGCCCCTAAGATGCCCTCAATCGTAAGGTGAGCTGTTATTTTGCGTGCCACTAAGAAAGAAATATTGCTGTCGGCTATGATGGTACGATGCCATAGAAGGTAAGACGGATGTTGATTTCCAAGCTGTTAAAACGTGAACATATATAGTTACGTCTTCAAATCAACGGGATATCCTCATAGGTCATATATGTTTGCTGTGGGGATGTCTCACCTGCAGAAATCAAGTGCAACGTCTCCTTTGCTCCCTTGCACACATCTATACCAGAGGCTCAAAAAGCAAACTGACCACCTCTCTCCCCCCCCCACCCCGAGTGACGGCTCATCACCATCTTGCCCCTCCAGAAGCTTCCTCTCTTAAGGAGCTGATCCAGAGGCTTTCAGCCCACCCACAGCTGAGCCAAACAAGACTTCTGGTTCACAGGGATCCGGCTGGGGTGAGCCTCTTGGAACGAGGGCAGAGTCAGAAAGGCTCAAATACTCAGCTGAGCCCAAGCTGGGGCCCCCAGGCCGTCCAGGCCACGCTGGCTCTCCTCCTCCGACACTCCTCAGCCAGGAGGCCCACGATCCATGTGTGGTCTTAGCATCGTTACCCCTCCAGGACCCCCAAACATGCTTTTCATGCAGTCCCCCCACTCGGCTTCCCCTGATTATTCTTGAAAGAGACAACCAGAGCTGCACGGGAGGGAGGAAGGAGAGGCAGAGATGGGGCGAGAGCATGACCACGCCTCACTTAAGCTGGAGGTCAGGGGGGAGGGGGTGTCTTAAGACCCCATAGTCCTGGCGGCTTATGCTCCAAAAAGCAAGGAACGGTATCCTGAAGCAGGAAGAGAGAGCCTGATTATCTGAAACCTTCTTGTTTTGTCTTCCTGGACCCACACGGCGGCGGGGCAGGCTGGGGAAGGAGGTAAGCCTCTGATCCCCACGCTCGTTGCTGCAGATAAATACCCAGGAAGCAGCTTCCGTGCACGGCTACTCTCCTCACGCTTTTCTCATCTATTTCCCCCCAGCCCCGTGAGGTCGCTATTAGAGCCCATTTTAGAGACAGGACAACCAGTCTGGGAGAGGGGTGGTAAGA
Source organism: Leopardus geoffroyi (assembly GCF_018350155.1). Taxonomy (NCBI): domain Eukaryota; kingdom Metazoa; phylum Chordata; class Mammalia; order Carnivora; family Felidae; genus Leopardus; species Leopardus geoffroyi. The sequence goes on from NC_059330.1 coordinate 3,437,213, forward strand.
TACTCCGGGTCGCACAGCAGGGCCTGGCCGGCAACTCAGGTCTCCCTTCCACATCACACGGGGCTCTCAAGCAATGGCTCCAGCGGCATCCTTCAAGGAGCTTGCTCAAATTTTAGAAAAAGACAGATTCCAGACCTGCCCCCAGCGGACCCCCCCCCCCCCGCCCCCCAAAGCTGGGGCTGGGGCCTGGGGCAGGTGTGCTTTAATAAGTTCTGGGAACCCGGGCCCTTACCAGGTGGTCTAGGCCAGGAGCAAGGGGGCAGATCAGAAGTTGCAGCGACGAGCGGAGGGAGGAAGCGAAGGGCAGCCCAGAAGGGGCCTTCCGGGCCCGGCCGACCTGGCCTACTTTTAGCCCTCATTTCGCCAAACCTCCTCTCGGCGCAGAGGCTTGTTAAACTCTTCATACCACATCCTGCTGCTTTCAACTCGCCTTCCTTCTTCCCTCCGAACCATCTCCTTCCTCCTCCTGACCCGAACCTCTTGCCGATGTACCCGGAGCCCCGGGATGGGCCAGCGCGCGCGCGCACGCGCACACACACCTGCACGCACGCACCCGCGGAGCCACGCACGGACACCCGGGTGTAAACACCGCTCGAGCCACCGCGCCGACGGGCGGTGCTCTAGGAGAGCGGCCGGCGCCCGGGCACCTCCGCGACCCCCCGGGACCTGACGGCGGTGCCCGCATTCACCGCAACAGTCCCCAGGCGGGGAGGCGCGCGGGCTCCGCGACCGCCTCCTCGCGCCGGCCCGCGACGGAGGCAGGAGGCCGCGGCCACACGCACCGCCCCGGCCTTCCGCAGTGGCTACCCGGCGGACGCACCCCACCCCGGGACGCCCCTTCTGTCTCCGGGATTACCGGGGCGGCAGGTGCGCGGACCCCGTGCCCACGGAGAGACACCCCGACTGCCCAGCCCGCCCGCCGCCGCCGCCGCCGCCGCCGCCGCGGTCGGAGCGCACGGCTCCCCGACGGTGCGCGGGCCGCCCCCTCTCGCGCCTTCGCCGCCCGGCCGGTCACGCACCTGCAGTCCCCGCCGGGCGCCGAGCCCCTCTCCAGCGGCGACTCCCCGCGGCTCGCGTGCGGTCGGGACCACGGCGCCGGGCAGCAGCCGCGCGGCGAGTCCCAGCATCAGCCCCAGCAGCGCTCCGACGGCGGGGCGGGCCGGGGGCGGGGCCACTCCGGGGGGGGCGGGGCGGGGCGCCCAGCCGGCCTCTAGCGCCCCCTGGCGGCCGGGCGGGCGAGGGGCCGGCGGGCCCCCGCAGCCTGAGTCCCCCTCCTGACCCCGCGCAGCGCGCAGGAGCCGCGGTGCCAGCGACGCGCGCGTCTGCCCTGGAAGGGACGGGCCCCGCGGGCGGGCGGCCACGGCCGGAGGGGCACCCCCGAGGGCCCGCGATCCCCCGGGAGGCAGGTGCGGCCGGTCCCGGGGAGCGGAAGCGGGCCTCGGCCCTGCAGGAGGGGTGGGCGGAGCAGGAGGGGAGGGCTTGGGGTGGGGGCTTCGGGGAAGGAGGAGAAAAGGGAAGCTCCGAAGAGCTGCTTCCTTCTCTCGCTGCGACCCAGCGCCCCACTTCCTCCTGCTACTTCTATTTTCTCTGGGTGCTCTTAACCTTTAAAATGCCTGCGCCCCTGGTGCGCAGACGGGCGCCCGGACCCTCCCCCCCGGGCCTCCCCCTCTTCTGCGAGAAGGCAGGCTTTCTGCCCCGCACCTCCAGTCTCCGGGCTGACCTCCCACCCCCTTTCCTTCGCCAGTGGCTGTCACTTCGGCCATTTCTCAGCCCATGAAGTGGGGAGGGGTCGTCTCCAGAGTCAAGGCCCTCTTTTTGCCTCCTCCCTTTTCCCCCTAGACGACGCTGGCAGGAAAAACGCATCGCGGAATCCCGGGAGTCACTGCACTGCCCCGTGCCTCAGTTTCCCCACTTACAAAATGAGGGTAAGAACGTTGGCTACGGTGCAGGCCGTCCTGGCGAGGAAAGAATGAGCCCTTCGTTTCGGAATTAACAAAGGGCAAGGCTGAAATTCCCACTTCCACTATTGAATGGGACTCTGTGTCACAATAGCTGTTAAAGGCGTTTGAAATTGGCCACAAGCTCGTACGTTGCTGTTGGTCCAAAGCCACAACCCTACCTGAGGCTTTGAGAGACGCGAACACACCAATGACTTTTCTTTTCCTGACTCCCTAAATACCAAGAAAAAGCAACTTCCCCAAAGACATAGAAACAGAAAGTACCCTGGGGCGAACACGGAGGTCGGGTTCCAGAAAGGCGCTCAGAACCTGTCTGGTAGTTCTATGTCTCATTCTCCATCCCAACCCCCTCATACCACCTAGTCTCTCTCTCTCTCTCTCTCTCTCTCTCTCTCTCTCTCTCTCTCTCTCACGCACACACACACACACACACACACAGGAACCAGAACCAGGAAAGACAGGACATGCTTGGAGTCATATGACTTGATAAAGGTGGACGAGGACTCTGGTTTCCCCAATCCCTGCTTTTTCCCCACCACCAAACAGGAGAAGGGGGAATATGGAGACAACCCAGAGGTGGCCAGGTGGGGGGGGGGGGTGCAGAATGGCTTGGAACTGCTCTGGAATCAGGAACCGAGTAGTAAGAATGACACGATGTATGCCAGATTGACATGGTGACCTGTGAGATCACTCTGAAAGTTAGGGCATCCCTGACTTGGCCCATGTCCTTGGTATTCCTAAAACTGAAGGTGGAAAGCTGAAGCAGGGTAGCCTGTGAGAGTTCACTGCCAGGGAGCTGAGCATCCCATGAGGACCACTTAGTCCCTTCCTGCCTCCCCCCGGGCTCTCCTGTTATCCCACCCCTCCCGAGCTCCACCTGTGTCTCCCTGTGCCCAAAGGGCAAGCCACTGACCAGGAGATCTGATCAACACCTGACACCTATTGGCCAGAACTTAGAACTACACCTTCCCACCCTCTTGTGCTGTTGGTGAGAATGCAAACTGGTGCAGCCGCTCTGGAAAACAGTGTGGAGGCTCTTCAAAACATTAAAAACATTAAAAATAGTGCTCTGACCCAGCAATAGCACTGCTAGGAATTTACCCAAGGGATACAGGAGTGCTGATGCACAGGGGCACTTGTACCCCAATGTTTAGAGCAGCATTTCAACAATAGCCAAATTATGGAAAGAGCCCAAATGTCCATCAACTGGTGAATGGATAAAGAAGATGTGGTTTATATCTACAACGGAATACTACTTGGCAACGAGAAAGAATGAAACCTTGCCATGTGCAACAACGTGGATGGAACTGGAGGGTATTATGCTAAGTGAAATAAGTCAGTCAGAGAGAGACAGATGTATGTTTTCACACATATGTGGAATTTGAGAAACTTAACGGAGGACCATGGGGGCAGGGAATGGGAAAAAAGTAATTTCAGACAGAGAGAGAGGCAAACCAAAAGAGACTCTTAAATACAGAGAAAAAACTGAGGGTTGATGGGGGGGCGGGAGATGGGGAAAATGGGTGATGGGCATGGAGGAGGTCACTTGTTGGGATGAGCACTGGGCGTTGTATGTAAGCGATGAATCATGGGAATCTATTCCCCAAACCAAGAGCGCACTGTATATAAGCTGCACGTTAGCTGACTTGACAATAAATTATATTTAGAAAAAAAAGAAAAAGAAAAAAAGAACTATACTTCCCCAAAGCAGCTGGTAAGACTCAAGGTGTCCCTGTCACTCACGAGGCACCTGGTTAGGTACGATTTTGTACCGCTCTTTGTTGTAGCCCCATTAAAAAAATATATGTCTATCTGTAATCTCTCCCCTTCTTCTTGCTGCCTTCCATTTTCAAAGAGTCAACTCCTGTCTCTTTTTACATTTATCCGCAGTGCTCTGAAAAAAATCACCAAGGAAACATTAAAAGCGAGTAAGTAAATAAACTAATGGAGAAGAAACAATGTTTCCTTAACAGGGAGAATCCCAATGACTAAATGTAGCAGGAATGATGGAATTAGAAAATCACCACGTGGCAGACATCACCGTAATAATTTTTGCGGGCAAGAATCATCGATGCACTCTCAGCACGGTGGGCAGAGGTGTGATGATGAGTGGGTTATTTGCTTCGGCTTAAAATAGCTCTCCACGAGACACCTGTTAGCTACAAAGGAAAGAACAGTAACTTGAAGCAGAGACAGCAGGGAGCCTCTACCTTAACCAAATGAGAAATCCTGACAGTATCATTGCAAGGCATAGCAACATCATTAACCTCTTGATTTGATGCGCTGAGAAAAAACACATCATTTCCGCGGCATTCTGGTCAAAGATGCCTTACCTCAATCTGACCGTGAGAAAACAGACTAACCCAAATTGAGGGACATTCTACAAAATCTTCAACAGCGTAAAGGTCAGGAAACAGAAGATTGAGCGACTCACAGATCATCAACACAACAATGAAATGAAATGAGGAGGGCGCGTGGGTGGTTCAGTCGGGGTAAGCATCCGACTCTTGGTTTGGGCTCAGGTCATGATCTCACGCATTGGTGAGTTCGAGCCCCCGCACACGTGGGGCTCCGCACTGACCGTGCAGAGTCTGCTTGGGATTCTCTCTCTCTGTCTCTCTCTGTCTCTCCCTGCTCTCGCTCTCTCTCTCTCAAAATAAATAAACTTTAAAAAAATACAGTGAGGGATTCTGGATGGAATCCTGGACCAGAAAAAAGGACAGTAGTGGGACAATTGGCAACATTTGAATAAAGTCTGTAGATTCATTAATAGTACCGTATCAGTATTAATTTCCTGATTTCAATAATCATACTGTATTATGTTCTTGACTAATATTTGGGGAAACTGGGTGAAAGTTTTATGGGAACTCGATGGTTGCAACTTTTTCTTGTCATTCAAAAATCCTATCAATATATAAACTTAAAACAGCAAAAAAAGAAACGTTGCAAATCTTACACACTTTGAAAAAACTTCCCCTTTCATTTTCCCTATTCTTAAAGCTTAAAAAGGAAACTCTAGACCACTCTTCTCCATGATACAGATGTAAGAATCCGAAAGAAACAGCAAACTGTAGTCAGCCTTTAATGAAAACAGCAATATGCCACAACAAAGTAGGGTTCGTTCGGGAAATGCCAACATCCTTGAGGAAAACCCAAGGGATTCAGACATATTTGATGCCTCAGGTGGACTGGTTTGCCAACAAGCATCTCTGGTCTGCCAAGAGGGGTTTGTGGGTGGCCCCGGGAAGAGTGGACTCCAGGGAAAGTTCCAGAAGGTCAACATAGGAGAAGCTGAGTGTCTGTTGGATTGGCTGCCATTTTAAAATTGAGATCAGACATTTTGGGAGCAGCTGGTGGAGGTGGAGGCAACCTTCACCCCCGACTCCTTCCAAGACTGTCCTTTGGTGTTGCCACCGACGGGAGTGTGGCCGCTGTACCGGTCAGCCTCGTGGGGACGTAGCATCTGAACCTTATGGGAAAGAGTCTCAGGCAGAAGCAAAGGGTCTGTTTCCATTAGGGTCTTCCAACCTAATGGGGGAGCTAGATGGGAGGGACTGGGGAGAAGCATTCTAGAAAGGCAGCTTGGAAGGGAGCTAGAAGACTAGCACAGGGGACTGAAACTCGAGTGTCTTCGAGAGCCAAGAGCTCAAACTTATGGACAGAACCGGTGAGGGGTTCATTTACTACCCAAGGGCGTTTCCTAACAGCCTTGTTTATACTCCATGCCTCCTGAAACAAACCTAGTGGACAGTTCATTCGTTTCGCCCAGTTTGGTAATCCCTTCCCCCCCCCCCCCCCCCCACACACACAAAGTATCCTTCTTACGGTTTCTTTCCCCGGGGGGCATCTCACGCTGTCTTCTCCCAACAGGCACACTTTGCATGCTAAACCTGTAGGAATATCGTTTGCTTCCCTTTTTCCCACATTTGCTAGAGACGTGATTGCAAGAAACATTTCACTCTCGCCTAATTCCGTTATAAGAAGAAGAATTGCATAAATACAAAACCTGGCAACTGATCTTTGACCTTCATGTCTGGGCAACAATAGGGTGCGGAGAAAACAGGGTGTGGAAAGCATGCGAATGAGACCACTAGGGGGCGCCTGGGTGGCTCAGTCGGTTAGGTGTCCCACTCTTGGTCTCTGCTCAGGTGGTGATCTTGAAGTTCGTGGGTTTGAGCCCCGTATTGGGCTCCATGCTGGCAGCACGGAACCTGCCTGGGATTCTCTCTCTCTCCCTCTCTCTCTGCCCCCTCCTCCCCCTCCCTCACTCTCTCAAAATAAATACACTTAAAAAAAAAAAAAAAAGAATGCTAAAGGACCTCCCTTCCCCCACCCCAAGGGGGTGGGGGCAGTCATAGCCCACTGTGGCCATGTGGGAATACAGGACCAGTGTGGTTAGATTTTATAATTAAAAAAAATTTTTTTTTTCAATATATGACATTTATTGTCAAATTGGTTTCCATACAACACCCAGTGCTCATCCTAAAAGGTGCCCTCCTCAATACCCATCACCCACCCTCCCCTCCCTCCCACCCCCCATCGACCCTCAGTTTGTTCTCAGTTAAAAAAAATTTTTTTTAAATGTTTTTATTTACTTTAAGACAGAGAGAGACAGAGCACGAGCAGGGGAGGAGCAGAGAGAGAGGGAGACACAGAATCCGAAACGGGCTCCAGACTCTGAGCTGTCAGCACAGAGCCCGGCACGGGGCTCGAACTCACAGACTGTGAGATCATGACCTGAGCCGAAGTCGGACGCTCAACCGACTGAGCCACCCAGGCGCCCCAGATTTTATAATTTTTAAAGAGAAATCTGAAGTTGGAATGATTAATCTAAAATCTCTTGATGTTTTAAGTGCTGGAAGCTAATCCAAAACAGTGTTTTTGTTTAATGGTTATTTATTTTTGAGAGACAGAGAAAGAGAGAGAGACAGAGCATGAGCAGGGGAGGGTCAGAGAGAGAGGGAGACACAGAATCTGAGGCAGGTTCCAGGCTCCGAGCTGTCAGCACAGAGCCTGACGCGGGGCTCAAACCCACCAACCATGAGATCATGACCTGAGCCGAAGCTGGACGCTTCGCTGACTGAGCCACCCATGTTCCCCCACAACAGTATTTTTAAAACCCCTTGCAGGCCAAACCAGACAGGTCACTACTGACTTCCAGTTTGTGACATTTGTTTTATATTATGCAGGAGGGAGATACACCTGCATAATAAGACCGGAGTTGTTTCTGTTAATGTGAGCTAATTTGTTCCCACTGGCTCGGGAGGCACTTCATTTATGGAAGGAGGGTCACTGTTAACATTTTATTGATGTTGTTCATCATATGAATAGGACATAGGAGTAAAACCATGTAATTATCCTGATAAGATGCGCCCTGTTGAAAATGAGTAGTGACCGGGAATGACAAGGCTTTGTCGAGATGATAAATGTGTCTATCTCTGTCCAAAGACAGATGAGGATCTGGAATAGGGAGCAAATATAGTCCTACATAACAAAAGCATTCCTGCAAAAATGAGGGCCAAAAAGCAAGGATGTCGCCCTGTGGATGATGTCAACAATATTCTGAAATTCAAGGGAAATCAGTGGGTAGAAAAATGAATAAGATAAATAAACTCGCGGAGGAAACATCAAGCTTATCGCTATTTGTAAAAGAAACGATTGTCTACCTGATGAACCGAGCAATGTTTAGAGCCTATGAGAGAGTTCGCTAAGTAGCTGGACACAAAAATGAATACATGACATTCGGTAGTTTTGGCCACTCAGCAATGACCAAAGAGAAAATAGATCTCATTCACCCTGACAAGAAGAACACCTAGGATTTAGAAATCCAAGGGACTCAGAATAGCCAAAACAATCTTGGAAAGAAGTTGGAGGACCCAAACTCCCTGATTTCAAAACTGACCACAAAGCTATCCAGGTAGACATAGAGATCAGTGGAATAAAATTGAGAGTTCAGAAATAAACCCACGCATTTACAATCAATAGATTTAAAAAATTTTTTAATGTTTATTTATTTTTGAGAGGGAGAGAGACAGACAGAGTGTGAGCGGGGGGGGGGGGGGGGCAGAGAGAGAGGGAGACACAGAATCCGAAGCAGGCTCCAGGCTCCGAGATGTCAGCACAGAGCCTGATGTGAGGCTTGAACTCACAAACCGCGAGATCATGACCTGAGCCGAAGTCGGATGCTTAACTGACTAAGCTACCCTGCCGCCGGTACAATCAATTGATTTTTGACGAAGGTGCAAGACAATTCAAAGGAGGAGAGAGTTGTTTCTTCAAAAACGATGCTGGGACAATCGGCTGTCCCTATGGAGAGACTGGGTCTATTACCTCACACCGCACACAGAAATTAACTCAAGATAGAGCAAAGACCTACTTGTCAGAGTTAAAACTGTAAAACCCTTGGCAGAAAGCAGGGGTGAATCTTTGTGACCCCTGAAGTACATGATAGATTTTTAGATCTGACACCAAAAGCAAAAAAAGGCAACAGAAGACAAAATTAGATACGGTGGGCATCACCAAAATTAACAGCTTTTGTGCTTCAGGGACACCATCAAGAGACAAAAGACAACCCACGAAATGGGAGAAAATGTTCGCAGATCATATACATAAGGGGCTTGAATCCAGAATATGTAAAGAACTCCTATAACTCAACAATAAAAAGACAAGTAACCCAATGGAAGAATGGTCAAAAGATATGAGTGCCTATTTCTCCAACGAAAATAAACAAATGACCAACACGCCTGTGAAGAAATGAATGCTTAACACCGTCGGCCATCAGGGAGTTACAAATCAAAGTCACGGTGAAATACCACTTCATACCTGCTGTAATCAAAAAGACAGTTAATAACGAGTATTGACAAGAATGTGGACGAATTGGGGGGCGCCTGGGTGGCGCAGTCGGTTAAGCGTCCGACTTCAGCCAGGTCACGATCTCGCGGTCCGTGAGTTCGAGCCCCGCGTCGGGCTCTGGGCTGATGGCTCAGAGCCTGGAGCCTGTTTCCGATTCTGTGTCTCCCTCTCTCTCTGCCCCTCCCCCGTTCATGCTCTGTCTCTCTCTGTCCCAAAAATAAATAAACGTTGAAAAAAAAAAAAAAAAAAGAATGTGGACGAATTGGAACACCGCTGATGGGAATATAAAATGGCACAGCTGCTTTGAAAGACAGGCCCTCAAAAGGTTAAACATAGAGTTTCCCTCCGATCCCCTCATTCCACTCTGGGGATATACCCAAGACAAGTAAAAACATGTGCATGCAAAAGCTTGTACGTGAATGTTCGTAGCAGGTTTATTCACAATAGCCAAAAAGCAGAAACAACACAGATGTCTGTCAACTGATGAGCGGTAAATAGAATGTAGTATATTCACTCAATGGACCATTATTTGGCCATAAAGAGAAATGAGGTACTGATTCATGCCACAAGATGGATAAACCTTGAAAACATTTTGTTAAGTGAAAGAAGCCAGTTACAAAGGGCCACATACTATGGAATTATCCGTTTATCTGGAATGTTCAGAATAGACAAATCCATAGAGACAAAAAGTAGATTGGCAGTTGCCTAGGGCTGAGATGGTTGGAATAAAAGGAGGAGGGATATATTACCGGGCATGGGGTTTCTTTTTGGGGTGATGAAAACGCTCGAAATGACAATTGTACAACTCTGGATATGATTGAACCATTTAATAGTACATTTGAAGTGGGTGAATTGTATGGTAGGTGAATTATAGCTCAATAAAGCTGTTATTGAAGAAACTATAAACTTTATTATAGGATACAAAAGAAGCCTTGCATAAATGGAAAAACCCCTCATGTTCTTGAATTGGAAAACAACGTTATAAAAGATATTTATTCTTTCCCAGTTGAATATGTACATGTAACACAGCTTCAATCAAAAGCCAAATAAGGCTTTGGGTGAGGGGGCAAGGAGATTGACAAGATGATTTTACATTGAATAGCCAAGAAACTTTTTCAAAGGTTTAGTGATGAGAGGAGTTGCCATATGAGATAGGAAGATGTTCTATAAAAAAATCAGAGTTCCATAAAATCACTATAGTACTGCGTGTAGAAAGTATAAGACCAGTGGGGACAAACTGATCTTTCGGACACAAACACAAGTATCTGAATGAATGTAATATGTGATAAAGAAGATAGGATCAATTATCCAATAAACGGATCAGGACAACTAACCGCGGAAAGAAAAAAATTAACGTGGCTCCGACCTCAAATCTTATACACAAAAAAACTAATTAAAGATCCACATGTAAAAATGAAAATAAAACAAGAGAAGTCAGAAGGGAAAAGGAAGTGTGTATATAATGCTGGAATTTTAGCTGGCTTTTCAAAGCATGATGCCAAAATCAGAACTCAGGAAAAAAAAAAGATTGATTTGAATATTTAAAAAAAAAATTTTTAATGTTTATTTATGATTGAGAGACAGTGCGTGAACAGGGGAGGGGCAGAGAGAGAGGGAGACACGGAATCGGAAGCAGGCTCCAGGCTCCGAGCTGTCAGCACAGAGCCCGACGCGGGGCTCGAACTCACAAACCAGAAGATCATGACCTGAGCCGAAGTCGGACGCTTAATCGACTGAACCACCCAGGCGCCCCGATTTGAATATTTTAAAGCAAAATAACTTCTGTACGTGAAACATGACCATGAACATTAAATCAAAGGGTAGATGGTACACGAGGGCGAGATGTTTGCAATAACAGAGGATTCCATCCTTAATATAAAATATATTTTACATTAAAAAAATTCTATACCCAAAAGAAAAGTGATCTGAGCAGAGAAGTTGACAATTCACCAAACATATACAAGTAGCCATAAGTGTATGAAAAAATGTTCAACTATCAGGGGAAAGGTAAATTAAAACAATGAGATGTAAACTTCCATCTGAAAACTAGGCAAAGTTATGAGAAATTATATTACCCACAGTTTCCAAACGTGTGGAGACCTACTTCTCATAAACTGTACGATTAAGTATAAATTTGGTTTTGTGTATGGAAACATCAAAATACATGTACTATTTAATCCAATAATGCTACTTCTAAACACTTCTCTGAAGGAAAAATAAATCAATTTTGTACGTACAAGAATATTCATCACCAGTTTGCTTATAATTTAAAGCAGTGAAAAATTTATAAGTAACGTGAATATGTAAACATAGAGAATTAGTTTTAAAATGTGCTTAGTCTGTGCAATAGTAAAATGTTATGAACAACTAAATACTAATATTACAGAAGAACATTTAATAAAATGGAAAGGTATCCATGACCTAGGAGGTTTAAAATATAGTTTCAAACCAGTATATAACTTTTTGACCTACAGATTCCATTTCTGGGAATCGATCTTACAACAGTCATGTATGTGAGTGTGTGTGTGTATGTGCGTGTGTGTGTGTGTGTGTGTGTGTGTGTGCGTACATACATAATGTAAGTTCTAGTCATACACACACACACACACACACACACACACACACACAAACAGCAAGAAAGGAGGGAAAAAGAAACAGAAAAAGTGAGAAATACAGAAACCAAGCTAAAATGGTAGAAACAAGCCAAACTGTATCAATTATCATAATGAATGGAAGTGAAACAAAATGACCTCTTAACTGTCAGAGATTGCTGGATTGGATCAAATCCGATTAGTTGCAGTTTAGAAGAGGTAAATCTGAGGTATGAAGACCCAAAAGGGTTGAAAGTAAAAGGCTGAAAAAATAAACACCAAGCAAATACTAACTAAAATAAAGGCAGTTGGTTGTGTTAGTTTCATATTAAAATAGACAAAAGTACTATTAGAGGTAGAGATAGTCATTATGTAGTGATACAGGTTTAATTCACCAGCAGATAGAACGCATCTACACTTGCACAAAACTAATTTTTCAGAATCTAAAAAATACAGCCACGCCTGGGTGGCTTGGTCCGTTGAACATCAGACTCTTGATTTTGGCTCAGGTCATGATCCCAGGATCGTGGGATTGAGCCCCGCATCGGACTCTGTGCTGAATGTGGAACATGCTTGAGATTCTCTCTCCCTCTGCCCCTCTCCTCTGCTAATGCTGTCTCTCTCTCTCTCTCAAATATAAATTAAATAAATATATATATATATATATTTTTTAAAAATCTAAAAAATATATAAAGCAATATTAATGGAACTACACGAAGAAATGGAGAAACCTACCATCATTGTATAGCTTTCAACAAGCCTCTCTGGTTAAGACCGCAAAAAACAGAGCGTAGTAAACCTATAGAAATTTTGATTGAAACCAATGAAATTGCCTTTGATGAATGTATATAGAACCCTACACCCAATAATTGGAAAATATCATGTTCGTATGAGCACACATGCAACAATCATGGAAATTAGTCATGTGCAAGGTCATAAACCAAGTCTTAATAAATATCAAAGAACTGATGTCATACAGACTACATTCCTGCCCGTGGCGCCATTACATTAGATACCAATAACAAAAAAAACCTTGAAAATTACCATAAAATTGGACACTTCTGAATAGCCCCTGGCTCAAAGAAAAAAACCACAATGGGAAAAAATTTTTTTAATATTTAGAGCTGAACGGTGATGAAAATATTACATATCAAAACTCGTGTGATACAATAAAAATAGTGGAAGGAAATTTATAGCCTCTTAAATTTTAGTCTAAGAAAGGAGCAAAGGCGGAAATTAATTAGCTAAGTGCCTACGTTTAGAAGTTAGAAAAAGAAAACAGGAAAAGTCTCTACCCTAACCCCCCCACAAAAAAGGGGAGATTATAAAAACAACTGCCCAAATCAATGAAATAGAAAACAAATATTCAACAGAGAGAACCAAATAAAGCCAATAGATGGTTCTTAAGAAAGACAAATACATATCTGACAAGGATACGTATTCATTAGGGATGAAAAAAGGAGACGTAATCACAGATATAGTGAAGATTATGAAAATAATATAACACAACAAACAACTTTATGATAACACATTTTAAAGCTTAGATGAAAGGAGATTTTTTTTCCTAGAAAAAATAACTTAATAAAGCAAACTCGAGAAGAAATGGAATGCCTACAGTCCCACTGCAGTAAAACATCAAAGTGACAACTTAAAATCTTTTCACAAAGACAATCCCAGCAAACTTCCAAAGAACAGATCATTCTAATCTTATATGAACCCCTTTAGACAACCGAAGGGAGGAGTTGTCCACAACTCATTCTATGAGACCACCATAAGCTAAGCTACATATTCACCTTTGAGAAAGATAGGAGAAGAAAAGAAAAATTATAGGCCAATTTATTTGTGAATCTAGATGCAGGGATATTAAGAGGCCAAAATAGATTATACATTTTGGCCACTTGGGTTTATCCCAGGAATCCATTAGAAAATTCTATGATGTCACTCATCGTATGAACAGTGAAAAAGGAGAAACATCATGTAATTATCTGGTTGGATGCTGAGAAGGCATTTGGTAAAGTCCTCAGTTTATGAAAAAAAGCCAAAAACTTTTAGAAAACTAGAAATAGAACTTCCTTAATCAAAGGGGTGCCTGCGTGGCTCAGTTGGTTAAGCATCCGACTTTGGCTCAGTTCATGATCTCACGGCTTGTGGGTTCGAGCCCCGCATCAGGCTCTGTGCTCAGAGCCTGGAGCCTGCTTCGGATTCTGTGTCTCCCTCTCTCTCTCTGCCCCTCCCCTGCTCACGCTCTGTCTCTCTCTGTCTCTCAAAACTAAACAAACATTAAAAAAAAAAAAAAGAACTTCCTTAATCTGAGATAGAACCTCTACCAAATACCTATCATAAACAATTTTAGTGAGGAAATATTAGAAGTATCCTCCTTAAAATCAAGCACAAACTACAGCATAGATGAACCCTGAAAATTTTATTCTTATTTTAATTTTTTTTTCGACATTTATTTATTTTTGGGACAGAGAGAGACAGAGCATGAACGGGGGAGGGGCAGAGAGAGAGGGAGACACAGAATCGGAAACAGGCTCCAGGCTCTGAGCCATCAGCCCAGAGCCCGACGCGGGGCTCGAACTCACGGACCGCGAGATCGTGACCTGGCTGAAGTCGGACGCTTAACCGACTGTGCCACCCAGGCGCCCCAAAATTTTATTCTAAGTATGTCTTGCTCTCTGAGGTACAGGGGGTGCTTCAGCCCCATCCCCATGTTCTAGAATGCTCTCAGCGATGTCTTATTCTTGAATAGATGTTGGTTGCTCTTCTTGTAAGGGGTCGTAAAGTCAGGAACAACCGTGTTGACACCTTGGTGACTATACCGTGAGAGAAGCAAGTCACAAAGGACCACACACCGTGTGGTTCCATTTATTATGAAATATCCAGAATGGGCAACAAATCCATGGAGACAGAAAGTAAATTGGTTTCAGTAACCAATGTGGTAACCAAGCAACCCAGTAAGTGGTTGCACGGGGGTGGGGCGGTTGGGGGAAATGGCGGAAGAGGGGGGCTGCTGAAGGGTATGGGTTTCTCTTTGGGGTGATGAAAATGTTGATTACAGTAATGGCTGCAGGTCGCTGAATATGCTAAAAACCATTTGACTGCGTGCTTCAAATGCGTGAGTTGTCCAGCACATGCATTTTACCTCCAAAAAACTCTTTTTGAAAGAGCAGAGAATGAACCGAGGGATGTTGACACGAGCAGTCAGTTTGGAATAAAAAGACATCTGGATTCAAAAAAGAAATCAAGGGGCGCCTGGGTGGCTCGGTCGGTTGAGCGTCCGACTTCAGCTCAGGTCACGATCTCACGGTCTGGGAGTTCGAGCCCCGCGTCGGGCTCTGGGCTGACAGCTCAGAGCCTGGAGCCTGTTTCCGATTCTGTGTCTTCCTCTCTCTCTGCTCCTCCCCCGTTCATGCTCTGTCTCTCTCTGTCTCAAAAATAAATAAACGTTAAAAAAAATTTTTAATAAAAAAAAAAAAAAAGAAATCAAGTACAAGACAAGGAGGTACAATATTACCGTTCCATTCCCCATTGTATTAGAGACCGAAGTCCAAGCATTAGGATAACAACAGCACAATGCGAAGGCATCGGGAAGGAAGAAAAAACCCACAGATTTTTTTCCTGACTCTCTCTCTCTCTCTCACACACACAAAAAATAAATAAACATTAAAATTTTTTTATAACAAAAAATATTTAAATCACTTTAAAATGGATAGTTTCTGTTAATGAACAGATACCATAAGGAAAGCGAAAAGACAAACCCCAGACTTGGAGAATGTATTTCCAACGCGTGTAACTGACATGTAACAACCAGAATATATAAGACATTTTCATCGGCAAATTAAAGACAGCATCTGAGTAGAAAATGGGCAAACGACATGAACTTGCCCTTGACGGGAAAAAAAAAAGTGTGGCTAATAGACATATAAGCTGCATCATCTCATTAGTAATCAGCAAATTAAAACCACCAAAGTGGGGATAGTGGTTACCTCTATAGGAAAGCAAGTTATGATCAGAGAGAAGCCTGTGGCAGGCGTGTTAGGGGAGAGGCTAATATTTTATTTCCTGGGGGTCATCACACATTTTGTAATTATGTATTGAGCTGTGTACGTACGCTCGATGCCCTTTCATGAATGCACACGGCATTTCACAATTTTACAAGTTTGAAAAGCTCTTCACAGGTAGGGATCTTTTTTTTCCGTTTTTCTTTACATCAACATTCGAGGCAATGTCATGTGCTTCTGGGACCTGGAAGCCATTGTCTCTCCTGAAGGTGATTCTGCCTCATTCTGTTTGACGCTAGACTATCTCACCGTGCTGTCATGAGTTTGTCTTAAAATGCAACCTCGTGGCTGGCATTTGCTGGCACCTGGGCGGGGCCCCATTGCGCCTTGTGCCCGAAAACCAGCAGGATTTGGAGACTCCAAATTTCGATGTCTCCACTCAAACCACTATGTCAGCCGTGCATCAGCCCAAGACGGACGCCATGGTGGTCACTTTCCCCGCTGTCCCTGATCCTGGCTGTCCTGAATCCCATGACTGCACCGTGGGTCAGCGGCCTCTATCTCCGCAGCAGCACAAGATCTGACTAGCCGTGCCCTTTTTAAAGCAGGGTTCCTTAACCATTTTTATATCAGGGACCCCTTTGGTAGCCCAGCAAAGGCTGTGCACCCTGATTCAGAATGTTTTAAATGTAGAAAGTGAAGCACGTAAGATTACAAAGGAAAACAATTCTGGGGCGCCTGGATGGCTCAGTCGGTTGAGCGCCCGACTTTGGCTCAGGTCGCGATCTCGGGGTTCATGAGTTGGAGCCCCACGCCTGGCTCTGTGCTGACGGCTCAGAGCCTGGAGCTGCTTCGGATTCTGTGTCTCCCTCTCTCTCGGCCCCTCCCCTCCCCTCACTTTCTCTTTCTCTCAAAAATAAATAAACACTAAAAAAAAAAAAAAAAAAAAAAAAGGAAAACAATTCTATTGTATTACAGGTTTTTTTAAAAAGTTTATTTATTTAATTTGAAAGAGAGAGAGAGAGAGAGAAAGGATCCCAAGGAGGCTCCACGCTGAGCAGAGCCCCCACGAGGGGATTGATCCCACAAACCGCGAGACCCTGACTGGAGCCAAAATCAAGAGTCAGACCCTCAAGCGGACACAACCGACTGAGCCACCCAGGCGCCCTTATTACAGTTTCAACATAAATAGAAACAAATCAGAAATCCAGGAACACGTGCTTCCTTACGAACGTGCGAAATAACACGACCCAGTGGCAGATCTAGTGGCTGGCATCACGTCGACGTGGCGATCAACACGGACAGGATTTCAAGTTCTCTGTCGAAACTCTAACGCGCTGTGAGATACCTGCTCCCTGACCGGGGACTGAGGCGAGTGGAAATTAAGACGTGTGTGTTTTGCCCTCTGAAGTCCCGCGCTCCGGATGAAGGCGCCAGAAGGGTGAGTGGAAGCTTGCTCCCACCAGGGGGTGCTGGTATTTAAGAAAGAGGAGTTGGCTCCTCCCGCCAAGAGAGAGTCAAGTGCCCATGACTGTCCCTGGCAGGGCTCAGATGTCATCACCCCAAACTATCTCCTCCTCTCCTTCCTCTACACCCTCACGCGCACGCACCCCGTTGACCGTGCGGGTGCAACTCTTGGTGTGACCGCCCCAGACTCACGCAGAGCCCTCCCGGGGTGGGAGGCTTCTGCCAACATGGCCCCCCCAGCTCTGGGTCAATGGCTGTGGGGATAGTCCAGGCCAGCAAGAACCTGCAGAGATATCGCCGGGTCTGCTTCCAGGCCGACGGCTTGGGGCCCTGCCATCCTCTCTCCTGCACCTGGAGGGCAGCCGGGGCTCACAGCTTCCGAGGCAATGTGAGGAGGGCCGCTAGCCTTCCGGAAAGTTCTCTCCTCCATCTATGCACAGCAGAGGACACGGGCCGCTCTCCCCGCCGTGGGCTCCCACTGATGAGGCGAGCCTGCCTCGAGATCATTTGAGAGGCCATGTGGCGCAGTGATTGAGAAGCAGACTCCAGACCGCAGGGCTGAGACACCCGAGCCCCTCCCCCGGCATCCCTTTCCCTCTCTCTGAAATGGAGATAATAGCAATACTGACCTTATTAGGTGTTAGATGGATTCAATGCCTCGTTACCCAGAAAGCACTTAAAAGAGCCCCCGGCTCACGGGAAATGTCAGAGGAGAGTTGGCTGTCACCGATCATCGGCACGGATTTAATAAACACGACAAAATATTGCGACTGTTCCTTTCTTCCTTGCCTCCACTTACCCAGATGTCCCCTCCAATGCCTTCTCCCCTTCACGACTCTGTTTTTACCTGAGAAATAGGTCTCTTTTCCCTTTCTGAACAGCTTTTTCCTCTGCCCCCCAGACTTGCCTCCCCCTGTCCCTCCCCCCGTCCCACGACCTTCCCTGGACAGAAGAGGAACAAACTGGGGACAGAGCCCAGAGACCTACTTCTGTGTGTCTCCTCCTTGAAGCCTCAGCTAAACGTCCAGGGTCCCTTTGTCTTAAGAGGTAGGATTGGTTATTATGCAAGTGTGGCGAGGCAGGAGAGCTGAAGGTGACTGTCACCGAAGAGACGGGCTGTTACACTTCCCACACCATGCAGGGTCTCCTGGGGAAGCCAAACCTCGAGGCAGAGGCTTTGTTGTGGTTCTTGCGGGACAGAACTGGCCAGGCTGGGCAGGGTACGCAGGCTCAGGACTGGCTAGTTTGAACCGTTCCAGTAGGTTCTGGTGTTTAGGGGGTGTCCCTAATTGTCTGATGCTAGGTCTGGGGTGGTGAGGACCGGTGCGGGGCTGGGGGGGGGGGTCCTTTGCTAGCTAGAATTATCGAGCCCTGGGACAGGCAGGCCCTCCCCCATCCGCCAAACCCCAGAGGCCAGAGCATCGAGAGTCCAGAAAATAAGAAAATATAGCTGATCCTTCCCATAACTGTCAATGTGCTTTCATCAGTCTCTTGACACACGTCCAACCTGTGTGTTCCTGTCATGACTGTGTCTTTTTCTCTTCTCTGGGGACTCTGACAGAGACGTTAAGGGGACAGTCTCTGCGAGTGACGTCACCAAGGTGGCGAAATAGGAGACCCCGGGCTCAGACTCCCCTGATGAAAATCCACAACTGGGCGGCTGTCCACAAACAAACACAGCTCTGGGAGAGCTCAGGAGTCCGCTTAAGAAGCTTCAGTAACACGGGAGGACAAAAAGCTCAAGAACAACCACTCACAAGAGGGCAGGAAGAAGCGCTTCGTTTTGGCTGCATGACCCCATCCCGTGGGCGGGCCCTGCTCAGAGCCAGGAGGGGACATCCCGCCGAGACAGAGCTCCCCTTGACCGGGGAAGGGAGAGAGGGGAGAGCCACCAGCTTGCCCAGCCTTTCAGGGCACTGCATGGAGGGCCCCCTTCAGAGAGACCGGTAAGACTGAGACGAGCAGAGATGGCTAGGAACTGGGGAGAAAAGCAGGGACTGCCAGGATGAGCCACGCAGCGGGAACGGCCATGCAGATGACCCAGCGGCTGCCCCACTGAAGAAGCGAACAGTCAGCCCCGCGGCCACAGACCCCTGTGGATACCACCATTCACCCCACGGGTATTCACATTTATGGACCCCAGTCGCCTGAGTCCCTTTCCACTCTTTTCTCCACCGGGCTCCCGCCAGAGCCCGGGGTCTGCACGGGCAGCCGGCCCAGGTCTCCGCAGCCCTGCGAGTGCAAGACGCCAGCCCGGACCCCGACCGGGGATCCTCGCCACTGTGCGTGCCCTCGGGATTGGCCTCTCTAGCCGTGCACCTGCAGGCCGCTGGCGTGACCCCTGTCCTGTCACCAGCCTCTGCGGCCATGTGCACGCCTGCTGTGTATACACGGAGTCTGCAGGATTTGCTTGCAGCTAGCCCCTCTAAGCGGTGCGCCTGCCTTCTGCCCGCCTGACTCCGGCCATGGGTGTCACTGCCGTGCACCTGCTCAAGGTGAGAGAGCCTGCAGCCACAGGAGTGCACGCCGACAGCCTGGGCCCCCACGATGGCCAGCGTGCCCCGCCGCCCCGGGCACCCACCACCACGGGTATGATTGCAGCTGGCCCCAGCCACCGCACAGGCCGAGGGTGTGCGCGGCACCTGACTGCAGGTGCCACCACCTCCAAGGACCACACAGTTGCGATTGGAGACTCCAGTAGCCTGAGCCGGCAAGGCATCACGAACCCAGAGCAGCCACACCCCCTCACCACTAGACCCAAGGTCACAGAATGTGCCAGCATGCCCCCACCCACAGGTGAAGGTCTCTCCCTTTTCTTATACCACTCACAAAAGTTACCCCGAAGTGGGTTGACTTAAGTATAAGACCTGAAGCTATAAAAATGCTAGAAGAAAGCGTAGGGGGGAAAGCTCCTTGACATTGGCCTTGGCAAGTGTTTTTTGGGTATAGATACTGAAAACCCAAACAACAAAGGGCAAATTCAACAGATGGGACTACATCAAACTAAAAAGCTTTTACACAGTGAAAGAGACCAAGAACCAAATGAAAAGGCAGCCTACAGAATGGGAGAACCTATTTGGATACCATCGACTGATAGGGGGTTAATATCCAAAATACATAAAGAACTCATACAACGAAATAGAAAAACAAACACTCAGATGTAAAAATAGGCAGAGGACTCGAATAGACATTTCTCCAGAGATGTGCAGGAGTCCAATAAGTACATGAAAGGGTTCTCAACATCACCTATCAACAAGGAAATGCACATCAAAACCTCACGGCCAGTGGGTGCCTGGCTGGCTCAGTCAGTGGACTGTGGAACTCTTGATCTCTGGGTTGTGAGTTCGAGCCCCACGCTGGGTGTAAAGATTACTTAAAAATAAAACCTTGGGTGCTCCTGGCTGGCTCAGTCAGTTGAGCATCCGACTCTTGGTTTCAGCTCAGGTCACGATTTCACGGTTCGTGGGTTCAAGCCGTGCCCTGAGCTCTATGCTGGGAGCCCAGAACCTGCTTGGGATCCTCTCTCTCTTTCCCTCTCTCTCTCTCTCTCTCTCTGCCCCTCCCCTTCTTACTCTCTCTTCCTCTCAAAATAAATAAATAAACTTAAAAATAAATCTTTAAAATAAACACCCACAAGCAGCCTCATAGTAACCTGTTAGCATGGCTGTTAACAGAAAAGCAGAAAAGAGAATAAATTCTGTCCAGGACGGGCACTGTCGGTGGGAATGTAAATTGGTGCAGCCACCGTGGAAAGCAGTATGGAGGCTCCTCAAAAAAATTAAAAATAGAACTACCCTACGACCCAGTAACCTCGCTTCTAGGGATACATCCAAAGGGAAGGAAATCACCAGCTTGAAGAGATACATATACACTGCCTTGTTCGCTTCAGTGTCATTCACAATAGCGAAGTCATAGAAATAACTACTGTAGCCATGGACAGACAAACGGATAAATAAAAGTGGTCTATATATACAATGGACTATTATTCAGCCATAAAAAAGGGAGATCCTGCCATTTGCAACAGCACGGATGGGCCATGAGGCCATTACGTCAAGAGAGATGCGGCAGACGGAGGAAAACGAATATCGTTTGGTCTCACCCGCAAGTGTGGAATCTAAAAGCATCAAACTTGCAGATACAGAGAACAGAGCGGTGGTCGCCAGGGGGGCGGGGGGGGGGGGTGGGGGAAATGGGGAGATGTAGGTCCAAGGGTACAAAGTTTCAGTTATAGGATGAATACGTTCCTGGGATCTAAGGTGCAGCCTGGTGGGTAGAGGTAACAATCTTGCACCACAGGCTTGGAAGTTGCTCCAAAAGCAGACCGTTTACTGTTCTCATGCTAATAACGGCCACCGCAAAATAGTAACGATGTGAGGTCACGCCGCTATTAACGACCACCGCGAGGTCAAAGGGGTGATAATTAACCTCACTGTAATCATTTTCCCAATATATATGTGTATCAAAGCCCGGCATAGTACGCCTTAAATTTCTACCGTGTTGTAGGTCAATTATATCTCGGTAAAGCTTCGGGGGAGGGGGATAACAAGAACAAAAAGAAGGATACAGTCTCTGGAGTAAGAGGACTTGGATTCAATGACTGCTCTGTCACTTTGTAGCTGGGGACTTGGGGACAATTACGCTGCCTCTCCATGCCTCAGTTTCCTCACTTATTTTTTATTAAAAAAATTTTTTTTTAATGTTTATTTATTTTTGAGAGACAGAGAGAGACAGGGCGTGAGCAGGGGAGGGGCAGAGAGAGAGGGAGACACAGACTTGGAAGCAGGCTCCAGGCTCCGAGCTGTGGGCACAGAGCCCGACGCGGGGCTTGAACCCACGAACCTCGAGATCGTGAGCTGAACCTTGAGATCATGACCTGAGCTGGAGTCAGATGCTCAACCAACGGAGCCACCCAGGCACCCCTTAGTTTCCTCATTTGTAAAACAGGGCTTACGGTACTTGATTTCATACCACTGTGAACAGTAGCACTGATCCCCGTAAAGCTCTTAGAACAGGCTGGACCCGCGGTGCGGGATCAAGAAATGTTGACTATTACAATTTCTTGATCCCGCCAAGCTGCCTCCTGGTCTCGGGACCTTCCCTGTGCTGTCCTCACCACTCTCTTCACCTGGCTGTCACCTCACCAATCAAGTCTCAGCATGAATGTCACTTCCTCGGCGATGCCAGACTCCCAGCTCTGTTCACCCTAGTCTTTGCTATGGTCCCTTACCTGGTTTCTGTATTTCTTGTAACGCTCCCCCTAGCTGCAGTCGCATAACCGTGTGATTGTCTGTCTTTTCCACCTATGGGAACAGGGACTGTGTGTGCCCAGTTCCCCCTGCACCATGGTGCATGGCATACAGGAGGCGGTCAATGCATGTCTGTGCATTAGATAAGCCACGTAGGTTTACAGCGGCAGGTGTATGGATGTCTGAGCGAGGAGACATTTGGACTGTTGTCTGAAGAGCAGAAATACAGAGTTAAAGGCTTCTGACTCTTTTGTTTGATGGCGGGACGCATTCTGGACCCTTCGGCTGCCCTTTTGCGACCAGAGAGTCTGCAAGGAAATCCTCGAGGTGTCAAAACCTGTGTCCCAGCCGACCAGCTGGCCCCAAGATACCGATCGGCAGAAGGGGTGGAAACGGCTGCCCCGCTCGGGAGAGATCCGGTCTGGGTTTGCTAAACTTAGCCGAATTCCAGGAATACCAGCGGAGAGATTGGGTCATATCATACCTGCCTCTCAAGACAGACAAGCTGAGAGTTGGGGGGAGGGTGGGGGCGGGGAGAGGTGCCATAACCATGGGGAGAAAGGAGAGGCCAGATGCACAGACCGGAAAAAGCCCCAGAGCAGGTGGAGGGGGACATAATTAATGGAGCCCAGCCAACAAGCCTGTACAGGCCAACATGTCGAAACGTTGTTGCAAAGCGCCCGGGTCTCCTGGCCCCATCCCTGAGAGAGCAGAGCAAAGATAGCTGGAGACTGACCAGCCAAGCAAACGGGCGGCAGGAAATTCTCCTAAGCCAGGGGTCTGCTCCAAGGCTCTGGCCCCCGTGGCTAAAATCAGGATTATGTCTGTGCTGATTGACTTCACAGCTGGGTTTTAGGAAACGCCTCAAAAAGACCCCTGGGCTGTGCCTGAGATTGGCAGAGGAGGCCAGCCTCCCTCGGCTGCCCCCCCCCTCCCCTCTTCTGCACAAAGAGCTACATGTAGGGAGGTCCCGGTAGGAAAGGCCCCATCCCACAGCCTCCCTCTCTCTGGTCCTCTCCCTGAGTCCCAGCTCTTGTCCCAGACAAGTGGATTTGCATGGACTAGAGGAAAACAAATGCCTTTTACAGGTTAAGCCCCAGGCTGACCGAGTGTCAGCCTCGCCAGCAATGCCCAAAGCCATTTTGACCCTGGACCAATGGTCCTAGACGCAGATGTTACTGTTGAGCTGAAGGTTTGTGGGGAAGCAGTTTGGCCATCATGGTGATTGGGGGACACTACCACTTGTGAGTAATCGGGGACCACAGGTAGCAGACAGCTGCGATGTACCTAGGGGACAGTCCCGCCCAACGTTTAAGTGTCCCAAGGAACATTCGTAAAGACGAAAAAAAAAATAATAATCCGTGCCGAGTCCAGTTGTATTTTGTCAACGAACACAAAGGATTCGTATTGTTTTGTCTTGATTCACCGTGTTAACATGCACTGTGGGTTAAGCGTCCGACTTCGGCTCAGGTCATGATCTCGCGGTTCGTGGGTTCGAGCCCTGTGTCGGGCTCTGCGCTGACAGCTCAGAGCCTGGAACCTGCTTCGGATTCTGTGTCTCCCTCTCTCTCTGCCCCTTCCCCGCTTGCACTCTGTCTCTCTCTTTTTTCCAAATACAAATAAAAACATTTAAAAAGAGGGAGGAGGCACCTCGGTGGCTCAATCGGTTAAGCGTTTTTAACACACACTAACATTTCCAGGAAGGCAACTTGATCAAAAAACATTGGCCGCTTTGGAAAATCGTATCGTCCGCGGCATCTTGGTGCCCAAGGTTGTTTGAGTTACCCGAGCTACACATCTCGACCAGACCGCATTTGTTCCCGAAGTTTCCTGGTAATTCTACCCTTAGACCGCAACATTCAAATTCTTCCACTAGGTCGTCTAATGTCGCCGTGCCCGAGCACTGACACATCGAAATGTGTGTTACTTTACTTTACGTGACTTCATTTTTATTTCTCCCTCATGTTAGTCTCAGGGTCTTATGGTGGGGGAGGAAGCTGTGTGTGTGGGAAAACTACATCATTATAAGTGTCATTTCAGGATGATCAGGGAGGATGTCATGAACTATTTGTAATAAAAAGGGGGAGGATGCTTCACAGCCTTAGTTCGGTGGCTGGATATGAGCTCAGATACCCAGCAAACATTTTACCCAAGACCATGCAGGTTGGAGAAAACTTTTCCCAGTGACTAGAGAAATTTGCCGCATTATAGGTGACGTCGCTCTCCGTAGCTCGCGGATAAAGGCGGAAACACAGCAGGAGCAAACTATTTGCTGGGTTTATCAAAGCCCCGAGTTAACCAAGCCGGGTGGTACGTCTGCGCCACCTGGTGGGACATGAAAAAACAGCAGGTCTGTGAACCAGGCCTTCTCTAAGTCCAAGCGGCTGGCCAGAGCCAGGGCTGGGATTCGGACCCCGGACGTCTGGTTCCACGGTTGCCGGTCGTAATCACCATGCCACGGCCCTGCCAGTGGTTGCTCTCTGCTTTCATGGCCAAGAAAAAGATGTTAATACGCTAGTGTTGCCTTTGTAGGGGTTGTGGACATCTTCGTGCGTGGGGCAAAGCGTTGGCTTCATTCTTCTGGCAGATCCTGGGCCCCTGAAATAGCTACCTCCCCCCCCCCCCAGCTATGCCCGTAAGCTTCATGAGTGCAGAGCCCGCATTTCCTCATTCACTCCCACATCACCAGTACTTACCCCAGCACCTGATCCGTACCCTGTGCTCAGTACGTCCTTTTGATATACCCTCTGTAATTGAGGTATAATTTGCATACCCTCCAATTCATCCAGTTAAAGAGTGCGGTGGTTATTCAGGGCGCGCCTGGGTGGCTCAGCACTGGCCGTGCAGAGCCTGCTTGGGATTCTCTCTCTCTCTCCCTCCCCCTCTCTCTCTCTGCCACTCCCCCGCTGGCACTGTCTCTGCCTCTCTCAAAAATAAATAAGCTTTAAAAAAAAAGATTAAATGTATACGATGGTTTTGAGTATTTCCCCGGGGCGGTTGCAACCATCATCAGTTTATATCGCCCCCCAAAGAAAGATTACTCTGTTTCCCATTCATTCCCCATGGCCCCCAACCCCCACCAACCCCCAGCCCTAAACAACCACCAACCTCCTTGCTGTCTGTATGGATTTCTCTATTCTGGGCGTGTCCTCATAAATGGAACCCTATGACACACGGCCCTTGGTACCTGGTTTCTTTCACGCAGCATCCCGTCCGCCAAGGTTCATCCAATTTTCAGCATGGATGGGGACTTCGTTCCTTTCCGTGGCCGAATAACATTGCATTATGTGAATCTGCCGCATTTTATTTACCCCTTCATCAGTTAATGGCTGATTTGGGTTATTATTCCTTTGGGGTTATCATGAACAATGGCTGCTCTAAATATTTGTGTACAAGTTTTGGTGCGGACTTGCATTGTCATCGCTCTTGGGTGTATACCTAAGAGTAGAATTGCTAGGTCATATGACAACTGTTATGTTTAACCTCTTGAGGAATTGCCAGGCTGTCTTCCAATGGCTGCACCCTTCCTCCCCCCCTCCCCCATTCCCATCAGGAATGCACGAGGGTTCCAATTTCTTTACATCCTCGCCAAAACTTGTTATTGCCTGTCTTTTTCACTATAGCCTTCCTACTTGGTGTGAAATGCTAGAGACAGAATCCGAAGCAGGCTCCAGGCTCTGAGCTGTCAGCACAGAGCCCGACCCGGGGCTCGAACCCACCCAGGAATGGTGAGATCATGACCTGAGCTGAAGTGGGTCACTCAACCAACTGAGCCACCCAGGCGCCCCTCCCCTGTTTACTCTTAACAACATCCCTTTCTTGCAAAGTTGGACTTGTAAACGAAGGGTTGTGGGTGCTGTATCCTCCAGGATCCTACATCTACCTCCTGCCTGCGTAGATGTGAACAGAGACATTCTTGGACAGGCAAAGACTCAGAAAGGACACCGTCCACCTGTCCTTCCCTCAGGCTTTCTCAAAGCAACATCTCAGTTGCGCCAGAAACTACAGTAGGAAACTCAGGAACAAGGAAGGCGTTTGTATAAAAGAAATAGTGAACAGTGAAAACAAAACCTGAGTTAATTATTAATGCAGCTTGAAATCCCAATATCAATGTCAAAAAAAAAAAAAATAATTTTTTTGAAAGGGAAGACACAGGATTTTACCATTTTGATCACGGCCTGGAGCTAAAAGGATGGTTTGTGCCCGCCAGCCGGCGCCCGGCCGCCGCGGGGAGCTCTGCGCGGGGTCCCCCAGGTGCCGGCCGCGCGTGAACGCGGTCACGACCCTGAACTTGGAGGAGGTAACGCGGGAGAGTTGCTCTAGGCTCTTTCCAGGCCGACTCCTGCTTCTCGCCTGAGGAACTGGCGTTCCTTCAGCCTTCCCTCGGGTCCTCTTAAACTTTCCTGTTTCAGGAGTGTGAATGACACTTCCCCCCCTCGGTTTTAAGTGGCGACGGCTCTGCCTCTGTTTTATCGCCCCGGGTCCTGTCCGCGGTGATTGGGGGAGGCGTGTCAGCTCGCCATCTTGGATCAAGGGCGACAGTACCGGTTTCGCGCGGACCTAAGGCGCGTCCCGAGGTGATGACAGTGGGGGACGGAGTCGCACGTCCTTGGACAAGACTTTCCAACCCTCTCCTCCGCGCCCCCCTCCCCCGCGCGGCCCCAGCACCCGGTCCAAAAATAGCTTCCGCCGACCCCCAGGCCATCCTAAGCCAGAGTGCGTAGGATGAGTGGCTCCCTCTGGGGCATCCGGGGGTCCCCAGCTGTCCCCATCCTGCCCTCCCGTGCTCCGGGCTGCGCGCGGCAGGAGCGGGCGCCGCAGGGCGCGGAGTGGGAGCGCGCGGCCGGGGCCGTGCCCGGGGCGGGCCGGGAGCAGGGTGGCCGCGGGGGTGAGGAGCCGCCCGGGCCCGGCCGGCCTGACACCACCTGGCGGAGTCTCGGGGAAGAGTCTTAAAGGCGCGCGCTCCTCCGCGCCCCTCGCACTCCAGCGGGAGCCGCCGAGAGCTCGCCTCCCTCTCCCGCCCGGCGCCTCGGGAGGTAAGTGCCGTCCGCCCAGCCGGAGTCGGGGCCCCGGGGGGGCGGCCCGGGGCTGCCCCGCGCTCGGGAAGCTGCGGCCGGGGCTGCGGTCGGTGGGGGGTGGGGGGGAGGCGGCGCCCAAGTTTGGGGAAGGCCTCGGAGGGCAGCGCGAGCGGCGCAGCGCCGGGGCCGGGGCCGGGCGCGGGTGGCGGGCGGCTGGGGCCGTCCGGGGGCAACCCGGCCCCCCGCGCCGCCTCGGGGACCCGCACCCGCGCGCGGCGCACGGCCGCGCCTCCGCCCCGCGCTCTGCGCACTTGGCGCGCTCGGCCCGCGGTCCCGGGCGAGCCCCCAGCCGGCCGCAGCCGCGACCCCCGCGCCGCGCCACCCCGCCCGCCGGGTCCCCGCGGCCCGCTCGCCCCGCGGTCGCGCCGGGTCACGCCGGCAGGTCGCGCTCGGCCGCCGGCCAAGCCCGCCCGGGCCCCGCCGCGCCCGCGCCCGCGCCCCGGGCCACCCCGCCCGGCCTCTCGGCGCTGCGCCCCTCGCCTTCCCCATCTCCAGCCGCTCGCTATTTTCACACCTCCCGGTGCCCCGGCCCCGGCGCCCGATTCAGTGCTTAGTAATTAATTTGGCGTTTCAGAATGGTCAGCGGGCTGGATAATGGGCGCATTCATCCCCCGGGCTAATCTGAACAGAGGTGGGAAGAAAGGCTTTCACAGACAGAAAATGCCATTCGCTGAGCGCTCAAAGGGGCTGTCACTCCCAGAATAAATCGCCGCCGCGCCCGCCGGCTTCTCTGGCCATTTCCATACAGCCCCGGCCCCGCGCCGCGGACCCGCCGGCCTCGGCCTCGGCTCCCGGGAATCTCCCTCGAGGGCCTTCGACGGGAAAAGTCGGTTGAGGGCGAGACCCGGGCGGGGGTCGAGGGGAAACGGGGAAGCCGGGGGGCTCGGGTTAAGGCCGCAGGGGACAAAGAGCTTGATTAGAAAATCAAATGCTAAACTAGAAGGAGGCGCTGCTAATTCAAGGCGCGGACGTTGGAGCGGGGCCTTGGGGAGCATCCGTCCCAAAGCCCGCGCGGTTCGCAGGAGAGAAGGACCCCGCGGCCCAGAGGCGCCCGTAGCGTGCCCGGGGTCACGCAGCAAGCTTCTGGATCTCCCAAATTGTGAATGGAATCCAACGCACAAGCCTTAGATCGTAGGGACAGGGCCTGCTGGTGCAATCCCGACCCTCCCCAGACGCTTCACTCTGGGGTCCCCGCGAGATCAGCTCTTTAGCCCCGGGGCCCGCCTTGGCCTCCAGCTCGCCGCTCCTTGCCCGGACCCTACGGTCGGCCTCGGTGCATGGGCTGAGTTCCAGCGGCTTTATCCTCTGACCTCTTCTCGACCCGGGGTCGCCGCGAGTGTTGGGCACCAACGGCCTTCGAGCTCTGAAAGCGGGGGCCTCTCCGTGGGGGCGCCCTCTGCCCTCTGGCGAAGCGGGATCGCGCGCCGCAGCCGCGGCCCTAACCCCGCGGACCGCGCGCCGACAGCGCCCCCAGCCCGGCTGCCGAGCCTCCGGGTGGGCAGGGCTGGCTTGGCTCTATCCAGGGTGAGGCACCAGGCACTCGGTTTTCCTGCTGCTGGGGCTCGCCGTGTGTCCCCCTCGAGGGACAGATTTGGCTCTGGTCACCTCTGCCCGGCGGGACCCTCCCATCAAGGGAAGAGAAGGAGCAGTGACCCCTCTTAAGATCCAACTTCAGCTCCGTCGAGACGCTGGAATGACCAGGGAAGCAGCTGGGGGTGGGGTGGGGCGGGGGGGAGGAGGGGGCCTTTCTGGAATGGCCAGATGCGTGTCCCAGAGCTTATAGCCACGGATCTCACCTCTCCTCACCCGCTTCTGAGTGGAAGTCACTCTTCCCTACTCTGACCCAGTTTCCTTGTCTGCAGAGCAAAGAGGAAATGGGAACAGGCTTGACTCCAAGCGGGGACCCTCAGTGGAAGGATCCCACAGACCACTCACACCCCCAGCCACCAACCAGCTGACGTCTGTCCCAGTTGGTCAGAGGAGCCGGGTTACAGTGCGTTTGTCAGACTCTGGCATCGGCCTTGGGCCGGAACCCCAGAGAGAGCTTCCCTAGGCCTGGGGAGGGGCCCGGAAATCTGCATTTTTGAAAACAAGCTTCCCGAAGCATTTTTGATGCAGGTGGTGTAGGGGCTGTTTTTAGGGACATAGTTTAGGAAACTGGGCTCTGTCCCCGGCTGCCCCCCTCCCTTCCTGGGACCCACGGTTGTGTGGTGTTCTTTATATCTGATCAGCAGTAAAATTGCTTCCTCCTACCCCCACTGGAGGCCCAAAGTGGGAGGGGGGGTCTACTCCTAGGAGATACCTGGGGATCCCCTGAATGTGCGGCCTGCGAGGGAAAGACTGTGGGTGAGCTGAGCACCCCACCAAACGAGGACGGTCGATGTGGGCTGCAGGCCGACTGGACGTTGAACCCCCAAACCTAGGGGCCTTTTCTTACCAACACGCTTTTATCGCAGGACTTAACACAGCAGCCCCGCCCCCCACCAGTACAAATGTGCCCAGAGCCCCCCTCCCCGCCTTGGCAAGGCAAACCCTGTCCACACTAGGGACAGAGAAGCTGCTCCCCAGAGGGGATCCGTGCCAGGAATAACCCAGGTGTGAGCTGTGGCCCGCAACACCCGACACCTGCCCCTTCACCAGGCTGGGGCTCAGAGGAGAGTAGGCGTGAGGGGGGGAAGGGGGAAGGCCCAGAAGAGTGGGAGAAAGCGGGGGGGGGGGAGTAGGAGAAGCTGTTAAAAATGGGGCTGGGGGGGGAGAGGAGGGGACGAGTCCCTATTTATGTAAGCCGTTTGTAGCTGTGGATTGTAAAACTGGGCAGCATTCTTTGGAGTAATTCATAGTGTTTGGACAAGACAAACATTGTTCTGCTTTAAACAAACCTCCAGAAAGGTCAGCCTGGTTCATCCCTTTGCTGCGAGTCTCTGAGACTATCCAGATGATGAGAAAATCAGATCTTAGCTGAGGGGGCCCAGGCAGGAGACAGCTGTCTCCTGAGTCCTTTGGACCCAGGGTGAGGGCACCCAGCCCAGGGAGGGTGCTTGGCTGCCGTTGAAAACGGCTGATTCCCGCTCTGGAGCCAGGAGACGTGGTATGTGTGTGTGTGTGTGTGTGTGTGTGTGTGACAGATTATGGAATTTTGATTCTGCCAAGGATCATCCGAGTCCTAGAGCGAGCCCAACATGACCTGCAAGGCCATGCTCCGTCTGGGCCCCTCTCTGTTCACTCAGCAAGCAGGTTTTCCGTGCCTGCCCTGTGTCGAGCTCCGCGCTAGGCGTCGGGCGTGCAGCAGTGAGCACGGGGGACGACGCGAGCCGTCATGGGTCAGGGTCTGCTACGCCCCCCTCCCCCGGGCCTCCCTAAGAAGAGAAACTTCTCGCGATTTCCCTTCCAGCCGCCCTACGGCCACCACCATCGCGGCCACGAGCCCCCTGGCGGAGACCCAGGGCGCCAGCTCCCGGACCAGCCTGACAGCAAGTGTGGGGCTCCACACGCGTGAGCTGCTGCCGGGATTGTCACTGTGACTGCGATGGCGATGCAGACTGTGGTTGTGCTCGTGGCTGTGGCTGTGGTTGTGGTTGTGATTCTGCCTCTGACAGTGACTATGGTTGCGATGGTGACTGTGGTTAGGGTTGTGAGGGTGATGGAGATGGTGGCTGTGATGGTGACAGTGATGGTGACTATGATGGTGACTCTGGCGGTGACTGTGATTATGGTTGTGATGGTGACAGTGATGGTGATGGTGACTATGGTCATGATGGTGATGGTGACAGTGACTATGGTTGTGAGGGTGACTGTGATGGTGATGGTGACAGTGACGGTGATGGTGACTATGGTCATGATGGTGATGGTGACAGTGACTATGGTTGTGAGGGTGACTGTGATGGTGATGGTGACAGTGACGGTGATGGTGACTATGGTCATGATGGTGATGGTGACAGTGACTATGGTTGTGAGGGTGACTGTGATGGTGATGGTGACAGTGATGGTGATGGTGACTATGGTCATGATGGTGATGGTGACAGTGACTATGGTTGTGAGGGTGACTGTGATGGTGATGGTGACAGTGATGGTGATGGTGACTATGGTCATGATGGTGATGGTGACAGTGACTATGGTTGTGAGGGTGACTGTGATGGTGATGGTGACAGTGATGGTGATGGTGACTATGGTCATGATGGTGATGGTGACAGTGACTATGGTTGTGAGGGTGACTGTGATGGTGACGGTGACAGTGATGGTGATGGTGACTATGGTCATGATGGTGATGGTGACAGTGACTATGGTTGTGAGGGTGACTGTGATGGTGACGGTGACTGTGATGGTGACAGTGATTACAACAGTGATGGTGACTCTGGTGGTGATTCTGGTGGTGACCGTGATTATGGTGATTATGTGATGGTGACTGATTATGTCTGTGATGGTGACAGTGATGTGACTGTGGTTGTGATGGTGACGGTGACTGTGATGGTGGCCGGGTCGTTGTGGCTGTGATCATGATTACGGACTCCACCAACCCCAAGCTGAGATCTCCCCAACCCCAAGCTGAAGTGGTTTCTTTTAACAATACTTATCGTTCGTGCTCATTGACCTACCAGTAATTAGTAAAGTATTGTTAACACCAAGTCCAGACTTTTGTGGTACCAGTGTCACCGTCCCCTACTTGATCTCCAGTGGCCCAGGGCAGTTCGTCATCCTCTCTAGAGGGGGGTGGCCCTGTGGTAACCATGGCGAGGGCAGTTGTACAGGGTTCTTTATAAAAAGTGTATTCGTTTGGAGCTCGGGACATCTCGCGGTCTTTTGTACTCGGTACTCCTGATATACCCACGGAAGAGATGGGAGGGAGGAAGGGAGGGAGGGTGGCAGGCAGGGAGGAGACCGAGAACGCTTCCATCCCTGTTTCTCAGGAGAGGTGACTGCCGCTCCCGGAGGCGAAACGACTTGCCCGCTGACTCAGTCAGCCCAGGCTGCTGTAACAGAACACCACCGGCCGGGAAGGCTTGAGCGATAGACATCTACTTCTCACAAGTTGGAGGCTGGGAAGCCCAAGACCAAGGTGCCGGCCAGTTTGGTTCCCGGTGAAGGCTCTCTTCCTGGTCTGTAGATGACTGCCTTCGCGCTGCATCCTCACACGGCCAGGAGAGAGATCGTGTCTCTCATAAGGACACCGCCTTCATGACCTGATTCCCCCCTAAAGGCCCTACCTCCAGATACCATCACACTGGGGATTAGGGCTTCAACACATGACTTCGGGAGGGACATAATTGCGTAGTCCAAGCACCTACTGTCACGGGGGTGTAGAGCTGAAGGTGTGACTGGAGCACAATCCTAGTGATCTTCTCGGGCCTGCCCTGCTGACCCCTCAAGGAGCTCCTCGCAAGCAGCAACGGGAAGCTGGGTGCCCGCACAGACCCCACAAACCACACACGCAGCCAGAGGCTAGGAGGTCGCTCTGCAGGGTGGGTCGCGTCCATGCAGCCCTGTGTCTACTTTCTGGCATCATTCGCGGGGCTAGTGTGCTGGCTCCTCCTTGCCTGAAGGGCAACATCAGTGAGAGAGAGAGAGGTTCTCTTCCTCCCCCAATCCTACGTTCCTTTAACACCTTGTTGTGGTCGAATAATCTGTGCACTCACCCAATCCGAATCAATGGTCCGTGTCTGTTTTCATCCTGTACTACCTCTTGGAATGAAGTCCCCTAAACTTTCTCCCTGTGTGACGTGTAGACCAGCAATACCTTATTTCACCGACATTTTGGGGGGGGAAATAAGCTATTCTACGTAGTTGATTTTGGCAAGAAACAGAAGCTTACTCCTTTATATATAGAAACTTTTTATGCAATCATTTGTCATGAAAAACATTTTTTCCATCAAATCATGATATTTTCCCCCCACCTAAGTTAGCAGGATCGAATGTAGCAGGTTTTCCCTAGGTGTGGTCGAGTGGGTGACCCATAACCTACTTTGATGACTCCCAGCCATCTTTAGGAACATCATCTCCTGGGCAGTTCACTCAACCTCCCTGCCTCTGTTTCTTCCCTTGGAAGAAGATGCTTTCTGAGGGCTCTTCCCATCCTTCTCCAACTCCGCTGGGCTCCAATACAGCGGCACCCTTGGGAATTTGAGTGGGACCTGTTCTGAATCCCTCAGTGGTGACTGGGATAGACTTCGTAGAGTCACAACGTCCAGTGGTCTCCCATTCTTTCAAGCATCCTAATATGTGGTTCCAGAAGAACCGAAGGTGCCTGACCTCAGTGTATAAACACCTCGAAGTGAAGAGCTTCTGGCTTCCCCGTGGGCTAAGACCCCTCATATTGTGGCTCCTTTTCTCTCAAATGCTCAGGAGACTATCGAAACTTCTTCCCGACTGGGTCCTGAATCATAAAGGGGCTGGAATCCTGGCTTCCAGAAAAGGGGGCTTATGACACCCCAACACACAGCGAGCTCTCGGCAAGCCTATGCAGAAAATGCTCAACTCAGCATTGTGGGAGGGAATGGACAGCGAGATTCTGTCACTGCTCATGAGGAGAAGACCAAAAGCAAGACTTCAGGAACATTTCAGGATCAGACTATTAGTGGTCCCTCTCTTTGTTCCTTTCATTTACCCCAAGCTCACCCTTTAAGATTTGAGGGGGACCCTCTTCATTCTGGCAGCCCTGGGATTTGCTGGTAAATGGCCACGATAACAAACTCCCATAGCCTTGGTGGCTTTCCACAACAGACATCTATCCTCTCACAATTCTAGAGGCTGGAGGTTTGAAGTCAGTATCCCTGGATTGAAATCAAGGGCTGTGCTCCCTCCAGAGGTTCTGGAGGAGAACAAGTCCCTTGTCTTTTTCAATTTCTGGTGGCCGCTGGCATTCTTGGCTTGTGACTGCGTCACTGTCATTTCTGCCTCTGACTTCATGTGGCTTCTCCTCTTGCATCTTGTCAGCTCTCCCTCTGCTTCTCTCTTAGGACATTTGGGATGGCATTTAGGGTCCACCCAGATAATCCACAGCGATCTTCCCATCTCATAGTCTCTAACTGAGTCACGTCAGCAAAGACCTTGTTTTGCCATATAAGGTCACATTCACAGGTCCCAGGGATTACGACACAAGTGGCTTCTTGGGGGGGGGGGCATTTTTCCATAATTCTGTGGGTTTTAGTTGCTTAATTTTAATGAATTTGTAGTGCATTCCTAGTCTGTGCCTGGCAGCGTGTGAAACAGTGGGTCCCCCTCCCTCAAGACGCCCATGGATTAGTCAAGTCAGGGCAACGATGTGGTGTTAAGAACCATGGGAAAAACAACTCCAAGGCCCTAGAGGTACCCAGGATGGGTCCCAAAGTGTTCAGATTCTTTATCAAGCTCTGTAAGACCGTGCATACCCTGGCCTGCCCTCACCTCTCTGACCTCATCTCCTACCACTCTCCATCTCGCTGCCCAAGCCCCCACCAAGCTGGCCTCCTTCTTGTTCCTCATGCAAGTCAAGCTGTGCCTCAGGACTTCCGCACTTGTTTTCTCTGCCTGGAGCACACATTTCGCCCCCCCCTCCCCATACCCCCACAGCTCCCTTCCTCACTTAACTCTCCTCTACTGGATCCTTCTCGGAGAGGCAATCCCCCTCCCCGACCCCAGTACCTTGTGTAAAATGCGTCTTCTTTCCTGACACTCTCCATCCCATCCTCTGCTTTATTCATGTTACCAGATCTTATCACAATCATGTTTCTCTGGTCCAGGCCATCTCCATCTCCGAGGGCATTTTGAGATGTGATGACTAGAACTTTCCAGAAGATCCTAAACTTAAATGCATCCTGTTTCATTTCCAACTCCTTTTCTGAAAATTTATTTAGCTTTTGTGGGGAAGGCTGTGCTTAGTGACACATTGGGCTAAATTTCAAGTGGATCAGAATGGTGTGGGAGAATAGGAGGCTCTTCTAGGGAGGGATGTGTAAATGTGAGGAGCCATTTTTTCAGTGGTGGAAATGACTGGTGTGTGCAGGGAGGTGGGACCTACTGTCATTTAACGGGCAGGGGTCCGGGATGCTAAATGTCCAGCGGTGGCATTAGACCGTTCTGCCCAGTGAGGAATTTTCTGGCCCTAAAGGTGAACAGCACCCCTGTGGGGAAACAATTTTAAGGAAACAGTCTGTATTCTGGCCCTAAAATAGCATTTTTCAACTGTGACTAAAAACCTTTAGCCCTATAATAGTTTTTCAGGCTATTTCTCCCCCAAATACATCACCTTCTGCTAACCATATGTCCCCGGCCCATTTATACTTTCCATTTTTTAATTTTTTAAAGTTTTATTTGAGAGAGAGAAAGAGGAGGAGAGAGAGAGAGAGAGAGAGAGAGAGAGGCAGAGGGAGAAGGAGAGAGAATGCCAAGCAGGCTCCAGACTCAGCGTGGAGCCCAATGTGGGGCTCAATCCTACGACCCTGGGATCATGACCTGAGTCAAAATCAAGAGTCAGACATTCAACCGACTGAGCTACCCAGATGCCCCTGCCTGCACTATCTCTTGAGAGCCTCCCAGTCATTCCCTTCCTCTGGGTAATCACTGCAATGTCACCTCTGGACTTTGAGGTTTCCCTGAGGGGATGTCCTCCAGAGTGTGTGTCAGTGTTGAATGAACTGAACCCCAACTCTGGACTCAAGAGAACCCCCTCCCCCAACGACTTTCTCCACCCACAGGACTCTCTTCTTATTTTCATTCTTTGTTTCCTTCCACCCATGACAAAGCTTCCCACCACGAACCATTTTCCTTATCTTAATAGCGTTCAGGGTGGGACCTTGTCAAAAGCTTCTCGCAAATGAAAATAAACGACAGGGGCTCGGTCCCCTTATCCCCGGGGCATTTTCACCCCTTCAAAGAGCTCTGGTAGATTAAAGGATTTGGGGGATTTGGGGTTTGTATGGGCTTCTGTGCCCAACTGCTGAATCCTCAGCCAAGAAGCCAGGCAATAGGGGAGGCCCGAGCTCAAGATGAGAATCATCCACACCGCTGAGGAAATGGCTAAATCTCCAGGAACCCTACACTCTCTGCAGGCCTGTTCTTCTATGCTCCAAAACTGTTTCCAGAACAGTCCTATCTCCCGAAATTCTGCCAAGGAAAGGGGATCCCTTGAGCAACCCTCCAGGAGGCCCACCGGGAGAGCTGACCTCTAGAAATACGGGGATGCCCCTAATTCTTCCAGGGTGAGGGATCCGGGAGCCAGATCTGGGGATGTCGAGAGTCAAAAGCCAGAAAACCCCTACACTGTCATCTCTCGGGCCAGCTTCTTTCTTTTCACAGCCATCTTTTCAATCAGCCTCCAAAGCCTGTATGGTACCCGCGATGACCCCCATTTCACCGCGAGATGGGCAAAGCAAGGTCACACAGCTGGTCAGGGGTGGCCAGAACTCAAGGTTTGCCTGCCTCCATTTCTTCCTGTTTCTGAGGGAAACACTGTCGAAGCAGGCCACCCTGACCTTTGTGGGGAGCCCGGGCGCCTGCATCAGACTCTTCCGTTGCTGCAGTGTCCAGCCTCCGTCGGGGGTCCCGGGGACCCAATTGTTTCGTGTCTGCCCTCCTAACACAACCAGACACACTCAGAAGCTCAGTCGAGTCAGGTCCCAGCTCATAGTTCAGGCAGACACACATCCCTTCCGCTGTCCAGCCGTAGCTGAGGCCCGTATGTGTCAAAAGCTTATTGTCAGCCAAGCCTGTCTTGCCCGTGGGTGGTGACTGAGACCTCCGGACCCTGGCACCGCCCCGTGTCGGTTCAAATCCCTGCTCGTCTGCTTACCGGTGATGCCGTCTACTTCAGCACAGTAATTTTCTGTAGTTCAGCTTCCTCCTCCGTAAAGAGGAGATGATGAGGCTATCTGCATCCATCCTGCAAGGCTGTTACCAGTATTCCGAGTTAGCCGTTGATGGAATGCTTAGAAGACGGCTTGGCACACAGTAAGCATTCAATAAATGCTTGATTTAGAAAGTAGGACCCGCGGTCATGCCCAGGATGAAGGTCCTTGGTCATCTCACCTCTCCTGAGCCTTTACTCTCAAACCATCAGCCTGGGCCATCCGGTGCCCTCCCCTGCGTCCTCACCGTGTTCACTGATGGCTCCCCCCCCCCCCCAACCTTCACGCTTACCCCCCGAGCCTGGCCCTCACTCACACCACGGGCCTCTTCAGTGGGACGATTCTCCCACACCATACCGCCCAACGCCCAGGACAGGGGGCCGCTGTCCTCCTCCACCTGCAAAGTTCTTTTCAGCTTCTTCGGAGAAACGAAACCCTGCTCCTTTAAGGCCAGAGCCACACACACCTGTTCTAGCTTCCACAGCTCCTTCTTGGAATCCGCCCGCCTCCGCCCCACAATCCAGGGCATGCTCCTCTTTCTTTGAAGACACCAGACCCTGGTTCAGCCTTCATCTCTGCCCCAAGTCCTGAGGCTGGTCCAGTGCGTCTTTAAGACGCAGGTGGACAGGGGCGCCTAGGTGGCTCCGTCGGTTGAGCGTCTGACTTCAGCTCAGGTCATGGTCTCACGGTTCGTGGGTTCGAGCCCCGTGTTGGGCTCTGTGCTGACAGCTCGGAGCCTGGGGCCTGCTTTGGATTCTGTGTCTCCCTTTCTCTCGCTGCCCCTTCCCTGCTCATGCTCTGTCTCTCTCTGTCTCTCAAAAAATAAACGTTAAAAAAAAAAAAAAGATACTCATCCAGCACCTTGACCTCCTTATCTCCAGTCACCTTCCCCTCTGCCTCCCAGCAGAAAGCCCCCTCTTGTCCTCAGCGGGCCTTGTCATCACCCACCTCTGGAATCTTTAATTCAGACTCCAGCTACTCACCACACCTCTTCTGTCTTCCTGAATCTTCTAGACCAGCTCTGTCCAATAGGACTTTCTGTGATGATAGAAGGGATCTTTATTGCCTCTGTCCAAATGAGGGTCAATTGAGGAAGCTTTAACCTCATTTCATTTTATATCTTTCCTTATTTATTTTTTATTACTAAAAATTGTTTTGCAATGTTTAATTATTTTTGAGAGACAGAGAGGGAGACAGAATCCAAAGCAGGATCCAGGCTCTGAGCTGTCAGCACAGAGCCTGACGCGGGGCTCGAACCCACACACCGTGAGATCATGACCTGTGCCGAAGTTGGATGCTTAACCGACTGAGCCCCCCAGGCGCCCCCGTTATTTCATTTTAAATCACTCAAGCTGGAATCGAAATAGCTCCATGTGGTTCCTGGCTGCCGTATTGGACAGCACGGCTCTAGAACCCTGGCCTCCAGTTCCTCCGTCCATGGCCTGTCTTCACTTTTTCTCTCTTTAACTTTACTTCTGTGGCCCATCCCAGCAGCCGCCTTCTTCCCCTTCCGTCCTACCTCCTGGAAAAGACCTGCTACTCCAGATTAATTCAGTGGTTCTGCTTTTTCTAGGTCTACACAAGGGCTGCTGAGCACTGCGGGGTGGGGGGTGGGGTGGGGTGGGGGGTGGCTTTGCCGGTCGGGGCTTTCTTTCTCGCAGATGGTCGCCCACCTCAGCAGGACCTTGAGTTCTGGCCAGCAAGCATCAGCCTGTCCTACATAATGACCCAATCAAGCTTTTACCTATCGTTAAACCTCTAATATTTCTACTTGCTCCCGTGCCCTCAGGAGATGCTGTCGCTCTCTGTTCCGCTGAACCAAGAAGTGGCTGACGGCCACTTCTCCAAGGCTGATTCTATCCGTCTTCAACCTCTCTGCGTCTGTTCCTTCCTATCACCCTTTCTCTTTCCTTCCACGTGTTTGCGCACTTTGTGAACGTTGTCTACCCTTGCTGTCCCTGCTTTCATGACCTGAGGCAGCCTGGCTTCTGTCCCCACCACTCCTCTGCCACTGCCAGCCAAACAGCCAAGGTCACCCACGACTTCCTGGCCGTTCAGTCAACCCAAAGGACTTGTTTCAGGTCTTATCTTGACCGTGAAAGCATGTGGACACTGCTCACCACCCTTCCTTCCTTGAAACACCCCTGTTGATTTCTAGGGCGCCTGAGCCTTCTGGCTTTCCTCCTCCTCCTCCTCCCCCTCCTGCTCCTCCTCCTCTATTTCTAAATTTTCTTGTAAAACGGCCACATTCTCCTCTTCCTAGAAGGATCCTTAGGCTTCCCAGGTAAGGCTGGGCACCAAGAATGGCGTTCCCCCTCCCGATGCATTCCTTCCAGAAACACCTGGGGATTTGCTTTCTCACCCAAGAGCTGCACTGTTGTGTTTTGAACCTCTGTGTGTGCTCTGGACCCTGCTGCTCAAGCCCAACATGCCTTTTCGGGTGTGTATTTATAACCCCCACTGTGAGAAGCTCGCACAACACTTGGACATCTGTTTTTTTCATTTGTCCCCTCGGAGGGCAGTATACTTTAGGGAGGGACACTGACAAATTAGAGGCATTGGGAGAGGCTGCCGAATGGCCAGAAAACTGTCCCGTGGGAAATCGTGAAGCAAACTGGAAACATCGTGCCGAACAGATAAAAATGAAGGATGATAGAGGGCTGACTTCAAAACTTTGAGGAGGCAGAGAGCCTTGGTTTGGGCTTCCGTGTGGGGCTGGAATGGAATCAAGTGTATTAGTGGCAGGGAGGCGGGTTTTGATCGGAGGGAGACAAGTTCTACTGTGTCCCAGAATGTTCTGGACCTCCAGGATACAGACAGTCCTGCCCACCAGGAACTATTAAAGAAGATATGCTCAGTACCTAGTCACTTAGTCACTTAGT
The DNA here is from genome assembly GCF_018350155.1 of Leopardus geoffroyi. Lineage (NCBI taxonomy): Eukaryota > Metazoa > Chordata > Mammalia > Carnivora > Felidae > Leopardus > Leopardus geoffroyi. Next base: position 3,477,106 of record NC_059330.1, read on the forward strand.
CACTTAGTACCCAAGTGACCACAGTAAAAGATCAAAGTGCCCCTGTCCCCCCACCCCAAGACCACGGTGAGAGCCCAGCTATCAACACAGAATAGCTACGCTCCATTTCCAAACTTGCTGCTATGCAGGATCCATCAAGAGCTCTGCAGACGAGGGTGCCCGGCTGGCTCTGTGGGTAGAGCTTGTGACTCTTGATCTTGGGGTCATGAGTTCGAGTCCCACATGGGGTGTAGAGATTACTTAAAAAATACAAAATTAAAAAAAGAAAAACAAACTCTGCAGACAGAAACAGCACAGCAGGAGGAAGGCTTGGAGCCAGCTCCGTGAGCCAGCCCAGTAGATAACCCCAAAATAGACCCAAGTAGTGTGGGCAGTGAGCTGGGCTCCCCGACGTGCCTCTTTCAGACCCGTCCTGGCCGGACTGCCTTTTCCCGACTCGTGTTTTGGTGTGATGCCACCAGCTTCTGTCATGGGCCATCACAGAAACTGTCCCACGGAGCTTGCCGCTATGACCACCATGGTGATGCCGTTGAGGATGTGTGCTCACTATCACATACTGTGTTTCCTTTATGCAACGCCCCCCCCCCCCCCAGGAGAAATGCCTGTCTGACGTTAGCACCATGAATAATTATAATTCTCTTGAGTAATGGGTCTGTTTTTATCACACGGACGCTGGGCATTGTCTAACCGACACGGTCTCCTTTTAATTTTGGCTGCAAGAAAGCTTAGGGACACATTTGTGGCCCACCCACCGGAGGTGAACAGGGCCTTCCAGGGAGGAGTTTAGCTCTATTCCCGTTTCTACTCCTCCCGGTTTTTCTTCCTTCTCTTAGCTCCCCTTCTTAACTTACCACTCAACCTTGAGAACCTGCAGGCAAAACTCAATGCAAATCACCTGGAATCTCACTATCCTGAGATGATGGCAGTGAACCGCGTTGTCTTTTTATGCATCCTTAAGAAATAAAAATAAAAATGAGCTTGTACTGTGCATGGTGTCTTTTGGGGGCATAGTGTGTTATAATTTGCTCCCCCCCCCCCATTTTATAATATGTCATGAACATCTCTCCGTGTAATTAAAAGGCCCTACTTTAAGTTACTGCCAACGTCTGTAAGGATCTACCAACTTAATAGTAACGGCGAACATTGTTACATCCGCTTACCACGCGCCTCGCTTTAGGTATATTCACACAGATGCTTTTATTCACGTACATTACGGGAGTACAATGTGTATGTGCACGTATTATAAGCTACAATCTTCGTATGTGTTAACTCATTTGATGCTCCTAACCCTATGAGATGGATATTTTTGTCCCCTTTGTACAAATGAAGAAAGCAAAACACAGAAGGATGCTAACTTTGCCAAGGCCACACGCTCGGGTTTCAAAGGGCTGCTCCTCATCGCTATGTTGCCTTTCAGAACAGCACTGGGATCTCACAGCCCACAGGCATTAAACCTCTCCTTTCTCTCCTTCCACCCCACTGTCTAATTTATGTTATTTTGTCATGTTGTAAGTACCCTCATAAGTCACCGAGAATCCTCTCTGCCACAAGGCAAGGCAGAAATAAACAGCCTAGGGAGTGGTCAATGGCACGGGGAGAAGGCAGGACTAAAGCGTTCCCCGAGGGCAGAGGATGAACCCCGGGCTTTCGTGCAAGGGAACGCATTTATGTCCCTGGGCTGTGGGTGAAGTCCCATCCCTGGAAGAGCTGGCCTGGGTGGCCCTCTCTCAGGGAGGCTGGGGAAGGCGGTTTTTTTCCCAAGGAGACTGAGCTGGGCCAAATGAGCCCCGAGGCCCCTTCTTCGATTCTCACAGTTTATGAAAATGCCAATAAGACCGAATGTGACACTCGATGGAGAGGATCCAGGAAGCCAGCTCTTGGGCCGGAACCAGGACCCTGGGCTTTCAAAAGTCCAGGTTTATTGCTAGATCATTCATCCAAAAGTAACAAACCAACTGCGACTGAGTTAGAAACTCTCAGCCCGGTGTATTCTTTCCCTCAAAGTGCTTTGGCTACCGCTGCGAGAGTGTCAAAGGAGGCTCTCACTGTCCTCGGTCCTTTTGGTAAGGTGGCAGAGGATGAGGCAAGGAGAAGCTGGGTGGCCCCAAGGATGCCTCCTGAGACGATAATTGGGCGGGCTTATTTGACAAGGAGGAGAGGCAGGAGCCCCCGGTGTCTATTCCTGGATTTGATTGATGTTTACTAGCTGGGAGACGTGGGGCAAGCTTCTTGACCTCGGTTTCCTCATCTGCGAAATGGAGTTAAGACCTACTTTGCAAAGCTGTTGCGAGGCTCCCGTGAGATAGAACAAGGTATACAGCACCCTTGAAAATACAAGCCTGTGGCTGGGGGGACCTGGGGCGGGCTGGGCTGTCCCCAGCCTGAGGCCGGCAGACCCGCCTGGAAGGGGCCTTCCCCTCCGGCCTCCAGCCCAGCACCGCATCCCTGGCATGCGAGGAGCCGCGTTCCCGTTCCGGCAGATAGGCCAACCGCAGGGTGACAACTGTGGTGGTGGGGGGGGGGGCGGCACACGCCAGTAGCCCCTTCTCGCCTGCCCCCGGTTGGGCTTCAGGAAGAAGGGGTGAGCAGGCAGAGGTGACCTCCTCCTCCTCCTCCTTCTCCTCCTCCTCCTCCTTCTCCTCCTCCTCCCCATTCCCGGCTGTCTGCCCACAGGGGCACGGCCCTGTGCGCGGTGCCACCGGGGGCCATCGGGCCGGCTTGGAGGAAGGCCCGACCTCGGCGCAGCAAAGAAAACAAACACAGATGTGTTTGGCTGGGACCAGGAGGGAGCACAGCGTCCCCTCCCTCCCCCCCCCACTCCCCGCCCTCCCGCCGGCGCGCTCCCCCGGGGCGTGGGGCCGGCGGAAACCTGCGGGGCTCCCCGGGGCGGCGCGGGGCCCGGGGTTGAGGCTGACAGTCCCCGGCCCGCCCCTCCTCCCCTCCCCGGGGTGCTCGCCGGGCCCAGCCCCCTCTCCGGGGTTTCCCCGGGCGCTCGCCGCCTCGCTTTCTCTTTGTCTCCGCGGCCCTTCCCCGGGCGCCCCGGTTCCCACCCGCTGGCGCTCGCGCTCGCCCCGCGCCCCGGGCCGCTTCCCTTTAACTTTCTTCTTTCCCGGGGTTAAAACTTTGCTCGCGAGCGGGCGGCTGCTCGCCGACGTTATTGGCCGGCGCCCCGCCCGGCGGCCCCGCCCCCCGCCCCCGCGCTCCCCTCCGCCCCCCACTCCCGGCAGCGGCGGCGGCGGCGGCGGCGGCGGCGGCAGCGGCGGCGGCGGCGGCGGCGGAGCCTTCGGGGGCGTGCGTGCGTGTGTGTGAGTGCGCGCCAGCGAGCGTGAGTGTGTGTGCGCCCCGGGCGCGGGCTGGGCGGCACTCGGAGCGCGGCGGGAGCGGCGGGAGCCGGGCGGCCGCGGCGTCACTCGGGCGAGCGAGGCGGCCGGGGCCGGGGCAGCGGCGGCCGCGCCGGGCATGGAGCTCGCAAGCCCGCGCTGAGGCGGGACGCGCCTGCTGGCCGCGAGCGAGAGGCTCTCCGCCGTGCGGCGCGCGGGCTCCGGGCCGGGGCCGGGCAAACTTTTCTTTCTCTTTTGCCCTCTCCGGAGGTAAAGTCCCGAGCGCGGACTGTGCGGCGGGGACGCGACCCGGGCCGGCCCGGAGGGACCCCGGGGCTGCGGGCGGAAAAAGGGGGCGCGCGGGCCGTGCGGGTCCCCAGCGCTGTGCGGCGGCGCCGGGGCTCGGGGCGCCGGGCGGGCCGGCCGCCGAGGGTGCGGGCGGGCGCGGGCGTGCCCCCCTCGGGCGGCGTGGAGGCGGCGGTGGCCCGGGGAGCCGAGCGTTCAGCCCGCGGCCCCGGCTCGCCGCCCGGGCCGGGGGAGAACGGGCTCGGGGGGCGCGGGGGTGAGGTGGCGGGCGGGGGGGGGGGGAGCCTCCCCCTCCCCCTCCGGGGACCGCGGGCGGCGAGGCGGGCGGGCGGGCGGCCGGCGGGGATGGTGCCGGGGAAGCCGGGCTCGCCGCCCGCCGCGGGGTGGAGGGCGCGGGGCGGGCTGGCTGAGCGCAGCTCCCCTCTCTCCGCAGGCGCCTTCTGCGGCGGGCGGACCGACTCCTCGGCGCGGCGGGGCCGGGGCAGGCTGGACGCGGCATGATGCGCGCAGTGTGGGAGGCGCTGGCGGCGCTGGCGGCGGTGGCGTGCCTGGTGGGCGCGGTGCGCGGCGGGCCCGGGCTCAGCATGTTCTCCGGCCAGGCGGCGCAGCCCGACCCCTGCTCGGACGAGAACGGCCACCCGCGCCGCTGCATCCCCGACTTCGTCAACGCGGCCTTCGGCAAGGACGTGCGCGTGTCCAGCACCTGCGGCCGGCCCCCGGCGCGCTACTGCGTGGTGAGCGAGCGCGGCGAGGAGCGGCTGCGCTCCTGCCACCTTTGCAACGCGTCCGACCCCAAGAAGGCGCACCCGCCCGCCTTCCTGACCGACCTCAACAACCCGCACAACCTGACGTGCTGGCAGTCCGAGAACTACCTGCAGTTCCCGCACAACGTCACGCTCACGCTGTCGCTCGGCAAGAAGTTCGAGGTGACCTACGTGAGCTTGCAGTTCTGCTCGCCGCGGCCCGAGTCCATGGCCATCTACAAGTCCATGGACTACGGGCGCACGTGGGTGCCCTTCCAGTTCTACTCCACGCAGTGCCGCAAGATGTACAACCGGCCGCACCGCGCGCCCATCACCAAGCAGAACGAGCAGGAGGCCGTGTGCACCGACTCGCACACCGACATGCGCCCGCTCTCCGGCGGCCTCATCGCCTTCAGCACGCTGGACGGGCGGCCCTCGGCGCACGACTTCGACAACTCGCCGGTGCTCCAGGACTGGGTCACGGCCACCGACATCCGCGTGGCCTTCAGCCGCCTGCACACGTTCGGCGACGAGAACGAGGACGACTCGGAGCTGGCGCGCGACTCGTACTTCTACGCCGTGTCCGACCTGCAGGTGGGCGGCCGCTGCAAGTGCAACGGCCACGCGGCCCGCTGCGTGCGCGACCGCGACGACAGCCTGGTGTGCGACTGCAGGCACAACACGGCCGGCCCGGAATGCGACCGCTGCAAGCCGTTCCACTACGACCGGCCCTGGCAGCGCGCCACGGCCCGCGAGGCCAACGAGTGCGTGGGTGAGTGGGGCGCCGCGGGGACGCGGGCGGGCGGGCGGGCGGGCTCCCGAGGACCGCCTGCCCCGTGGACGCCGCGCGGGCCGTGGGAGGCGCGTGCCGGGAAGTCCTGGGCCCGGGAGGGCTGAGAGCGGGCTCACGGGCGCGCGTGGCGCTGGCCGGGGACTCTCGGATTTGCGCCCGGCGGGCTCTGGAAGCCAGGAAGGCTGAGAAATACTTCGGGGGGAGAGGGTTTTGCAGGAAGCTTGCCGACCGGTCCCCCTAACTCCGGGCTCAAATGCAAAGCATCCACTGTCTTTAACCTCAGTGTGGCGGGACCCTGGGATCCGCCTCCGCTGTACGCCCCCCCCCCTCCCCCTTTCCCAGGGCTGCAGCTGGGCACCCTGTTGGGAACCCCGGCCCTGTTCCCCGGGGGGTTCCGACTCGGCAATCACAGATCCCTTGGGAGATGGCAAAGGGATTTGCAGTTTGGGGCGAGTTATATCACTCCTGCGTGCTCCATTTGCCTTTCATAGTTTGGGGCAAAAAATATTTTTTTGCCCCTTTTGAACAGCGTATTTGTGTTAGCTGGGATTTAAAGATGAGATTTAAATTAATTACTATCCACAGGTTACAAAGGAGAGTTCAGTAATGATTTTAAAATAATTCAGTCCTGGTCCAGAAAAGTGTACCAAAATGTGTGTGTGTGTGTGTGTCTGTGTGTGTGTGTGTGTGTGTTGTTAGTGTCACAATTAGGTGAAATGAAACAGATTTGAATTAACCAAGGATCCAGCTTCTCTCTTTGTAATGGGGTTTTAAGTCCTGAAAGAAATCTGACAAGGCTTGCACTGGTGAACACTGTTGGGTCAGAAATGAGGCTAAAAAGAGAGAGAGAGAGATCCGTTCTATTTCTGAATTGTACAGCTTTGCTGCAGTAGAAAGTCAGTTTCTCCCCAGCAAAAAAAAAAAAAAAAAAAAAAAAAAGAAAGAAAAAAAGGGAGGGGGGAGGAGGAGAGGAATGCCAGAGGATTCTAGTATGAGATGTAAATTTCCAATTTCCACCTTCTATTTTAATGAAAATTATTTCGCCCCTCAACATGCCATGGGGTGTGCATCTTTTGTGAACCTATAGTTACGCGCCCTCCCCCACCCGCACCCCCCAGCTGCCACTGTGTGATTCTTCTCCCACTGTGGCACATTGCTAAGTTTGCTCGTCCCCACAGACACACGTTTCGGAGTCTGGTTCTGATTAATTGTCATGTTGTTGTCGACTAGTTTGTGCCTCATGACTTGTGGATGCAGATTTTTGAGCAAGCCGGCGCAAAACAGGTCTCAGAGAGCCGGGTGGGCACCGAGGCCCAGTCGGGCGCCCTGGTCTGCAAAGGGTCTTGCCTCCTGTTGCACAGGCTCGGCCTCCATTTTTGCACTGCGTCCCACTTTTGCAGACCCGATTGTTCATGCCCCTCGTTTAAGGGACTTGGGACTGGTTGCCAGATTGAAGAGAGTGCTCAGGCAGGATTCCACAGCCAGCTAGTAGTTTACACCCTGACTTAGTGGTCTTTGAGAATAAAATTCCTTTGATCTGCTCAGTTCCTTCAGAAATGTTGGTTTTTCCCATCCCTTCTCTTTCCCCCTCCCTCTTTTCTTTTCTTCCTTTTGTGCGTAAAAACCCTTTATTGACATTTAAAGGGCCTCCCACGGTTTTGCTATCAGTTTGAGTTCCTGCGTGCAAAGGAAAGGCACCTTCCAGTTGTCGGTGGGCAGGGTGGAAATTGGACAAAAGCAGCTCGCTACACTGAGGCCAGTAAACTGGGTCTTGTGGTAACATTGTACTGGCCTGAAGATTCCCCTTAGCCCGTGGTGTTCACAGTCATCACCTACCCCCAGCTCTGCCAGTGGCTTCGGATGTGGAGACACAAACCGCATTTGTTGTTAACAATGGTCATGCTTTTGGAATAGTCTCTGTAGTTTAGGATTTCGTCTTTTGACCAGAGCCTTGACTATATGCACAAATTGGATTGACTGCTTTTTTTTTTTTTTTTCCTTTAAGCCAAATTGAGCAATCAACATATGAACTAATGTAATTAGTAAGTGTTTTTGTTCAAAAAGTTTAATTAGGCCTGGTAAGGACATCATCTGCATGACAAACAATCAGCTGACAATATTTTCTGGTTTTTAACTGAGGTTATTTTAATTCTCAGTAGTTAAAGTATCTTTAAATCTCGCCGATTATTCAGTCACCTCATAAAAGCAAAGCCAATTCAACGAAGTTCAAGTTATTTATAGTTTCCTTTTTGAATAGATGTTCTGATATCTTGTAGTTATAGCCCCGGGAGTGTCAGGTTGAAGTTCCCATAAAGTCTTAATTGAAATCTTGGTGATTTTTCCATCATTCCACAGAAGAGAAAGCCAGGAAAGACAATTTAGAAGTGATTTACAATTAGAGGTCGAGCTTTTTATGAAAAGGCCCTATAGTGGAGATATGTGAATGAATTAGTATTTGACAGGTGTTCTGAGACACTACAGGGCACTGTGCTAGGGAAAAAAAAAAAAAAAGCATTAATAAATCCTTCAAACACTAACTTTTGTACTATCAGCGGCTCAGATTTTTTTCCCCAACCTAATCCCATCTTGTGAATTTCACACTGTTGACATATCAAGTCAAGGTACCCCGATTATTTACAACGAAGCCAAAGTAAAGAAGGTTGTTTTTTAATTTCAAAAATCAGTATTGATAAAAAAAAAAATGAAGCATCACTGTGTTATTCTGTGTTTGCCTTTATGAAATAATGAGACAGTGATTTATAATAGACTAAAATGGCATCCTTCCCTAGGTTAACCCCCCTGCTCCCCGCCCGCCCCCCCACCAAAACCCTAAAACTTAAGAAAAAGACCCATGGATGTTATTATTTGACTACATGGTTCTAGATGGGGCCGCAGTAATTTCTGGTTGCTAAGAAATGTGTATGTCCTGGGGCGCCTGGGTGGCTCAGTCGGTGGAGCGTCTGACTTCGGCTCAGGTCATGATCTCGCGGTCCGTGAGTTCGAGCCCCGCGTCGGGCTCTGTGCTGACTGCTCGGAGCCTGGAGCCTGTTTCAGATTCTGTGTCTCCCTCTCTCTCTGACCTGCCCCCGTTCATGCTCTGTCTCTCTCTGTCTCAAAAATAAATAAACGTTAAAAAAAAAAAAAAGAAAGAAAAAGAAATGCGTATGTCCTATAGATCTCCTTTGGTCAGCTTTCTTTCTGGTGTTTCAAGGTTGAGTTCTCTCCGGAATAAATGTGAACTTTGTAAAGCCCCATTTTATTTTAAATCCAATTTTGGATTTCTTCTGGAGGAAAGAAACCCCTCAAAACAATATGAAAGACAAGACCATGTATAACGTTACAGCCTCGACAGCCCTCAGTGGAATAACTAAATACTCTCTTCCGCCCATATGTATCGGCAGCATTCACATGGTCTTATACACATGTGCATTTACATTCACTGCGTAAAGAAGCATCCATGCATGGTGGGGGTGTGCGTACGTTCAAGGGAAAATGCATGAACAGTTTTAAACCACCTGGGTTGCTAGGCCCTTTTTCCTCCTCCTTTTTTTTTTTTTTTTTCAAAAGAGCATCTGAAGACCATATTGTGTTTCATAAATTATTGACATCAGTTTTAATCAGTGTCCCCCTGACATCGGAGCTGTGTTAGTATTTAGTGCCTGACGAAGCATGCTGTTTAATCTTACTGTGGGAATGTCACTGTGAACCCCTGCCTGGTTTGTGACAGGGTAAGCTTATGAAAACTTGTTTTGCGACTCACTCTATGGCTTTGCGTTGCCCAGCTGAAACCCAAAACCCACACAAAAGAGGTCTCTGCAAGATGAGCACCGTGCTGGGCTAGCCTCCTATGGTCATGGGTACCTGCAACATAATGCTGGTAATTGTTTAAACATGGCTTTGGCTGGCGGCGGGGTGGGGGGGGGGGTCCCTCATGCTGTAAATGGCTCTCGCACTTTGGCCCACCATCATCCCCAGCAGGAGAGGGGTGTTATATTGGAGGTGTTGCTGTGAGAAATCCAATGCCCCACTAAAGACTCTTGCAAAATCAGAAGGCTAAAATTATGTGCCGCTTAGGCTAGAGCCTGGCACAGAGCCGTAGATCAGTGAATGTTTTTACAGTCTTCGTAATTATTATAATTACCGTCATTATGGTGGTTAACGCTTGAGAGCTTATTTTTTTGCCAAGCACTCGTATTAGTCATTTAATCATTGAGGCTGTGCTAATAATAAGCAGGATGATGGCACTTATTTCACAGATGAGAAAACCATGACCTAGAGACACTAAAATGGTTTACCCAAAGCCATGTAGTTCATAGATGGCGGAGCTAGAAACTTTTTGACCTGACGTTTGTCGCATCGGACCCTTTGTGCTGACTCCATATAGGATGGACGGATGGACAGACGGATGGATGGATGCATGGATAGTTAGTTGGGTCGGTGGTTGGGTGGGGGGCCATTATGTATCCACATACAGGAGAGAAGACGGAACGACCTGTTGCTTCTGGAAGTGGAGATGGTTCCGTGGCTATGTTGATTATGTCGTGCTGTATTAATTGTGCTCATACATATTTAAATGAAGTTGCATGTAAGAAATTGTCCTTCATTTTAGCCATCAGGACGAATGGGAGCTGGCTGTTAGGAATATAAGGGAAGAGACTTTAGATGCTTTCTGGTGGGTCTTGACATCCATAAGCGTTGGTGATGGCCAAGCGTTTTCTTGATTTCCAGGGCCCGCGAGCTCTCTCGGAGGTGGTGGAACAGAGCTCGTGATCAGAAAATCCTCTTTAATAAGGCCTCTTCCTTTTCCCTAGTGCTCATTATCTCCCTTGCTTCTCTGGAACATATGGAAAAAAACCAAGGAAGGGGCCAAGGAGTGTTGTTGGAGAGGGGAGTTTACTGGCGCATCCTGGCCACAAGCATGGTGCGGGTGGGTGCAGCTCACGTATGTTGGTAACGCAGGGCCGACATTTATGTCGGTGGGCCCCACGGCAGCTGGAGGGAGGGTCTCCACTGGGCTTCTCCTGAGTACCTGGTGGGCAAGGAGGCTGCTCCCTCCTCTACTGAGAGACGGGAGACAGACTTGTGTCTGGGTGAACCTTCGAGGGTGGGTCTGTGCATTTCCAGGCTTTGCCAAGAGGCCTTTTTGGCCCTGCCCAGACTCCTCTCTGACCTCCTCCTCCCGTAGAAAAATGAGATCCTCGGAAAAGTATTTGAGACTTTATGTCCAGAGTAAATATTGGAAAGGCAGTGGGTTGAAATTCAGATGTTCCCTGGAAGGAATCCCCCATTTTCTGCTCACAGCTGGTATCGATATTTCCTTCTTGAAATGAGTTGTGCTTTTCATTAAGTAAATTTTTTGTCTTGGGATTAAACCAACATTGTATTCTTAATAGACTTTTATGTTTACACTTCAGATGTCCACTGGGTTGTTCTTCGTGTTATCTCGATGGCTTCTATAGTGTCTGCTATGCACATTGGCCTCACCAAAATAAATGGCTCTCTAGGGAACTGGATTATAAAACAGCCTTATCTGTCGATGCACCAGTAAGGAGATTTTGTGAGTCAGTAGGTTTTTTGGTTTTTTTTTTTCTTCCTTTCAGAAGTGATAATCATACCTTGGGTTTCTGCAATGCCTTTCATTAGAGGGAGACTGCAGGTCTCAGAGGGCTTTTGAAACGCTCAGGATTTAAGCCTAATACTTACAGAGTGGCCCACAGTATTTTGCCTGTCGTCTGGAAAGACACAGTGCCCTTGTGGTCTCTGCAGCCTTGGAAGATGGGGCATCGATCGGTTTGGGCGGCCGAGGGGAATGGCAGAGGTTCCGGTGGCGGTCCAAGGGGACCGTCAGGTTGCACCCTGGAGGACAGACCATAGATCCCTACTGAGTGCCAGGCATCGTACCAGATGCTTCCTGTGTGCCTTGTTTTGATGAAATCGGATTACCGCGTGGAATGGGAGCTTTTCAGAGACGGACGTCCCCGCCACCAAAGGGCAGTGTTTCACAGACACAACGAAGTGTGGAGCGGTCTGCAGGGCACATGGTGGCTTATTCAGTGAGGCCGTTGCATGCGCGGAGAGCAAGGGGGAGTATCGATCATGCTCGTTTCAAAGGCTGGTCACATGGGGGCGCCTGGGTGGCTCAGTCATGATCTCGTGGTTCGTGAGTTCGAGCCCCGCGTCGGGCTCTGTGCTGACAGCTTAGAGCCTGGGGTCTGCTTCGGATTCTGTGTGTGTTTCTCTCTCTGCCCCTTACCCACTCATGCTCTGTCTCCCTCTCTCTCTCTCTCTCTCTCTCTCTTTCTCTCAAAAATAAATTTAAAAAACCCCTTAATAATAACACTAATAATAAGGCTGATCACCTAAGAACCGCATCCTGTTGTAACCAGCTCCGAGGGGCGGTTTTTCTGAACGACACCTGAAATGTCTGAGCTGCCCTGAGACAGTCCTCCAGACACAGTCTATCTCTTCGCCTCCACACTGTCTGTCGTCCTGAGGCTTGACCTGTGTCGCACAGCATAGTGGGTTCAGTATCGCATCGTTGTATTCTTGTTCCAAAAACGCATTCCTATTGGAAACTCAGAATTGGCTTTTAATTGGCCTTCGAAATGTTGTATAACGTGTGTCAATCCCCCCCTCCTCACCTCCCCCCTCTCCCCGCCTCCCCCCAGTTCTTTTGTGCGGGTTCTGCGCTCTGACAGAGAGAAGAAGGGGCTGTGGTCATGGGATGGATGAAATGTGGGATGCCTCTCACCTGGGACTTTCTCTTCCGAGGCTTCAGTGACTGCCCCAGAAGTGGGCTCTGCCTTTGCCCGTGTTCGAGGCATTCCCTGGAGGTCCCCAGGTCTTCTGCCGTTGGGACTGGTGTATTAGCTGTCGTTAGGGTGAAACGAATTCGTGTTACAGTGCGTTTACGCGAGTAGAGGAGATCCAGAAGACCCATATATCTGTAGGTGTGGCGGACGTCCAGGCTGATCCGGGGGGGGGGGGGGGGGTGGCTTTTCAGAGGGCGAAGTAAATTTCTTGCGTGGAAACCCTGAAAGGTAGAAAGCGACACCCTAGTGCGCTACAGCCACTGATAACCAAGGAATCTTCCCGGCCTCAGCCCGGAAGAAGGTGCTGGAAAGTCTGCCTCTTGTGGAGGATTTAGGACTGGCCTGGGTAATGCATGGGAGATATCAGCCCCCTGTGCAGGTAGTCCGAGCTTCAGTGTGGAGCCCATTTGTGCCCTCTTCCGGCTGATGCTATTGATAGATTTTTAGATTTTTTCCTCCCTGGGTGTTTTTCTGCTTACAGATGAGAGAGAGTATTGGTTGTCACGAGCAGTTGTCTGTTCCACGTTCCAAAAGTTCCACGCCTGAGTTCAACAATCTGTAGGGCCATAGGGACCTTTAAATGGGCTGGGTTTGAATAACTGAGTCTTACTTAGGTAACCGGGAAGTGAGAATAGATCTCTCGTAGTTTCCCAGAGCACCTGTGTGTTGCCCTGTGTTCGATACTTGGTGGAGCATCTCAAGTAGATGGACCCCCTCGGCCCGTCTGATTATCACTGGCCAGGGCTTCTGATTTGATCTGTTTCCTGCTTGGAGTGGCCGGGGTGAGGACTCAGCAAAAGCCCTCCTCCCGTTCTGACACCAGGGCAGACATTGCTCATCGATCACAGCACTCTTTTCCTTTAAGGCCAGAAATGGTCATCGGGTATTGGAGTCCTTTATGTTATAACACGCGAGGCAGCTGGTCTTACTTAGGATTAGCCTAGGAGATGAAAACTGTATGACATCTTTGGCCCCAGAAGACCTTCCCCAGCTCCCCGGGCCGGCAGACAAAGAAGTCCCTTGGGAGTGGACGTTTCTAGAGCCGTCAGGGGGCTCTGTTGGGTCTGGGATGTAAAGACATGTGAAGTGGGTGCCCTCCCTGCAGGTGGGATGTACTCTCATTGAGGGGGGGGGGAGGCTGTGCATGAGAAGGGCGAATTCTTGTACACCTGTACTTTAAACCGTGAACACGGTTCAAGGGGAGGAATTTGGGCCAACGCCGCGGATCGGGGGAGGCTCTGAGGCTCTGCAGAGGAAGCAGGGTCTGGATTTGGCTCCTGTCACATGGCAGGACTGGGTCACAGTCCACTGCGACACATTTTCCGCGTGCATTTTTGCTCTGTTGCTGTGTTTTCTGTTCTCGCCAAGAGCGTGGGAGACCAGGTTCTCTGAAAAGAGTGTCCTCCCACAGTGTCTGCCCCTCCCAGGCAGGTTCCCCTGGACTGGACAGGGACAACTCCAGAGGTATCCTGACGGGGCTCAGGGCTCCGGTGCGGTGAGGCTTCCCGGGTTGGGGGGGGGCCCTTCCCACCTGAGAAGCGGGGCCCTCGCCCCCGCCCCCCAAGACACATCTGTGTGGCATTGAGAGACTCTGCCCGGGGCCACTTCCCCCGGTGCTCTGCTTACGCTCCGGCCGGCGTAGAAAGTGCCAGACAATAACGGCTCCAACCCCAGCATGAAAAAGGAAACACATTGTGTTTACAGATACAGGATTTGGCATCAGAAACTTGAAAGTACCTTTGAGTTGGACGCCCCAGGGCAGGGCTGTTGGACACCCTGCCCCGAGTCCCGCGGCCAGCTTGCTTCCTCTGCCCAAAGTCAGCCCTCAGAGGTGGACAGGGTGCTCCCAGCCAACTCTTCCTTCCCAGACCCGGCCCTGTCTCCCTTCCTGGCTCAGACCATGCGAGAACTCGGGGAGAGAGAGTGCCCGGCCGAGAAGGGCGCAAAGCACTGCTCGCTCCAGCCCTTCTGAAGCCGTGTTCCCGGGCCGATGGGCCATCACGATAGCGAGAAATGCTAGGGAAGAATGAGACGGGGCATTTCTCTGTGTTTCTCAGCCCTGTTTACTGTTAGAACCAGGGTGGGAGGGCTGGTGGTTTTTCTTAAGTCCAGGATGCCCGCAGAAGGATATGAGCCACATGTAAGTGACAGGCACGTGCTATTTTCCTGCTCCGTAGGAATGAAGATCGGAGAGCACGGCTTTCTGTCTAAGAATATACGGACTATCAGGGGGCGCCTGGGTGGCTCAGTTGGTCAAGCGTCCGACTCTTGGTCTCAGCTCAGGTCATGATCTCACGGTTCGCAGAGTTCGAGCCCCGCGTCGGGTTCTGTGCTGACAGCTCGGAGCCTGGAGCTGCTTCGGATTCTGTGTCTCCCTCTCTCTCTGCCCCTCCCCCTTAATAAATAAACATGAAAAAAATATATATGGACTGTCAAGATGTATGCGTTAGGGGTAATGGTTGAAAGAACCCACGTCCAGCCTCACACTGCTTGGGGCTTTTGGGTACGTCGCTGAAGCTCTCTGTGCCTTCCATATCCTTGGCGTCCTGGGGGCCCGTGCAAGACCCCCGTGGTAGATGGGGGGCTGGGGAAAGAGAGGAGCCTCTGCATAGGAAGGAGACCCAGAGACAGAGTGCTCGTCCTAGACTTCGGGCTTTTATCACCACACACACGTCCGTCAGCCTCCCTACTGCTGCACTCTCTTCTAAACACCGTACGGACATTACCTCATTTGCCCCCCACAGCAGACTATGACGTGGGTTATGTTATTATTACTCTTCGGGAACTTCCTCTCTCGTCTTTGCCACGCGCACATGCGAATGCGTTTCTGTTGGGCGTGTGTCCAGAGGCAGCATCCCTGGACCCTGGGGGAGGTGTCAGCTCAGCCCCAGGACAAGGTGGTTAGACACCGGCCCAACATTTTGCAGAAGGCGGCCGTACAGATTCACATTTGTGCATAACGTTACAGGTGAGGAAACAGAGGCACCTGGCAGACACAGAGCTTGCCCAGGGTCACGCACGGAGCAGGCGGTGGGGTTGGAATTAGGATCCAGGCGGGGTGGGCCCCAGAGTCTTGCTTTTCACCGCTGTGTCTGGCTGCCTCTCGTCTTTCACCCGCATATATCCAGATCTAAAACCGATGATACTGGGGGCGGGGGGGGGGGGCAAAGGTGCCCTTGGCTTCTCTAGACCTCAGTTTCCTCTTCTGTAAAGTGAGGGGTTGGGGCACGAAGACCGTCTTCAGTTCTGATAGTCTGTGTTCCTGCAGAATGCACCTCCTTCCTGGTCTGTATTACCCACCCCCTCTCTATTCCATTGGTGGGGGGGTGGTCCCTCCAAAGACTGGTCGGGCTCTGAGAGCGAAGGACCTCACTCGGGCCCGCCCCTCAAGACCACCAGGGATTTCTCCTCCTCTGTTCCACTTGGGGAGGGGAAGACGTGGGATGTGTTCCTTCTTGGCCCTCCTGCGTGTCAGCTGGCTGGGCTCCTCTCTTCAGATCGCGCGTGTGCAGCTGGATGGATGTTGACAGAATCAACTCACCTGTGTAACTAGCTCAGCCATCAAGAAATAAAATATTTCCAGAAGGCCTCCGTATGTCCTTCAAATCACCCACCCCACCGTATGCCGCCATCTTGGCTTCTAGCACCCTCGATTTGGTTTTGACCGCTCTTGAACTCCATATAAATGAAATCATCCCATATGTTCCCTTCAGGTACCTGCCTTTTGCTCAGCGTTATTTCCTTGTAAGTAGTCTGAAACATAACGTAAGCCTGGAGTCCTTTTTTGTTTGATGGGATGAGCTCAGCTTCTTGGGGGGACCGATCATCCTGTTTGCTTCGTCTCCTGACCTTTGCTCATGCAAATGATTTCCTCGTGTGTTTTGTAATGTCTGACTGTGAGCTTATCTTTTTGGGAAATTTTGTGGAAATCCCACCGGTCTTAGTTCTGGAGTATCCCTACTGAGTGATTTTACCAGACATCTTAGAGTTTATCATGGGCCCGGGACTGATTTTTCCATTAAGTGAGGAGTATGCATTTTCCTCCAGTCCCTTCCAGGCCTGGATCACTGCTAGTCTTCTAATTGGTCTCCCTCTCCTGTCTACTCTGTCCTCCAGGCCCCTGAACTATTCTTACTGGTAGTTTCTGCTGCCCAACACCCAAATGGATGGCTTCCTCAGTCCCTTGATCTGTTGTCATTGCTCAGTGAAGCCTGCCTTGACTATCCTTCTTAGTAATATTCTAAATCAGGGGAACCTAGATGGCTCAATCTGTTGGGTGTCCAACTTTGGCTCAGGTCTTCACCTTGCCCTTCGTGGGTTCGAGCCCTGCATTGGGCTCTCTGCTCTCAGCTCAGAGCAGGGAGCCTGCTTCACATTCTGTGTATCCTTCTCTCTCTGCCCCTCCCCTGTTTGTGCATGCTCTCTCTCTCTCTCAAATAAGTAAACTATAAAAAATAAATAATATCCTAAAACACTTCATCACCCATCTGTGTTTGTCTCCTTCGCGCGCGCGTGCACGCACACGCTCCTGATCATACCTTGATCGCATCATTACCTTCCTCTGTTTTCTCCTCTTCCCCCCATAACACTTAACCTACCTGCTAACATGCTACTTGATTTACTCCTTTATTATGTTTATGAACTGTCTTTCCATTCTCCCACTTGTTCCGTTGTAACACTTGTTAGAAGGTAAGATTATGGGGGCGCCTGGGTGGCTCAGTCGGTTAAGCGTCCAGCCCTGGCTCAGGTCGTGATCTCGTGGTTCGTGAGTTTGAACCCCGCGTAGGGCTCTGTGCTGACAGCTCAGAGCCTGGAGCCTGCTTCAGATTCTGTGTCTCCTTCTCTCTCTGCCACTTCCCCACTGGCATTCTCTCTCTCTCTCAAAAATAAATAATAAAAACATTAAAAAATTAAAAAAAAAAAAAAAAAAGGAAAGCAAGATTATGCAAGGGCAGGAGTCCTGTCTGAGTTGTTCACAAGAGGCCTGGCCTATAGTAGGTACTCACTAAAGTATTTGTTAGAGGAAAGAATTCAGGGTCTCATTTCTAACTCCTTCCTGGCCTTGTAAGACCCAAGGTCTCATTTCCTTTTTGTGTATGGGTCTTAAAACCCGAGTCCAAAGCCACGAAGGCCTGTTCCCAGGTCAAATGACCAGGCTTTCTTTCCTTTGATCTCTTCTCCTTCTCTTCCAGTTCCACTCACACACATCCCTTGGTCACCACAGTCTCAATGTTTCTCCTAATACTTTGGCTTTCAGATTCTTATTTCCTCCAGCACCTGGGGATTTCCTTTTATTTCTTGTGAGATCTGCTGTGGATTAAATATTTTTTAAAAGTACATTTCATCTAGTATTTCTAGATGTTAGCAGCGGTAGGGGTTCTGCATGAGCTCAGTCCCCCTTGTTGCCAGAACTCGAAGTCATATATTTTAATCTTTCATCCATCTGGAATTAATTGTGACATATGGTGTGAGGTAAGGATCTCTATATTTTTTTTCATCAAATATGTAGCCAGTTATTCAGTGACAATTGTTGGAAAAAAATCATTCTTTCTCAGTGATTTGAGATGCCATATTTATTAAATGCTTAAGTATTCTATACACTTGGATCGGTTTTCTGGATTTTCCATTTTGTTTCACTGATCTGTTTTCCTGCCACTTCCTATCTGTTTGGATAGTGCATTTTGGTGCCTGGTGGCTTCAGTATTTACTGACTTATTCTTTTCACATTGGTTCTTTTTCATTTATTCTCATTGCTGTTCTTACGTATGTATGCACACGTGGGCTTTAGTTGAGTTTGTCAAACTTTGGTACGCATGCCATTGATAATTTGATGACACTGTTCTTTTTTTTTCAACGTTTATTTATTTTTGGGACAGAGAGAGACAGAGCATGAACAGGGGAGGGGCAGAGAGAGAGGGAGACACAGAATCGGAAACAGGCTCCAGGCTCTGAGCCATCAGCCCAGAGCCCGACGCGGGGCTCGAACTCACGGACCGCAAGATCGTGACCTGGCTGAAGTCGGACGCTTAACCGACTGCGCCACCCAGGCGCCCCATTGATGACACTGTTCTTAAACTGAACTTGGTGACAACGGATAGCTTTACACTTTTTAAATTGTAACTGTATCAACTCGACTGTTGTGCTTAATAGATTAGATTATTGAAATGTCTCTATTAGGGTTGTAAGGGTAAGAAATGGGTATGATGTAAATCTGGTTAAAATCACAAATTTTGTTTCCCTTTGTTTCTTCTAGATAAGTTTTTAAAAAGTTTTATTGAGGGGCACCTGGGTGGCTCAGTCGACTGAGCATATGACTTTGGCTCAGGTCATGATCTCGCGGTCTGTGGGTTCGAGCCCTGCGTCGGGCTCTGTGCTGCCGGCCTCTCAGAGCCTGGAGCCTGCTTCAGATTCTGTGTTTACCTCTCTCTCTGCCCCTCCCCTGCTCAGTCTCTGTCTCTGTCTCTGTTTCTGTCTCTCTCTCTCCCAAAAATAAACATTAAAAAATGTTTGTTTTTTTTTTTTTAATTTTATTTTTGGGACAGAGAGAGACAGAGCATGAACGGGGGAGGGGCAGAGAGAGAGGGAGACACAGAATCGGAAACAGGCTCCAGGCTCCGAGCCATCAGCCCAGAGCCTGACGCGGGGCTCGAACTCACGGACCGCGAGATCGTGACCTGGCTGAAGTCAGACGCTTAACCGACTGCGCCACCCAGGCGCCCCTAAAAAATGTTTTTTTTTAAATAAAAAACATTATATTGAGTTATAATTGAAATCAATAAACTGCACAAATTTGAAGAGTGTACTTTGGTTAAGTTTGACACGTGTGTGTACCTATGAAAGCATCACCACGATCAAGGTATAGGACATATCCATCAGCCTCAAATGTTTCCTAATGCTACTTGGTAATTCCTCCCACACTTCCTGCCCCTTTCCACCAGAGCAGTTTCTGTCATTTTATATTAGTTTGCCTTTCTAGAGTTTTATATAAGTGGAGTCATGTGGTATGTCTTCTTCCTTGTCTGGTTTCTTTTAGTCTGCATGATTATTTGGAGATTCATTCATGATGCTATGAGCATCGAGGTTCACTGCTTTTTGTCACTGGTAGTATTCTGTTGTGTGGACACACCCCGACTTGGCCATGCACCTGTGGATGGACATTGGAGTCATGTCCTATTTCTGGCTATTACAGATAAAGCAGGTATGAACATTCCGGGGCATGTTTTTGCAGGCAGAGACACTTTCATCTCTCTTGGGAGTGGAGTTGACTGTATAATACGGTAGGGGTATATTTAAGTTTCTAAGTAGCTGCCAAACTGGTTTCCAGAATGGTTGTACTGCCACTTTCCATTTATACCAGCAGTGTATGAGCGTTCCAGTTTCTCCAATTTCGTTCCTCACCAGCGTTTGATATCGTCAGTCTTTTCAGTATACACGGTGATATGGTCAGACTTCTAGTTTTAGGCATTCTAAGAGGTATATGGTAGATACGTTTATAATTTTAAACCTTAGCCTCTCATTTAAAACATTTCTTTTTAATTTTAAGGAGAGAGATAGAGAAAGAGAGAGAGGGGGAGAGAGAATCCCAAGCAGGTTCTACCCTCAGTACAGAGCTTGATGTGGGGCTCGATCCCACAACCCTGGGAACATGACCTGAGTAGAAATCAAGAGTTGGATGGTCAACCGACTGATCCATGAAGTCACTGCTAGCCTCACACTTCTTAAAAGAAAGTTGATTTCCATATGTTTATAATTCTGATTACTATTAGGACAAAGATTTTTTCCTTCTCCTTTCATTTCCTAACTGGATATTGCTGACATATAGAAAGGTTGATGATTTTTATATAAGTATTTTGCAACCTGTAGGTCTTTAAATTAATAGTGTTTCAGTTAATTCTCTGTTCTTGGATTTTTTCATATTCAACTATAATCCTCAAATCATGACTGTTTTAGTTTTTTTTTCCCCTAATACTTGTACTTTTATTTTTCTTGTCTTATGGCGTTGGATAGAATTCAAAATAACGGTTTATAGGAATGCTGGCATATACCCGTGTGTTGATTCTGACCCGAGTAAGAATGTTTCTAGAGTTTTATCACTGGGTATGTTTTTGTTACTAGTTTTAATATAGATTTTTTTTATTGTGCTTAAAGAAATTATTTCTGTTCCTGATTTACTGGGAAGTTTGCTCCTTTTTGTTGTTGTTGTTTTAAATTAAGAATATGTGGAATATTGGGGCATCTGGGTGGCTCAGTCAGTTGAGTGTTAGACTTCAACTCAGGTCATGATCTTGTGGTTTGTGGGTTTGGGCCCCGCATTGGGCTCTCTGCTGTCAACTCGGAGTCTGCTTTGAATCCTCGGTCCCCTTCTTTCTCCACCCCCACCCCCCCACTCGTTCTCTCTGTCTTTCAAAATAAATAAATTAATTAAATAAGAAGAATATGTGGAATATTAATCCTTTGGATATTAATCAAAATGATCATATACTTTTGCTTTGACTATTAATGTAATGAATTTCATTACTTGCATTCCTAAATTTTTAAAAATAGTTTTATTGAGATATAATTCATATACCATACAATTCACCCATTTAAAGTATACAATTCAATGTTTTTTTTTTTTAATTTTTTTTTTCAACGTTTATCTATTTTTGGGACAGAGAGAGACAGAACATGAACGGGGGAGGGGCAGAGAGAGAGGGAGACACAGAATCGGAAACAGGCTCCAGGCTCTGAGCCATCAGCCCAGAGCCCGACGCGGGGCTAGAACTCACGGACTGCAAGATCGTGACCTGGCTGAAGTCGGACGCTTAACCGACTGCGCCACCCAGGCGCCCCGTACAATTCAATGTTTTTGAGCATGTTTATGGAGTGGTGCAACCATCATTAAAGGTAATTCCAGAACATTCTTTCTCTCAACAAGAGAATCTTGTACCCACTGACCGTCGTTCTCCATTCCCTCCTAACCCACTTAACCCACAACCACCCCAACCCTAGGCAGCCAGTAATCCACTTTCAATCCCTACAGATTTGCCTGTTCTGGACATTTCACACAGAGAGAATCATACCATATGTGGCCCTTCTGACTACTTTCATTTAGCGTAATGTTTTCCTGCTTCTTCCATGTTGTAGCGTGTCAGTACGTCATCCCTTTGTATGGCTGAAGAGTACTCCATTGTATACATATGCCACATTTTATTGACGTGTTCATCGGTTGGCGAACATTTGGGTTGTTTCCACTTTTTGGTTGTTAGGAATGATGCCGCTATGAGAACTGATGTTCAGGTGGATATGTGTATGTGGATATGTGTTCCTGTTTCTCATGGCTTATACCTAAGAGGGACTTGCTGGGTCACATGGTAACTCTTTGTTTAACTTTTTGGAGCACTGCCAGACCATTTTCCAAAGCAGCTGCGCCATTTTACATTCCCACACGCAACAGATGAAGGTTTCGTTTTCTCCACGTTCTTCTTCTTTTGCTTTTTAAAACATTTTATTTGAGAGAGAGAGAGAGAGAGAGAGATAGAGAGAGAGAGAGAATCTTAGGCAGGCTCCATGCTCGGCATGGAGACTGATGTGGGGTTCGATCCCATGACCCAGGGACCATGACCTGAGCTTAATCAAGAGTCTGACGCTCAACTGACTGAGCCACCCAGACACCCCTTCACCATGTTCTTCTTGTGAATACTTACTCTCTTTCTGATTATAACCATTCCGGTGGGTAGGAAGTGGTATCTCATTGTGGTTTCATGATTTTCTAAATTTGAACTGTTCTAGCATTTTGGAAGACGTTTATTTGGTGACAGGTTGTTCTTTGATAATATTTTATTTTTGGTTTTTTTAGATCTCTTCAAAAGTGAGATTTGCCTGAACTTTTTTTCTCTTTATATTGCCTTTTGTATCAGGGCGATTCTAACTTTACATTCTGAAGTGAGAAGTTTCCAGACTTTTCTGTGCTCTGGAATAATTTAAGTAGCATGAGAAATAGCTGTCCCTTGACGATTTGCCCGAATTAGCCCATCTGGGCCCTGTGCCATTGTGGAAGTACTTATTCGATAACCATTTCAATCTCTTCCGTGCTTATATGTTTATTCAGGAATTTTTCATCTGCTTTTTGAGTCAAATCTGGTAATTTGTTTTCCAAGAAAATTATCACTTACCCAGATTAAAAAAAAAAAGTGTTTTTTTTTTTTAATGTTTATTTTTGAGAGAGACAGAGCACGAGTGGGGGAGGAGCAGAGACCGAGGAAGACACAGAATCGGAAGCGGGCTCCAGGCTCTGAGCTGTCAGCACAAGGCCCGACGCAGGGCTCGAACTCACAGACTATGACATCCTGACATCATGACCTGAGCCGCAGTCGGACGCCCAACTGACTGAGCCACCCAGGCACCCCTCACTTACCCAGATTTTTACCATAGTTGTAAATACAGCAATCACTAAAACTATTTTTGAAAATTTCCATATGTGTCTATATCACCTTTCTGATTTCTGATACTGCATATTTATTCTCACTCTCTTCTTGCCTAGGTTTATTGTTTTCTTGATATTTTTTTTTTAAATTTTTTTTTTCAACGTTTATTTATTTTTGGGACAGAGAGAGACAGAGCATGAACGGGGGAGGGGCAGAGAGAGAGGGAGACACAGAACCGGAAACAGGCTCCAGGCTCTGAGCCATCAGCCCAGAGCCCGACGCAGGGCTCGAACTCCCGGACCGCGAGATCGTGACCTGGCTGAAGTCGGACGCTTAACCGACTGCGCCACCCAGGCGCCCCATGTTTTCTTGATATTTTTGAGAGTGACGGTGGTAACACCTAACAATGTCTATTAAATGCTCTCTGTGTGCCAGGCCCCGTGCTGAGTACTGTGTGTGCACTCGGTTTTAAAATCTTGGGGTGCCTGGGCAGCTCAGTCGGTTGAGCATCTGACTCTTGGTTTCCTTTCAGCTCAGGTCATGATGTCACAGTTCGTGAGTTTGAGTCCCGTGTCAGGCTCTGTGCTGACAGCTTGGAGCCTCCTTGGGATTCTGTCTCTCTCCCTCTCTGCCACTCCCCTGCACTCTCTCTCTCTCTGTCTGTCTCCCCAAATAAATAGACTTAAAAAAATAAATAAACCTTAAAAAAAAAAAAAGACCTTGAACTTGCCTGATGTCACACGGTGACAAAGCCCAGGGTGTTAGGCCAACAGGACCCACCTGCTCTCAGAAGCAGGGCTCTTAACTTACTGCTTGGTGCTGTCACTTGGCTTTGAATGTTGTATATTGTTTCCAATTTTCTTTTTTTTAATGTTTATTTATTTTGAGAGAGAGAGAGCGAGGGAGGGGCAGAGAGAGTGGGAGAGAGAGAAACAGAGAGAGAGAGGGGGGTGAAGAGAGAGAATCCCAAGCAGGTTCTGAGATGTCGGTGCAGAGCCCGATGCAGGGCTCGAACCCACAAACCATGAGATCATGACCTGAGCTGAAACCAAGAGTCAGACGCTTAACCCACTGAGCCGCCCAGGTGCCCTTATTTCCAATTTTCTAATTTCCGTTTCATTTCTATTCATTTCTTGTTTTTGCAGCCCTCGAGATATTTTTCGTTAAATGCTCAGTTCAGCTAATATCGCAGTTTTCTGATTCCTGCTTGACAGCGAAACCATCCGAGGCCGTGACTTTTGTCTCCAGCGTGGTTCTCAGTACCCGCCCTTCGTTTCCATTCAGTCTGATCCTGCCACTGTCACTGCTTTGACAATGACAATGTGTCATTGTGACTTTCACCTTCTTTCTGCTCCTGGAGTTATTTATGAATTGGATTTTCATTTCCAGGCAAGTGGGTCCTTAAAATATAGGATTTGTTATTAATGGCCAACTTTATTGCAGCCTGTATAGTTATTAATAATCTCATGTGTCTGTGTGTGTGTGTGTGTGTGTGTGTGTGTGTGTGTGTGTGTAAGATCAGTTCTGGTGATATTCCATAGGAACTGAAGGAGAACTCTGTGTTAGGGCAGACTTCAACATATTAGTTAAATTGATCTCTACTGATTTTTCTTTTTCTCCAGATACTCTGTATGTTTGTTTTTATGTTCGCCTATGGGGAGCAAAAACACAATCTTAGTGGGAGACGCTAACATTATCCATCGCTCTCAGTATTTAACCAATTAGGAGGCAGAGTCGTCCAACCTTTTAAAAAACTGGGGACGTGCAAAGGCGTATGTGGCACATGAACTCCAAGTAAAAGCGGGGGTGTCACGGGGTCGTATCTGAAAGGTCAAGTTCCGAGCAGAATGCTGTGCCCAGGGCAAAGCTGGTTCTTGTATACTGATACCAGGAAAAACGCACGCACCGTACCGTGAACTTCAGTGGGTGTCACCTGGGCCTTGGGCTCCTCCTTAGCGGAAACAGGGAGTTGGCAGATGGTTCCTCAGTCTCTTCTAGTGCTCCCGTTCCATGATGGTGGTTTTGGGGTTCCCCACTAAGTGGTGCCAGGGAGGGAATGACCCTAGAATGAGGAGAGGAAGCAGCACAAAAAACGGGCTGATTCCTGGTCAAAGTGAGAGCGGTTTGAGCTGACAGCTGGGCTGAGTTTATTACTTGGGCTCATTCCTATCCTTACATGAGCATCATTGCCTTTTGTCCGGGCAAAGGAGGTTTGTTGAAACACAAGTCTGTCTACACGGACAAGATGGTGAGGCCGCAAGAACTCACTGACATGAGGCGCCGCCTCCCGTAATGACGTATGACCCCGAAGGCTTAGTTTGGTTCTGGAATATGCCCCCTGCCCCACCCCCAGGAGCCCTGAGCTCCCCGAAACAGTGTTCTGTAGGCGGCTTCCTGTGGGAACGGGCAGGAGAGCCAGCACATGCCTGCCTCTGTTTCTCCTCCTTTTCCTGCCAAGGGGTGATTGATTCATGGGAGGAAGAGGGGGATGCTGAAGACAGGCATGTATTTCATAGAATACACCAGAACCATAAGCGAGGCTTAAAATTAACGAGCTAAGTATCCAATTTAAGAAATTGGAGGAAAAAATTAACAGAATAAGCCAGGAAAAAAGGGGTGGGTGGGTGGGGGGGGGGAGAGATCAAAATAAGATCGGGAGTCAATGAACTAGAACCCAACAGAGATGATCAGCCAGAGCCAAAAGTTGGTTATTTGGAAAGATGAATAAACAAATATCTGGAAAGACTGGTCAAGAGAAAAAGAAGGCACGAAGAAAAACATGAGGAATGAAAAAAAAAGGCATAACTAGAGATCTGGCAGAGACAAAGAAAAGGTAATACCATGAATAATTTTATGCTAATAGATTTGAAAGTGTAACCTCCTAGTTTCTCAATCAAACCCTGGAGTGTTTCCCAGACAGCTGCCCATAGATGATGTACATAAAATCTAACGTGGAACCCGTGAGAAAACAGACAAATTGAACCTCATCAAAATTTAAAACTTGTGCTTCCAAGGACACTACTGAGAAAGTGAAAAGACAACCCTTAGAATGGGAGAAAATATTTGCAAATTATATATCTGATAAGGACCCAGAATATTTAAAGAATATCATCTATAAAAAAAATCTTACAATTCCACGGTATGAAGGCAAACAAACTGAAAAGGAGACATATGCGTGGCCGGTAAAGCATGTGAAAAGAGCTCCCCTCATTTTTTTTTTTTTTAACGTTTATTTATTTTTGGGACAGAGAGAGACAGAGCATGAACGGGGGAGGGGCAGAGAGAGAGGGAGACACAGAATCGGAAACAGGCTCCAGGCTCTGAGCCATCAGCCCAGAGCCCGACGCGGGGCTCGAACTCACGGACCGCGAGATCGTGACCTGGCTGAAGTCGGACGCTTAACCGACTGCGCCACCCAGGCGCCCCAAGAGCTCCCCTCATTAACCAGAGTAAATGTGAACGTCACACTGAGATACCACTTAACACCCACCGGGATGGCTCGTAATCAAAAAGACGATAGCAGGTGTTGAAAAGAATCTGGAGAAATCGGAACCCTCGTGCATACACTGCTGGTGGGAATGAAAAGCGAGGTAGTCGCTTTAGGAAAGAGTTTCTCGAAGGGTTAAACACAGAGTTACCAGGTGACCCACAGTCCTGTTCCCAGGTATATACTCGAGAGAAACAGAAGTACATATACATGCAAAAACCTGTGCACAGATGCTCACAGGGACATTATTCATAACAGCTGGAAAGTGGAAACAGCCCAAATATCCACCAACAGACGAATGGATGAATAAAGTGTGGTATATCCATTCAATGGAATAGCATTCAGCCATGTAAAGGAACGGAGTACCGAGCCATGCTTAAACGTGGACAGATCTTAAACATTTCACGATAATTGAAAGCCAGTCACGTAAGACCATGTACTATATGATTCTGCTTATATGGAATTTCTGGAATGGGCAAATTCATACAGGATGTAGATTAGTGGTTGCCAGAGACTGAAGGGAGGGGTGAATGACGATTTGGGGTTTCTTGTTGGGGATGAAATAATGGTGGTGATGTGCATGGTTTTAGCACAACTGCATGATTGTGCTAAAAACTGTGGAATTGTACACTTTTCAAGGGTAAATTGCATGGTATGCAAATTACATCAATAAAAAAAACTTTTGGGGGGAGCAGGAAAAACTTATTGAAATGTGTATTTCTGAGCTTTTTCCTGGTTTCACGAAGTCACTTCTCTGGGGGTACAGCCTAGAAATCTGCAGATTGGCTAACACTTTCTTTTTTTTTTTTTTTTTTTTTTTAATTTTTTTTTTTTAACGTTTATTTATTTTTGAGACAGAGAGAGACAGAGCATGAACGGGGGAGGGTCAGAGAGAGGGAGACACAGAATCTGAAACAGGCTCCAGGCTCTTAGCTGTCAGCACAGAGCCCGACGCGGGGCTTGAACTCACGGACCGCGAGATCATGACCTGAGCCGAAGTCGGCGGCTTAACCGACTGAGCCACCCAGGCGCCCCAGATTGGCTAACACTTTCAATGAAACCAGCGTGCAGAGAGGTTTAAGAATCTCCGTCCACTTATGGGGCGCCTGCGTGGCTCAGGCAGTTGGGCGCCTGACTCTTGATTTCAGCCCAGGTCATGATCCCAGAGTCATGGGATTGAGCCCCCACCTGCTTAAGGTTCTCTCTCCCTCTGCCCCTCTCCGCGGTTTGTGCGCGCTCTCTAAACTAAGTTTAAAAAAAGAAGAGAAATCCAATTAATCCATGTCAAAAGTGATAGGTGTAGAAAATCACTATTTGGGGAAAAAAAAAATCCCAGTGATAGTTGTTGCAGAGAATCACAATGTGTGCTAAAGTTAGCAAGTGAAGGTACGAGAGACAAAGTTTCCACGGCGTCAGAGTATCTTGCCCCAATTTCCAATGGAAGAGGAGTTACTCTACAGTGAAGATACCAGGCAGACGTCACCTTAACCACGTGATCAGAACTAACGTAACTAGTAACAGGACATATGGCCGTTGTGTGCCACCTGATAGGAGGTGCTGGAGATGTGACATCCCTTCTGTGGGATCTTGCTGAAAATACATAACCTGCACTTAATCGTGACAAAACGTCAGCTAAAACCAAACGAGAGACATTCTACCACGTAACTGGCCCGTACTCTTCCGGAGTAGCAAAGGAAGGCAAGGAAAGTCTGGGGCGACTGGCCCAGACGGGAGAGGAAAGCAGAAACAAGATACGTAAATACAACATCAGCCCCTGGGTTGGATCTGCCCTGGACAAGGAAAGGACATTGGTGGGACAGTTGTCACAGCTTATGAGTGTTATAGATTAGATTTCAGTTTCCTGGGTTGTGGTCATTGTGGGATGGGTATGTTGAGACATTAACAGTGGGGGAAAGCTGGGTAAAGGGTACCCAGGAATTCTTTGCAGTCTTTTGCACCTTTTTTGTGAGTCAAAAATTCAAATTGAAAAATGACAAAGAAATCACTCTCCTAGAGCGTCACGATTCCCAACCTGGAAACCGCTGGGTTAGCAGGAAGAGCCCCGGCTTCAGGATCAGACGGCCCTCAGCCGGACCCCCAGCCAGATCTCGGGCTTCCCAGCCTCAGTTCCTCATCTGGGAAATGGGTTTAATCACGTCGGTGTTCTAGGATGGTTGGAGGGTTGAATGAAGCGATGCACGTAAAATGCCAAGTGTGGCACCTTCACGAAGCAGGGGCTCTGGGAAACGCCAGTCTCCCCTCCACCTCTCACCTCGGAGGGAGGGGATCGGTCCTTTGGGCTGGGCTCTTTGGGCCTGGCAGCTGAGGAAAGGGGCATCACGGGAGAGGGAAGGGGAGAAGCCGCCGGCCTGGGAGCTTTCTCACAAGAGCTTTCTCTTGTTGGCAGGCTGCTTCAAGTCATACCAACTTCAAACAAAAAGGTTTTCAGACACAAAGGAAGGCTCAACCTGGCCAGTGCCAGGCCTGGCTTGGCATTTGAATGCAGAAATCCAAGTCCTCAGAGCTTGCAGACAGACCAGACCATCCTGGCTCCCATTTGCAGAAATGCCAAGGATCTGGGGGCACAGCTCCTCTCCTGGGCTTGTTCTGATTGTTGACTCTGCGGACAAATTAATTAGACTTAAATAAGAGCCAGTTCCCCCACGGTGCGTATTCTGCTGACAGCTGAGACCGGGCAACGGGCCCGAAGGTGGCCCTTCCGTCCACCTGCCTCCCCTTCTGACTCCTCCCCCAACTTTGTGGCATGTGGATACATGTGCCCGGCTGGTGTTCTTAATGGATTATCTTGAAGTCAAACAAAGCAGGTAGTGTACAAAGCAGGCCAGGTACCTTAGGTAGTTTTTCAGGGTGTGTTTTCACATAGCCTCCTCCGTGTTCTGTCACTTGGGTCTCCCACGTGAGCAGAGGGTTGCAGGAGAATGAGCCAAAGTTAAAAAGGCACAGTCATAGGACGTCGGAATGCCCAAGTGCGTTTCAAGCCTGCTTTCCCTGTGATATGGCAGCCTCACCTGTCAGCGCCCACCCTAGAGAAACACACAGGTGCACAGAAAGATACCCTGGGAGTGTCCTGGATTTCTGTGGATCGAGATCTGCCTACCTGTCTGTCTTCTCTTCCTTTTATCTCTCTATAACTATACATTTTTTTAAAACATTTATTTATTTTTGAGAGAGAGAGAGACAGAGCATGAATGAGGGAGGGGCAGAGAGAGAGGGAGACACAGAATCTGAAGCAGGCTCCAGGCTCTGAGCCATCAGCACAGAGCCCGATGCAGGGCTCGAACTCACAAACCGTGAGATCTTGACCTGAGCTGAAATTAGACGCTTAACCAACTGAGCTACCCAGTCACCCAGAAATCAGTGGGTTTTTAAAAATTTTTTAATGTTTACTTATTTTTTATATCCAAACTTTTTTTTTTTTTTAACGTTTTATTTTTGAGACAGAGACAGAGCATGAATGGGGGAGGGGCAGAGAGAGAGGGAGACACAGAATCGGAAGTAGGCTCCAGGCTCTGAGCCATCAGCCCAGAGCCCGACGCGGGGCTCGAACTCACGGACTGTGAGATCGTGACCTGGGCTGAAGTCGGCCGCTTAACCGACTGAGCCACCCAGGCGCCCCAATGTTTACTTATTTTTGAGAGAGAGAGAGAGACAGAGCATGAGCGGGGGAGGGGCAGAGAGAGGGAGACACAGAATCCGAAGCAGGCTCCAGGCTCTGAGCCATCAGCACAGAGCCTGATGCAGGGCTCGAACTGACAAACCGCGAGATCTTGACCTGAGCCGAAGTCAGACGCTCAACCGATGGAGCCACCCAGGTGCCCCAGTCTCTGCCACAGAGCTATAACTGAACTTGCCAGCCTGAATGTGTGTGGCAAGAAATGGCTACGTAAACTGGTAACGTACAATCTAACGCTGCAGGTGAAAACCGTGAACTTAACGTGTGTGCCCCTGGGCAGGATGCCGTGATGGATAGTATGAAACCACTGATGCATCGAAACGAAATCCCATGCCTCGTCTACCACTGGCGCGCAGTGCTCCCCTGAGGGGTCTCCCCTCATCCCTGCACCCCTGCTTTTCAGCTCTGGCGCACAGTAGGCGCTTTTCAGAATAGCATCTGGTTTCGGGAACTTGGTGACCTCACTGGCCTCGCTGATAACGCGTGGGTTATTAATTCACTTCATTAAATTAACGAAGAGCCAGGGGGTTGGTCTGTCTGAGCCCTGAGCTGGGCCCTGTATGTAATTGACAAAATCGGCCTGTGGGCCAAATTCTGCCTGTTGCCTGGTTTGTAAGTAAACTCACATTGGCACGCAGCCACACCCACTTGTTTATGGATTGTGTGTGGCTGCTTTCCGTATAATGGCAGGGCCCTGTGGTTGCGACAGACACCGTGTGGCCTGCACAGCCTCAGATAGTGACTATCTGGCCTTTTCCAGAAAAAGGTTGTTGAACCTTGTCCTCATCCCTTCTCCCAGACCAGCCCCGTTTCTTTCCTTTTTTTTTTTTTAAA